>NW_024609884.1:3530247-3709661 GCF_016920785.2 Ixodes scapularis | reverse complement strand
TTGCTTTCTTTTTAGAGCGCAGCTCTTAGGGGCCCGTTCCCGGCTTGAGCGGCGTCGGCGTCGCCGTCGCCGTCGCCGTCGGCGTAACCAAGGTCATCCCAAGGTCACGTGGCCCCCAAGGTCATTCCAAGGTCACGTGGCCCCCAAGGTCACCCCAAGGTCACGTGACACCCAAAGTCACGTGACCCCCTGAAGTCACGTGACCCCCCGAGGTCACGTGACCCCCCCGGTCACGTGACACCCCCAGGTCACGTGACCCCAGCCGAGGTCACGTGACCTCCCCGATGACGTCATCGATGACGTCACCGGCATCCGCATCGTCATCGTCATCATCACTGATGACGTCATCAGTGACGTCATCAGTGATGATGACGATGACGATGCGGATGCCGGTGACGTCACTGATGACGTCATCAGTGATGATGACGATGACGATGCGGATGCCGCTGAGGTCATCAGTGACGTCACTGATGACGTCATCTGTGATGACGATGACGATGCGGATGCCCCCCGAAGTCACGTGACACCCCCAGGGTCACGTGACCCCCGCCGAGGTCACGTGACCTACCCGATGACGTCATCGATGACGTCACCGGCATCCGCATCGTCATCGTCATCATCACCGATGATGACGTCATCAGTGACGTCACTGATGACATCATCGGCATGGTCACGTGACTCCCCAAGGTCACGTGACCCCCCCCAGGTCACTTCACCCCCCAGTACCCTTCCCTCCTCCTCCTCAAGAGCTGCGCTCCAATTCGGTGTTACAGGGAGTTGTAAACGGCTTTCACTTTTTTTTTAACGAATAATTACATATACTACTCTTTTTTGTGTGGGGGGTTGTGGGGATATTTATACAGCGTGTAGTTGGTCAGCCATTTAAAGTTGAGACGAGTCACTTGCTGTAGATGAGCAATAGACCCTTTCTGAAATTCAGTCTGACCACTTTGATCACCATCATCATCGAAAAACTGGCATATGTGCTGTACTATAATGGCGGCCTTCTGTTTACTGATGAACGAAGAAGTTGAAGATGCTCCTTAGCAGATAATTCGAGGCCTCTACAGGGTGTCAGAAAAGAAAATTTACACGGTCTTTTTTACCGGAAAAATAAACTAGGCATCGCCGAACGCTCATTTTCCGCCCAAAGGTAGAGCAAGAGGTCACAACCAGATGCCAAAGTTTCAGCCCGATCCGATAACTTAATCAAAAGTTATAAGTGATTTTCTGAAAATTTCAATAGGAAACTGTGGCCCATATTTGCCCGTTTTCGGTTTCTGGTGTCATAGAGCCCCATGTGTTCAAAAACTCCGTCGGCCGCCATTTTCCCATTGAAATTTTCAGAAAATCAGTCATAACTTTTGATTAAGTTATCGGATTGGGCTGAAACTTTGGCATCTGGTTGTGACCTCTAGCTCTACCTTTGGACGGAGAATGAGCGTTCGGCGATGCCTAGTTTATTTTTGCGGTAAAAAAGACCGCGTAAATTTTCTTTTGTGACACCCTGTACATTCGAGACGTTAGCACGATGCGAAGCAGGAATTGAAAGCAAGATTTGCGTAAGCGTTCATTTCTAGCTCGGGCCCAGTCAATCTGTTGGTAGCATCACGGTTCTCGAAAGCCCCTTGATTTGTAGAACTTTATCAAGCTGTGTACGTGGGTTGACGCTTCGTTCTGACTGGTTGCATCTTTGTTTCTGTCGTCACTGAAAGAGATTGAGAAGGAAATGTACTGTGAAGCGAACACTGTCGTTTCCCGTTGACTTGCCAAAGTGACGGTGCCCGATAAAATACGGCAGACTCCATTTTCATTGCCGCCATTAGTACGGCCAAAGTTAAACTGCCATTACAGCCACCTTATGTCACTGAATTTCGGGAAGGGTCTATTTAGTCAGTGCAGTACAACCGCTAGCCTGGGGGTCTTTAACGTGCACCACGCAGTAGTGATACACGACCGCACGCCGGTACGATGCTCATCCAGATCGAAACGGGCAAGGGCGGGGATTGAACTCAGGATCCCTGGGCTCTGCAGCGCGAGCTTTCGCTCCACGTGCTCTGAGCTGGTGTGCGCTAGCTGGCCACCTCGGCCACCGATCTCTTGTTTTTTTTCTTTTTTTTTCCTTTATTGCCGACATTGACATAGTGCAACCAAGAAGTACAGTGCTGTAAAAATGCCGTCAATCGCTTACCGACTGACGTGGCATGGTTAAAAAAAATTACATTTAACAGTTTTTTCATTGTTGGTAACCACTCCGGGACATTTGATCGAACCTTCCAAACTTCGACAATATAACGGACAGACTCGGGAAAATATTCCCCCACAGGCCCTGTGTCAACATCTGCATGGCGAACCGCCATGCGGCATCTCCATATGCTGTGAAGGCCGAGCAACATGAAAAGATCGAAAGGCACACAATTCTCGTTTTCGACTGCTAGGAACCGTATGCCATGGGAATCCGGAGGAAACTCCTTTTTTAGAGTAGGCTGCAACAGATCCCAGAAAAATGTTGCTGCTGAGGGGAGATGGACACCAGTCAAGCAAATGTTGCGTTGCTTTTTAGAGCGCAGCTCTTAGGCGCCCGTTCCCGGCTTGAGCGGCGTCGCCGTCGCCGTCGCCATCGCCGTCGGCGTAACCACGAGTAACCCTTGTAACCCTCGTGAGGGTTACGAAGGTTACCCTCACGAGGGTTACCCTCACGAGGGTTAGCCTCACGAGGATCACGAGAGCTACGAGGGTTACTAACCCTCGTAACCCTCACGGGGGTTACGATGGTTAGTTACCCCCAAAAGGGTTACCCTCACGAGGGTCAAGAGGGTTATGAGAGTTACCCTCACGAGATTTATGAGAGTTACCCTCACGAGGGTGGCGCGAGTTACCCTCACGAGGGTCACGAGAGTTATCCCCACGAGGGTCACGAGAGTTACCCTCACAAGGGTTACTAGGGTTACCCTCACGAGGGTCACGATGGTTACCCAGGTCACGTGACCCCCGTTGACGTCATTGCCACTGATGACGTCACCGGCATCCGCGTCGTCATCGTCATCAGTGACGTCACTGATGACGTCACCGGCATTTGCATTGTCATGGTCATCATCACTGATGACATCAGTGACGTCATCAGTTACGTCGCTGATGACGTCATTGGCATCGTCACGTGACCCCCCGGTCACGTGACACCCCACGGTCACGTGACCCCCAATGTCACGTAATCCTCCCGCCACAGGGAGTTGTAAACGGCTTTCATTTTTTTCTGTTTCCCTCTCCAAATGGAGAAAAATAAAGAATTTTTATTTTATTTTATTGATTGATTTGTTTTGTACTAAAATTAAAGAATCATCGAGCAAGACATATTTTATCAAGCTGCACACGAGGAGAAAGCAGTTCTCTTCTGAGTAAATTGGTGCATTGAGCTTTCTGTCTACCTTCCATTTTGTTCGTCAGTTGCGTCCTATTGCGAGCGAGACAGAAAGCGAAAAATAAATACAAAAAACTAGAAAAATAATGTCTTACATTGCAAGCAAATTAGAACGTGAAAGAAAATAAAATAAAACTTTTAGCGAACTAAAAAAAATCAATTGGTTTTTGTTCTAGTATGGCGGGGTTACATAAAATGTGTTGTTAATTAAACTCTATCCTAAAAATAAAGTTATTCTTCCGCATTTTTATCAGTGATCGGGAGGATTGATCAATCAACCTGCCAGATTTAGAAATATGTGTAGTAATAAAGAGGCACTATATTCTAACTGCAGCGATTTAAATCAAATTAATCTGAATTAAATCAAATAAATATTGTTTATTTCACCTTTAAAAAAAAGTCACGATTTTTTCCACTTTGACTTACACCCAAGACTGCGGTTCTTGAAACAAGTAAAAAATAAAAAATAAACAGAAAGAAAAAACATACACAACAGAGCCATGTTTTAATTTTCCTCTTAGCGTGAAAGTAGTTAATAAAAGAAAATAATAAGAATAATCATGATGATGATAATGATCATCATCATCATCATAAGGCTGAGAAAAGAAACCGTCCCCCGCAGTTTGTTTTCTCGGCCTCCACCATTGCTAGAAATGGAAAAACGAGCTCATGATTTTCATTGAAACACCTCAAAGACTCCAGGCTGGAACGGGACTGATACGGTCGACCCCTCGATCTGCTCGGATATTCGGCAGATTTCCTCTCAAAGGCCTCACGGTCTCTAAACCATCGAGTGTGCCCGAGAGAAAAATTCCAGGCGGGGGTCAGGTGTACGGATAGCGAGGGACAGCTGAGACCCTCTTCTGCGTTATCGGCCCCTGGCATTTTGTGGGCCGAAATGCGTATAGTGACTGGGCCGCTCGACACTCTCGATTTGCAACGCAATGAGCGGCCCTTCTCGCGGTGGCGGAGGGATTAGCGCCGGCTGAACCGTACGCTCAAATATTGATTGCGCACTGGCAAGCTTTGGGCCCGCTACGCAGATCCCTTTGGACGGGGACACATTCGGGGAAACCGCCGGGGAGGAATGCGACCGTGTCCTTGCGAGGGCGCCCGGGGAAAGCGCGCGGCTCGGAGTCACTCGCTCTCGGCTCAGCGCCCAAAGTACTCAAAAGTGCTGGCATTCCGGAGGCTATACATTGTTGTACTGGGACTAAAATCCGCCTGCCTGCAACCAAGAAGCTTTAAAGTCAGCTTCGTGCGAAGCATTTCTTCGTTTAGAAAAAGGCTCGTGATATAGGTGTACTATACGGAAATAACTTTTGCATGTGTGTGCGCGTTTGTGTGTATGTGCGCGCGCACGCATGTGTGTGTGCGTACGAGTGTGTGCGCGTGTTTGTGTGCGTTTGTGTCTGTATGTGTGTGTGTCCGTAAAACCGGGGTCACGCTGCTTATACATTCTTACATAAACGACAGTCTGCATACATGCATATTGGAACGCGACTCACCGCGAGATCCGTGCTTCGAATACCGCGTGGCAACGAGTTCAAGGAGAAACTTGGCAAGTGGCATTCGAACCACGGATATGGTGTTTGCAGACTGGCTGCAGACTGCAGACTGTCGGATGACTGGTGTTTGCAGACTGTCTTCTGTAAGCAGTGGGACCCCGGGCTCGCGAAACGTAAACTTTCTTCGCGGCTACGCAGCTGGACTTCTTTTCTTTTAGCTACGCTTTTGATCCATTTTCCTTTTGCATATAAAGATGCACCCGAGTCCAAGAAGAAGAAACAAAAGACCATTTAATTTCCTCGTTAAAAAAAAAAAAAAAAAATATTTTCTCACCAATTAAGAAGTAAAAACAAAAATAAATAATTCTTCCATTACCGTGCCCTTTTTTATTTTTTACTGTGAATTCGCGAATCGGGAGCCTAGCTGATCTGCAGTGCGGACGGCTTCAATCTTAGTATGCAAGTGCAATTTTAGACGGCTCAGCTAATGCTGTTCTAGCGCCACCAATCGCAAATATTACGTAACTTTTTTATTATTGTTTTTCGCACGTTTGGTTTTATCTCCCGGCGATTTTTTTTTTTTTTTTCCCCACTCGTCGATGAGACAGGCATCTTTAGGGCATTATTCTAACGAGAGCCAGCGCTCGACATCGGCCGTTGCAGTGGCACCGGGGCTTGAATGCAATCCGGTGGTTGTGATTAGGGGACGCACGTTCGAGGGAGAAAGGTGACGACCCTCCCGAAAAAATAAAGAAAAGCAGCTGATGTGCGATACGTGAGGAGCGGAGGAGGGCACTTTTATTACTTCATCGTTTGTGCCGGAAACGAGGAGTGAAATGAGCTTATCGCGTGGACGGCCTCGAATTAGCGGATAAAGGCCCGGTCACACACTTGCAATCGAGTAGGACCGGCTGGAGGGCGATTCACACACAGTTGCGTTGAGTTCGACATACTGCGAGGGTTGCTATGGCAACAGCTGCATTCAACAAAACGGGGTAAAAACCGGTTTTGTTGGAGCCGACGCTGCTCTTGTCATAGTAACCCTCGCACTCGGTCGAACTCAACGCAACTGCGTGTGAATAGCCCTTCAGACAAGGCTGGTTTTTAAGCCTCTTGCGACGGGTTAGGGCCTGCTCCGCAGCTGCGCATCCGGTGCAGGGTTGGGCAGAAATACTCTGAAAAATATTTGGAGATACAAATACTGGGATGCAAGTCGAAGACAGCTAAAATACTCATGCTGAAGTACATAAATAAAAATGTATCGCGATACGTATCAGAAATACGTTCGAAAAATAGAAAAATGCTTGGAAATACAAATACAGGAATGCATATTTTAGATGATCTTGCAGTCCCTGGAAGTATTTGGGTGCACCCGTCAATGTATAGAAAGCAAAAAAAAAAAAAAAAACAGAAAAAACACGTTTTACACTATTCTATAGGCATTACAAGATAAATTGTTTAAACCAACAAACAATCAGCTTGATTTTTGACTTAAACATCTTTTATCTCGAATTAACTTTTTCCTGACCGCGTCCATAGGCCATCGATCATCGGTGACCGACGGTTTCTAAGCGATGTCAAGGAATTAAATTTAGTGCAAAGAGTTACGTTCCACAATCTCGCGGATAGCCGGAGAACTGTAGGTTCGGGTTCAACGCAGATTTGAGCCTTATCCCAAGCTGGTGGGTTGTCAAAACTAGTCCTGAGAACGGTGGTTGCACTTGTCTAACATGCCTAACTGCATGCTTGCATCAGTCTTTGTAACAAAAATAGCATTATTTACATAATTTAACTGTAATGTTGCATATGTTTTAGACATGAAGAGCTCCGGGGACAGTTTGAATTATGCTCTAGACGTTGATTAACAGTTCTTTGTCGGTGAGCATCACTATAATTTTCAATGCTCTCCTGTGCTGGCGTGCACTTTTTATGTTCCCAACAGGGCGGACAAAAATGCTGAATACGAAGGAACAGCAATCGAGGCTATGACAAAAGCAACGTAGAACACAAAGAAAGCATTCTGCTGGGGATGTGAGGTGAACTATCTGTGTTTCACCAATATATGCATTCTTTCGTTGAAAAGCCCACCTGTTACGGAGGCTAAAGGCTCTGTTATACTCCGACGTAACGCGCGCGCAGGCGAACGCCGGCCGAAGTCGGCTACGTCACGTCAGTCACTGGCGACTCCCGCGGCTGTGCTTCGGTGGGCCGCCGGCGTGGCGCATGCGCAGAATCTGACTACGAGGGCACGTTTCCTGTGAGAGTGCGCCACTTCCGGTTCATTTTCGTTTTGAATAGCAGACGAAAATTCACGCACTTCTTGAGCGCCAAGTTCGAGCGATGGCGTGGACGTACCTTGCACGACGAAAACTCGCGCTTGCACTGTTGGTGCACCACATGCGCCGCAAGCGTAGGCGGTCAATGCACATACGGTACATCTTTAACAAGCGCACGGTCTACTGTACTCAAGCTTCTTCGTGTCGTAGACACACGGGTGAGGACGAATTCCCTCGATGAGCTTCTCGACGACCGAGTCCGATTCTTCAAACATGACGCCACACGGAGTGGTGCCCCCGTCGTCTGCTATTGCTCGCATTCGCCGCACTTCCCGCGCGACGCCTGCCGGGAGCCAGCGCGTGATGCATCCTGGTCCGGCGTCGCCGGCGTTTTCCGGCGCGGAATACCGCATGCTCCATTTTGGCGTCGAGGCGGTCAGGCTGCGTCGAACGCCGCCGGTCGCGTCGGTTACGCCACGACGCCGGAGTATAGAGCGTCGGGTTTTCGCCGACGTGACGTCGCTGTGACGCGCTCGCACGCGCGCACGCGTTACGTCGGAGTATAACAGAGCCTTAACAGAGCCTTTAACAGAGCCTTAACTCTTTGACGAACCGAAAATAGACGACGTCAGTTAGAGTACACTAACTATATCAGACATAAGAGCCGTGGGTGTTGGGCACGTTTTCTAAATTCGGAATTTTTCCTATTTGTCTTTTATTTGAATTCACATACGGTCAGTTCTCGTCAGAACTCTTGCAGGAGTGGGAAGAAACGAAATATTTCAAACAAAAGTGCACTGGTTCAAAATCAAAAGCCACACCCTTTCATTTACATACAAATCACAGCCATATATCTACACTCTAAGAAATGCCTGCGCGTCTACTTACCCGCAAAACACTCAAAGAGCCAATCCCTGCATTCTAGGAAATCCGCTCAGCGAATGATGAGGCGGAACATCCGTTTAGAACTAAGAATGGAGTCTGCGTTGTGGCATTACGCAATGCAAAGTGTAATGCTTGCATTGCGTAATGCCACGGCGCAGACTCCATTTTTAGCTCTAAACGGATGTTCCGCCTCATCATTCGCTGAGCGGATTTCCTAAAATGCAGAGATCGGCTCTTTGCGTGTTTTGCGGGTAAGTGGACGCGCACGCACTTCTTAGAATGTAGAAACGCGCTCAATGAAGAAAGGAACTCTTCTGCATCTTGACATGATAGAGAACTTTCGGGTAGCGAAATCCACTGGCGTATTTTGCGGGGGATCTTTTTTTTAATTTTTTTTAACACTCCTTGTTATATCTCTATTATTGTATATGTCGACTGTGTTTATTTCTTGAAATTCTAGATTTTTTTAGATATAATATAAGATAATTTGTCAATAAGAACAAGGTGAGTAAGAATCACAAAGAGAAGCTTTAGGCGCTTGGTTTTTCGCTTACTGCTAAGCGATGGTAGATTGGCTTGAGAACAAAGCTGGGTAGGGGATTCAAGTCGGCGATATCTGGAAAATATAAAGCGCGCCGCAAGACGCTGGATTCTCTCCGATTCCTGCTCAAGATACATCACGTGAGGGTCCCAGACTTCGGAAGCATATTCATGTAAAGGCCTAATCAGCGTTTTGTACGTCGTGAGCCTTGTTTCCATGGACGCAAAGTTAAGGGATCTTCGGAAATAGCCCAATCTACTATTGTTCCTTTTAACTATTTTGCGGACGTGCGTACTCCATTTTAGATCGTTTGTTATCGTGACGCCAAGGCATCTGAATTCTTGCAGTCGAGTTAATAAAGTGCCATTAAGGTTGTAGAGAAATATTAACTGTTGACCTTTGTAAGTAATTGTCATACATACATCTTTTTTTTTTTTTTTTTTTTTGTTTAGAGACACTTGCCAAGTGGTACACCATTCGTTTATTCTAGTCAAAAATCTATTTAATTTCTCCTGATCAGAGGCCCCGTGAACTTCGGTGAATATAAGACAGTCGTCCCCCAAAGAGCCTAGCGTGCGCATCGTCATCCCTTGTTAAGTCGTTTATAAATACTAAAAGAAATAACGGGCCCAATGCGGACCCTTAGGAAACCCCCCTGAGTAGCCATTTTTCATACTAACAAACTGCCTACGATTCTTTAAAAAGGATTCAATCCTACGTAGCAAAAGCTGGTTCTTCAATATCAGAAGACAATTTAATCATTAACTTCTCATTGCTTACTTTATCGAAGGCCTTCTAAAAGTCCAGAAAGACACAAACCGCCTGCCCGCTGGCGACTGAAACGCGTGAAAAATAATTACAACTGCATTTAGTTGCGTGACAGTATATAGGCCTTTTCTGAAGCCATGTTGCCTGTCATTTAAAAGGGAATGACTGGCGAAAAATGATGTTAATATGCTTTGAAACTCTATGTTCTTAGAGTTTACTGCAACTTGATGTTAATAAAATCGGCCGGTTGTTCGATACACTGCACGCATCACCTAACTTCAAGATCGAAATCACTTTAGCCATTTTTCAGTCGTCCGGTATAGAAGCTGACTGTAATGATTTTTGAAAAATAGTGAAAAGATATTTCGTTGACCGTTCCGAGTATCTCTTTAAAAAATAATTTAGAACTTGATCGGATCGTGCAGACTTCGTTCGAATCGCCAATGTTAAGTAAAAGCGAAAAAAAATTCCTCGTAAAACAAAAATGCATCATCGATCGCCGGGATGTTAGCGTATGTATGAAACTCTTAATTTAATTTAATATAGCTGCTAAATTCTCGGAGTTTATCCGCCTTCTGCACGTGCATTGTATTTTCGAGAAATAACATTTTTACATCCTTTTCCCACATTATACCAACCTCTGTTTATTGTGAAGAAACAACGAATTGGCCACATTTCGAAGTGTCATATTGCTCCATACGCAAGTTAGGAAATCGAAAGTGTTCGCACGGACCCCTTGAAAATTGCTACCTTTCCCGTTGTTAGGAAAAGGTTATATTTACCTCACAATTAACATGTCGCATTTGTGTTGTAGTAGGGGAACACACTATTGTTGTTGTTGTTTTTACCATAACTCAAGCGCAGGCTTTTTTTTTTTTTTCTTTTTCTATCATTTTTGTGAGGCAAAATCTCAGGAACCTCTATATCACTCTTGTGTCCTCCTGAATTACGTCGAGAAGTCACCGGAAATTCGACCAATCCGGGCGCCTTTTTCAGCTTTGATTTTCGACGTCACCAATGAACTTCACTGACAGCGTAATACTTTATCCTTCAGTTAGACGCGCCGACAGCGCCTTGAAGTGTTTAATATGCAAAGAATAATCGACCGCCTAAGTTTGAGAAAGATTTGTAATCATTTGCAGAATAGAGAAGAAGGCCATGTACGGTCAGAGACAAAACGTACCTGATGAAACTTTGTCTTCACCTTCTGTTTAGAGGTGAACGATTCCATCATAATTGTAACGAAATACATTGGCACCTAATAGTATCGCAATACCAGGAATACACTTGGAAATGTATTAACATACAAAAATACTAAATACAGCTCAAAATTCGTATTGCGATACAGAAATATAAGTACATGAATGTATTTCTGAAATACTTTATCGCGATACATCTGTATCGCGATACTGCCCCACCCTGATCCGGTCCTTAGCCGTCGCAAGAGGCTTAAAAACCGGTCTCGTCTTAGTCGGTCCTACTCGGTTGCAAGCCTGTGAACGGGCTCTAAGAGGACGCTAGGAGAGGTGATTCGCTTGTCCGATACCAAGTTCGCCATACTGGCCGAGTGACAGCACTCTTCAACGACAATTGCTTCGCGTGAATTCCAGCTTGATGGAAAAGAAGGAAACCATTTTTTTATGCGCTTTAAAACGACTCGCCAGCCACGCTATTAAAAAAAAAAGTACTAAAACACAAAATGTACGCATTCTATTTTCATTTACCTTTGTCCCTTTATCTGGATAAAAATGCTTATGAAAATAACCTTCTGAGTTCGGACAGCACACGCCCTGTTTTGTCTTTATTCCGTGGCTTCGCGCGTCGTCGAAGCGCACATCGAGGAGAAAGAGCCGAGAAAGCGAAAGCTTACATTCCGCTCACTCTTAACGCGAAAATGAACGTGAATCGGTTGGAGTGCCGGGGAAGTAAGCGTGGCGAACCGTCGGTCGACGGAGGACAATTCGCTACATTAGAGAGAGAGAGAGAGAAGTGTTGAAAAGAAAGTAAGCCTGGAACTTGTTAACCACACCGTCGATTGGGGGCAAGGTACTTTAGAGAATCGTAGTATAATGCTTTCAATTGAGTTCTCGGGCAAAGCAGGCTGTGAGAACTGTATTTACCACCGTGAGTTCTAGAACTCGGTCTTTACGTTAAAGGGGCACTCAGTGTTCTTTGTAGAAGCTTGTTTTTGATGGCATAATGTTTGTTGGGCTATAGCCAGCTAAAATGACCAGTTATAGATGGCATGACGTCCTAGTTAACTCGCGGATACACGGGCACGATTTTTGGTCTAAGCCCCTTTTTCCAACGCCTTCCCCAAGGCGCAGAAAGAGGGGCGTGTCACGATGTTCGCTAGATTTTTAAGAAGGAAATCGGCCGTCCTTAAATATTTTTTTAGGATGTTTAGAGCCCGTAGATTGTGATATCACCATTAATAGGGCGGTTTCAGAATCCACCCGAGTGCCCCTTTAAGGCATAATAAAAATAGCATTCTAGAACATTCCCTCGAGTCGGCTTTTTTTTTCAGTTCCCGAAGGATCAATCATTCCAACCCAGAAAAGTCTAATGCGCGGTAAAAAAAAAAAAAAAAAAGAGGTTTGTTTGTATAAATTTTAGGCCCCGGTGTGACACTTTGGCCATGTCTGGGTCATGTGAAATAATCACGCTCAGAGTCTTGTCGCAGACTCCATAATTTGTTCGGTGCAATGTCTTTCTGGATTTCGTCATTGGCCGAGCTCTCTCCGCAAATCATTGTGATTGGCTCTCGCTGTGTTCAGCGGGACACACGACGCACATTTTTAAGCTGGAAACTGTTTTGTGTGTTGTTGTTGTTGTTTTTTTTTTGGGGGGGGGGGGAGGGGGGAGGGGAGGGGACAGGGGAGGGGAGCGGAGAGGGCGTAGCGCTTTGATAAACATGTTAATAAGCGCAACGCAGATTCACGCGTTAAAGAAATGGTAATAGTTAGGTGTAGCATTTGAATCTCCTAATTATTCGCCGAAAAGTATACTTTCGACCGCAGGCTGCACCAATCACTTTCACTTGCCCGCGACGTAGGCGAGCGAGCAATGAATCTACATAACCTGTCTCTCAGTCGAACCATGTGGCACAGCATTCATAGCCATGGGTCGGAGAAACAGAGGAGCTGAGAGAAAGCAACGCTGGAACGAGAGAAGTAAACCTTTCGGAGTCACCGTTCAGCCAATGCCACAAACACGAGAGCTCGAGGTCGGTGCTTTGAAACGTTCTTCCGCAGAACGAGCACTCGAGCTAGAAATGCACGTCTCAAAGCCAGGAGAGCGGGCCAGCTCGCGCTTGTAGCTTTGGCTGCATTCTCAGCATATGTGAACAGAGTATAGGGGGTATTCACTGGGCGCCATATCTGGGGGCGCTGTTTAGAGCGCATGCTCAGAACGAGCTCACATTAATAGGCTGCTAAGACCGGCAATCTTGATGGTGTTGAATGAACGTTGCAAATGAACTGTGGAAGCTCGATATTAGCTCGCGCTCAGCAGTCGCGCACATCGCATTCAGTAAATACTTCCTATATACTCGGTTCACCCTAAAGTTGAGACAAGAAGCTCCGCCTTCAGCGCGAGCTCGCTGGCTTCCGCAGTGCTTTGGTTGCGCGTGCTTGCGCGTTCACACTTGTGTCGGCAAGGGCAGAAAGCTCACGCTGAAGGCAAGCTTCTAGTCTCGGCTTAAGGGTGAACGGAGTATTAGTGAGGTGTGCGACCAAAAGCGCCGCCGCTGCGGTCAGCTCTCCACGATTGGCCAAACCGCGGTCACAAGAGCATTGTCAGACTGAGAACTTCGACGATGTTAGTTTCGAAATGCGATGGCTCCTAGCTTCCACTGTGTTTTTTAGAGACACCATCAAACTACTCGTCGCAACTGATGGTAAGTAGCCAGTGTAACAACTCGTGACGTAACGGCGAGGCAAATCCCAGTCGCGACGTCACGGATGGAAACCACAACAGGGCGCCACTGAAACATCTCGGCGCTAATAGTTGAGTTTATTAGTACCTCCTCGCAGGGGTAACGGTGGCCGAGTTGACTAGCGCACACCAGCTCGGAGCACGTGGAGCGAAAGCTCGCGCTGCCGAACCCAGAGATCCTGGGCTCAATCCCCACCCTTGCCCGTTTCGATCTGGACAAGCATCCTACCGTCATGCAGTCGAGTACCCCTACTGCGTGCATGGTGCACGTTAAAGACCCCAGACTAGCGATTGTACTGCACTGGCTAAATTGACTCCTTCATTCTCCAATGTCAATATACGTCTTTTCACTCACTCACTCACTCATTCTACAGCTAAGACACCAGACACTCATTTGGGCTGACTAACTTCCGGGAATATAAACATACACACTATACAATTACTTTAGTACCTTCTCGCAAAAACCACAACAACAACAACAACAACAAAACAACTACGCATTAGGCTTCCTCTCAATGTTTTCGTTTACTCTCAATGTTTACTCTCTAAGTTTACTCTCAATGTTGTCAATATTTTCGAGTTTGTAAGAAAAAGCAGATGCCAATCCATCAGCTCGACTGTTTGGTGGGGGAAAATAAGCAACGAAATGATAAATCGATACGGGAATGTCTGCAGTTTAATTTTTGGGCGCCACAACTCTTTTCACCCGCTGCCTTTTTTTTCCCCCTCTCGGGCGTGCAGTTGCGAGTACGACTTCGTGGAGATCGACGAGCCTGACGAAGGCTTGAAGAGTGATCGGATCTGCGGCGACTGGAACGGTCGGGTGAAGCTGCTCCGCCACTACAGCCGGGGCAGGCGGATTCGAGTGCTGTTTTCCTCGGACTTCTCGCACGCCTTGAAGGGCTTCAGGGCAGAAGCCATCCTGAGGCCAGGTACTTGCCACCTCCTTCCTCTCTGCTGCCCTTTCGCCCCCCCCACATCGTCTTTTTTTTTTCTGGCGAGACAGGCGCAATTGGTTGTTTGTGTGCGTGTTTCTGTTCCTGCCCCGTAGACGGACTGCTCAAAGCTGTCATTTTCTCTCAATTTTTTTGCGTGCTTCATAGTCATTGAAGCATCTATATCCCCTTCAGGTGCGGACAAACAGTGTTAATGAAAAAATAATTTATACTGATTTATAAAAGCCAAAAAAAACAATAAATTTAGCTTTTTTTTTTTTTTTTTTTTTTGCGTCCGCACTAGTGTGTATTGCGTTCCAAGTCGGAAAAGTTTCCCGATATATCGAACAGCTTAATGCTCGATCTTCCTTTTACAGATTCTGGTCGGGAAAATTAAAGAGAAGAGTATCTTCTAGAAATATCGACAATGCCATGTGCGAGTCTACATTGTGTAGAACAGAAAAAAACTGTTTTTCTGAGCCGACAAAGAAACATGCCACACTCCTTGCAGTAAATTTGGCCTTTTGAGGTGCAGTCTGCACCGTTGGGCAAACGTCATGCTGACGTGCTCTGGCCAGTGATTGCATCCATCGTACCGGACTGTGTTCGTGGGTAGTGGCTCGCCGTTGTGAGCCTTCTTTGCCACTGGCTGTGGGCTTTCGTTGCTTGGCCGACCGCGTTTCTTTTGGGTAGTCATGTTGCATGTAATTAGGCTATGGGCAACGTCCGCCTGGAACGCCAGCATGTCCATGGTGTTCTTGTGTGTCAGAGAAAAAAAAACTGGCAAACTGAGATATTAATTACCCTTACGGGTCATTTTTTCGTTTTTGTGCGCATGGGGGAGAGCGACACCACAAAGTCGAGTTTATCCAGTCCTCCTATGTACTTATTGTACTGGAGAATTTTTTCAGAACATTCTATTTTGATGTGCGTCTGAGTTGCCTCGCTCCACCTTTTGACCTTGCGGCGTTTCTTGTACCTACATGCGTTGAGGACATGTTGACCAAGACATTGTCTTGTCAACGGACCAGCGCAACGTTTCTTTCCTCGTAATCTTTGTGTTCAATGCATCATCCGCCTTCTTTCTTTGTCTGTTTTTTTTTTTCAGTTTTTAGCGGGCATTTAATTAAGCGGTTCGCTCTGATGGTGCCTCTGGCTACAATTCCAATCCCCTTCAGTTCAAGAAAAAGCTTCACTGAAGTGAAGTAGTTGTCCATGAACCTTTTTAGATTTTTCACTTGCGGAATTTCCTCGACCAGTCTCATCAATCCCAACGGAGCCACCAAGTCCGAGGTGGGAATGCTGCACACTACGCAACTTACAAGTGCCCTTGCCTTGGTAGAGTTCATAACCATAATCATGTACGAGGCCGTCGGAACTGCAGCGGACAAACACTTTCACCCCTTCTGGGTTTGGTTTTCCTTTAACGAACTGCTTCGCTGCAATGCGACCTAAAAATGCAATAATCTGTTCGTCTATGCTGTTAAGCTCGAGAGGCTCTAGCTGCAAACATCGCTGCTTGACAGCTTTGATGACGGGACTAACTTTCCAAAACTTGTCCTCTCTGTTCGGATCGCAGCATTAGAGTCTGCGATGTGGAGGGCGACTCTGATAGAGCCTCTTTGCACTTATTGCCTCAACAAGTGCAGGGCTTCTTGTGCCAGCTTGCCTGTACATTCGCGCTCTTGAAAATTTAAAAACCCACATGAGCATGAAAACTCCAAAGGAAACCTTGACTTCTTCTGCGGCGGTTCCCAGTTCTGTAGCAGCTCTCTGGAGCGCATACATGTTTCTAAATTTAGCAGGATCTCAAAAGATCTGGGGTGAAAAATAACGGCTAAAATACACCAGCGGCTCCTGAAATACCGATCCTGCTTCCGGTCGATAGCGGCAATCCGTGTCAGTGGGAGAAAACTTCTTCGCTACCCAATTGACAGAAAGGTTCTTTGATGTTATGCTGAATCTCGGCTGCGCGCGGACGGCACACTAAGTCCCTGGAGTTCCTGCAGTTTTTGGCAATGCACAACTGCCGGCATTTGTGACCTGAAATAAATAAGCTGTAACTAAATTTAACAAAACAAGAGCCTGAAATTGGTTTGAACTTACCGTGTTTTCCATGTCAGTTTCCTCGGTTTTAAAACTGAAAAAAATCCCCGTCTGAAATTTATCAATTTGCAATTTTTTCTAGCATATCTTCAGCAGTTGCATCATACAGTTTTTCTCTCGCAGCTGCATGGTTCTGGACCCGTTAAAAATCACAAAGCAATTTAGTCCTTTTTTTTTTTTTTTTTGAAGATAATATTTGACTCCCAAAGGACTTGCTCTTATGCGAAAGGTTGCCTTCAGACGCCTTGAGTGCTACTACTAATTACTCCTACTTCAACTGCGACAACAAAAATCGTCATATCGTGTCCAAGATATCTCGAATACATCCACGTATTTTTACATATTGCAAAGCTTGCCGCGTTATAGATTCAAAATGCACATAAAAAAAGAAGTCATTGAAAAGTTTTTGACGCCTCAATAACTCTTTCAACTCGTGAAGAACGGTTTCGCCTCGAGCGCTATCGCCCCCTGGAGTACTAGAGAGGCAACTGAGCGATTAAGAACTCTTGCATCAAAAGGGAGCTCGAAAAAACTTCTTATAGCTTTTTTTTCACGAAGAACCCTTATAGGGGTGCTTAAAATACCATTTTAGGGTGCAAAAATGGACAAGCCCAAGAACCCCTAAAAGTTTTTTTTTACAACCAGATTGTTTTAGAGTGTTCAAAAAAAGAAGGCCACTTACTCGCCCCGCCATAGAACGCCGGGGCGTCCATCTTCCACGTGGTTTTCAAAAATATCTTGCCGAAATTCCCCCTAGATGGCGCCACAGGTCGAGCTAGCAGCGCTTCAAACTTGGGGTGTCGCGAACCGGCCGCGGTTCGAGTTCGACCAGGTTCGACTTTTTCGACCTTTTAGTGGAAAGTTCGTCGAACCTTGTATTGAGGTTCGACTCGTGTGCGCATGCGCGACAGGCTGACCAGTTGGCTTCGGATTGGATGGTAATGGCTAAGAGATAAATTAAGTGCAGCGCTGATCGGCTATTTCAGTCAATACAGTACTAAAAATCAAGTTATTAACTTCTTCGGTGAATAGAATTAGTTTCTTTTAATTGGAGCTGTTCACACAATAAAATAACCCTTTGCATAAAAAAAGAAATTCTCCAAACCTAGACATGCTTGTATCAAGGTCTGGCCACACTGTTCACAAAGTCGAACCGGTCGAATCTGGTGAAAAGTTCGAAGGTTCGTCGAACCGGTTCGACCCAGTCGAACCCCGAAAGTTCGACCAAAAAATCTGGTTCGACAAAAGTTCGCGACACCCCTACTTCAAACCCGAGTTTTCTTTCGCCTTCTATTTGATTTTGCCGCGTAAACGTGACGTACACATATGTGGAAAAAAGTCAAATTTGGGTTTTTTTTGCGTGCCAAACCAACGACGGGCATCTGGCACGCCCCAGCGTAGTACTGAGGATTAATTTCGACCACCTGGGGATCTTCTGACGTGCAACCGAAAGCTCGGTTACACGGCGCCTTCTCCGCAATAAGCCTCCGTCAGACTGCGGGCACCTCGGCCGGGATTCGAATCCGCCACATGGGGATCCGTGGGCCAGCGCTCTCGCCTCGGAGCACAGTGTAGGAAGTGCCTCGGAGCCACCGAGGCGGCTTACACATATGTGGAAATAATGCCTAAAAACAATTAACAAAAAAACAACAACTTCAAACGACGCATTTGTATATCTTAAAGAAATCTATATCTTTCGACCCCTCGCTATAAGTAAGAATTGCCCGCTCGACTTCACCGGCGAGAGGTTCGAATCAAATATATTTTCGAATTTTAGTCGGGCAAACCTCGGACATATTGGGAGGTATACTGTCCTTTGGCAAATAATTAAATTGTTTCGTTACTAAAGTAATTTAACGGCGAATACTATCGTACAATGAGTAATAACGGACGAAGAGCGTGTTGGTTCAGGTCAAGGTTGAAGAAAGAATAAACGCGTCTTATGAAAGATATGGTTGTGTTGTGTTTGTCTTACATGTTTATTCTTTCTTCAATCTTGACTAACGTACAGCATGGCGCCACCAACGCCTACCTTGCTGATTTGAATGACGCGAAATATGCGAGGAGCGCGGGTTCGAGGGACGCTCAATCCTCAAGTACAAAAGACAGTCTGCGGACGTGCTTCCTTCTTGCACGACGGTCACGTTGGTCATACAGAAACTGTCTGAAGACATGTTCGAAGCGTACATATGTATGAAGCACGCAGACAATTATGTCGTCGTATCCGTGTAGCGAACGTCTTTTGTGCGACTTGCGGCTGCGGCTTCAGGGGAGCGGGAAGCAGTGCCGCACTGAGCGGGCGTGGCGACCCCGATCGCAGAGGCCGTGCCAACCCAGCTGTGCGACGCCCGGCAGTTCCAGCGCTTCGGCGACCACTGCTACCTGGTGGCCAGCTACCCGGAGGTGTCCTGGCCCACGGCCGAGCGCATCTGCAGCGAGTCCCAGGCGACGCTGGCGTCCGTGCGGACGGCTGCCCAGGAGACCTTTCTCAAGACCCTGGTCTTGGGCGTCGAGGGCTACGCCTCGGGGGTCTGGTACTGGCTGGGCGGACGCAAGGCGACTGGCCGTGGCGCCGACGCGGGCGCCTGGGTGGACGACACGCGCACGGCCAGCGCCGAAAATTCCGCGGCACCCGAGCCGCCGTCAGGTGCGTTGGCCGAGGATCGATGAGCGGCTAGCTCACTCCGACGCCTCCCTGGGCAGTCTTGCCACGAGCATGCACTAGGCCAATCATCTCGCTTTCCAAGTTTAGCGAATGAGTAGGCGCCGAGAACGCGCTTCGACTCGAAAACGCGGTATACGCTGATGCAACGAGCGAGCGAAACGTCCTGCCCTCTCGCAGACTGCGTTTCTGAAGCAAAGTGTATATCTAAGGTCCCATGGTTTGCTGCATGCGCTGTGTAGGTCCCAGTGATTGGCTCACCACCTGCTCTCTGGGGAAGTAGACGCACGGGAACATTAGAGTGTACGTGTCTGCATAACCTCGACTCGATGGAAGAAATTACGGAGAAACGAAAATTAAACTTGCGTGTCAACACGCACAGAAATTCCTTTTAGCTTGATTGCAAACCCGAAGCCAGCTTCCCTCGATCTCTACCATCAATCTTGTAATCCTGTATTTGTGGCTGCTTTGTAGCGGCGTCGACCACCAAAGGTAGTGGACAATCGGCGTCGATGGGCGCAGCCACAACTGTTTCGTTTCTTGGAGCTTGCGTCGGGTCGCCGATACCGATCTTGCATGTTTGAAAACATTTTATGTCTCCACGTTTCGAAACAAAAACGACAATACCTACATCGAGCTCGTTTCACATCAGTCACTCCTTACGCCACATTTTGTCCCCGATGATCGACGACCGTACTTTCTTTCCTCGGCTGTTCTTCCTTCAAACCGCATTTACGTCTATCGCAAAGGAACCGATGTGGTCTCACCATTTCGAGCAGCAGCTCATCGATAAATCCAAATCTCTGTATGTCCGTTGTTTAAGAGCCGTAAACATCACACAATGCGCCCGTCGTCTCGCTGGTCTCGCTCCTTCCCGAAAAGAGCTTTGTTGGCTTCGTTACGGCCGTTACGGCACAGTACGGTTATGGTGCCTGGATCGCGTCTCCGACTGGTGTGTTTAGCGTCCTATCCCGCTCATGCATCGAAAGTGGTCTCGAAGTGGCAAAAAATGACGTCACAGAAGCCGGGGTGTCATGCTATTGACTGTCGCGATCCTGGCGGTTGGCCGTAGAAATGCTGGCCCAAAGCACGAGCGAACGCGAGTGTCGCTGTCGTCACGGCGTTCCAGGTGTCCCAACTTCCGGCTGCTGTAGCTTCCGTGGACTGTCACAGTGGAGAGCGACCTGCAGCAGAACAGGCGTCCATCACATCCACCACAGCTGCTGGGACGCCGCCAGGATCGCGACCGGCGACAGCATGACACTTCTATGACGTCATCAGGCGGAAATCGAGGGACCACTTTTTTGGCCGTGGTAAACACTCCGGTCGGAGACGCCTTCCAGGCACCATAGTACGGTCAATTCCCCCTCCCGCAGCCGTGTCCATGGTCCACCCAACTTTTGAAAATCCGCCAGATTCAGCGAAAGTTTCCTATTTTGTGATTGGTCGTCCCTTGATGGGGCGGGGCGCCAGCTTTCCCGTTTTGCGGTTTTGCAGTGTTTTGCGGGTAAGTAGACACGCAGGCATTTCTTAAGGCCCGTTCACACACGTGCAACCGAGTACAACCGAGAGATACAAGGTCGGTTTTTAAGCCTTTTACGACGGTGTAGGACCTGCTCCGCAGCAGCGCATCTGGTCGTACACCGTCGCAAGAGGCTTCAAAACCGGTCTCGTCTCTCTCGGTCGTACTCGGTCGTACTCGGTTGCAAGTGTGTGAACGGGCCTTTAGAGGGCAGTAGTATGTATACAAATTGAGCACAAACCGATAGTATTTTATGTCGTCGACCACTTCGATCAGCGCAGTCGATCAGAACGCAAGAGAACTCGAGCGAACTGGAAAGCACTGTCTCCGCGCATACAAGTGCATAGGGCAAACTTAAAACCACCCACACTTTAAAAAAAAAAAAAGGTGTATTTTTACACCCTTTGTCCCATATAAGACACCCCAAAACTTCAGTTGGACGCACAGCGTACTGACGTCAATCTGACGGTATACTAACTTTCCCGATAGGCTTGATAGCCGTGGTGTACAACTTATTGAAATAGCCCATGTACGTTTTACTGACTACGAAAAAATAAATAATCGGGGTTTCCTTGGCCCTACTGCGCAACGTCAGTGTTTTCTTTATGTGGTCCTCGATACGTATTTTAGCTATTTCATAAGTTATATGGCACCGTTATCAAGCCCCTCGTAAAATTTGGGTCAGTCTGTTCGACTCTAGTGCGCTGTACATCAAACTAAAGTTTTGGGGTGCATTATATGGGACAAAAGGGTGGAAGGTGACAGCCTTTTTTTTAGAGCCCAGAACCTACAAGCCACAAGAAAGTAGAAGAAGCCTGCAAGTACATCAAGGAGTCTGAATTCCATCATCTAGCTGGAATGGTGGAACTTGCGCTGAAGAGTTTCTCATGTCGTATTACACCTGAGACTGCGGTGGAAGAAATCGGAAGAACTTTCAGTAGAAGGAACAGACACAGAGAATGTCTCAAGCTGAGCTGAGTTTGAGACGTTTTCTGTGTCTGTTCCTTCTACTGAAAGTTCTTCCGATTTCTTCCACCGCAGTCTCAGGTGTAATACGACATGATTAGCTACCACCAGCTCGCCTGCACTCTCACCGTCTTTTCACTGAAGAGTTTACCGCAATTCATTCTTCTAGCACAGTTCGTGCACGCAACTCCAGCATCAAGTGCACCAACGAAGAGAGGCTTCTCATTAGCGGGTATTAATTTAAGAGAGGCGAACCAGTCTGAATCCGTCCATGTTGACGATATTCTGTTTCTTGTACACAGCAACCTCGACGAGTAAACATTGCGTGTGTGCATGTTTTCTTTTTCCCGGCAGTTGGCACTGAGTTGTTTGTTTTAAGTATATGCATGGTTCCCAGCATGCAGTTGAGGGTTCGGGTTTCAAACTGAAACCGATAGGAGGTGTTACCATTTTTGAATAGTGGTGTATTCGAGCATTGCCACACGTACACGAGTACTTTGCTGCAGTGAGTGAACGCCTTTCCTCTCCCAATTTTTGTTTCTATTGTTTTGCCTAAATAAATTAGCACTATGTTATTAGCCTGTCAGTTGTTAATTTTCATGTTTATAAAATATCCGTCTGCTTGAAGTGGGGTTTACGAGGCAAAAAGGAAAATAAATTTGAAATGCACTTCCTTTTGAGCGCATCTCTTGGACCGAGTGTTGTTGTCACGGACCCCCAAGACGATCTCATAACTGCGATCATCTTTCCAGCGATGCGAAGTGTCTCTGGAAGGATGATCGCTTACTTTATAAATGCGACAGAATCACTTTAACCGTATTCTGACTCGAAGAGTTCCTTGTAGAAAGGTAAACAGACGGCTCATTGAATACCATCCCAATGTTTTTTTTTTTTAGTCACGCTTGATTTTATGATGAAAAATGAATGCCCGGATTTAGTATCGGATGCGGATACAATTATTTAAGAAGATTGCGGATCCGATTGGGATGCGTATACGAAGCCTGCGGATATGCGATAGGATGCGGATGATCAAACTGTTATAAACAAAGGGCTCCACCTATTAGCGGCGAGATGGTTGGGTGGCGCCCTCCCATGCTTACCTCTCGTGACGTCATTACCTTGTGAACAACAAGTTCGATGATGTTTGTAATTAACATGGTGGAAGCTGGAAATCAATGCGCTTTTAAACCAACACTGCCAACACCGTCAAAATCGAAGTTCTAACATTCCTCTTATTTCCGTCGATGAGAAATCCTTTGCTGACGTCAAAGTCAGCATTCGGCCAATCGTGGCAGGCCGATCATTGCGACGCTTTCGATCGGTCACGTCGCCAATTGTCCCTTCCAAAAAATCGGCTCCTGACCGATTCCATTTTTAGTGTTCGAGCGTATGGTGCGTGATTTGCTCGCTTTCCGAACCCACGAACATGAGCGTGCTGGGCTCTGAGTAGATCGCACGCTGGGCTGAGGACTCGTAAATATTGGAATGGTGAATATTCTGCGTCAATCAGTTCGTGCTGCGTTGTCGAGAGGTTCCGAAGTGCTCCAAGGCCATCCAAATTAAGGCTGGTTCACACAAACCCGTTTTCTTACATTACTTTATGTTACACCCCAAAAAACGGTGTATTCTTAGCACCCTTTGTCCCATATAATACACCCCAAAACTTCAGTTGGACGCACAGCGCACTGACGTCCATCTGACAATACAAAACTTTCACGAGAGTCTTAATAGCCGTGTGGTACAACTTAATAAAATAGCTAATGTACGTGTTACGGACAAAAAAACACAATAATCGGTGTTTTCTCGGCCGTGCTGCAAAACCTCAGTATTTTCTTTCTTTGGTTTTTGAAACGTATCTTAGCTATTTAATAAGTTATATCGCACCGTTATCAAGCCGCTCGTAAAATTTGGGGCCGTCTGTTTGGCTATTAGCGGCGAGCTGTTCCGGTGGTGCCCTCGTTTGGTTACCTTTCGTGACGTCATTACCTTGTAAACAACAAGTTCAATGGTGTTTGTAATGAGGAAGTGGAAGCCTGAAATTACAGCGTTCTCAAAGCAACCCTGCCAATACTGTCAAAATTGAAGTTCTTACATTTCTCTTATTTCCGACGATGAGACATCCTTTGCTGACGTCATGGTCAACATTCGGCCAATACTGGTGTGCCGACCACATAGACGCTTTCGATCGCTCACGTCGCCAATAGCGCGTTGCACGTCTAACTGAAGTTTTGGGGTGCATTATGTGGGACAAAAGGGCGTAAGTTTTATTTAAGAGTGTATGTTACGAAAAGCCACTGGGAAATCTGTGCTTCGCATTAAGCGTGGCTACCAATTAATTCAAGGAGATAGCCTGGCACGCGACATTCTAAACACGAATGTTTCGGTGACGACGAGCTAGGACGGGTAGTTACCGTGGCGACCAGGGACACAAGGGTCGTCGTAACGTAACGTAAGGAGTTGAGCTCGGTTCAACTTTTCACACAGCACCGATTTCTTAGGTTACATCTACGTCCCCGAAACGTTCGTGTCTCAAACGTCGCGCGCCAGGCTTGAATTGAATTGGTAGCCACGTTTAATACGAAGCAGAGATTTCCCCCGGTGACTTTTCGTAACGTAACGTAACGTAACGTAACGTAAGAAAACGGGTCTGTGTGAACCAGCCTTTACTTGCACGAGCGCCTGGTTTCGTTTGGTGTCCCCTTTGCACTAAAGCGCGTGCCCTTGAGGCGCAAAACGGAGCCGCGTGCTTTGGGAGCCGCCGAGCCTTGAATACGAAGCACAAGATTGTTGACGCCAAGTATTTGTAACTCTAACACCCTACAGATGGCGGGGAGGTAGTCGCCAAATGGCAGGAGACGGGGAGAGATTCTCCAGGATTTCCCGTGCGCCAGCACGCTGACGCTGGTCCGTGTGCTAAAAAGGATGTTCTGTTTTTTGTCAGAGTCAGCCGTTTAAAACTTTCAATATTCTATATTTTTGATGTTCTAGTCGCCATTACTAAGCGTGTAAAAACGTCCAGTGGCATTTCGATTCTGGTGTTTTTGGGCCTTATCATTTCACGCACGTGCGGACTTTTTTTGAAGAGCCTCCTTTCCTGAGCGAAATGGGTCATGTTTCCTGTGGCTCCCGCTTGTTTGTATCTTTCTTGACTCGCTGTTATTGGACGGCTGCTCTGGTGCAGTCGATGCCCCGGGATCATCCCGAGGAGAGGCACTCTGCCTGGCGCTGCAATGGAGGCCCCAGCAGAACGGAAGCGACCTGCAATGGTCCTGGAAGCCCTGCGAGCACTCCGGAAGGTACATCTGCCAAAAGAAAGCCTTCAGTAAGTTCTCGCTCTCCCCTTCGCACGAGGCTAATGCAACCTATCGATCGGCGTCGTCGCACGGTTCGCCCTTTTTTGCACGCCGATAAAAGACGAGTCCATCAATATTCTGAGAGGAGACTGTCGATCGACAACTAAATCCTCCCCAGGCACTCCGCTTGCTTGGGTATTACCGCCAATAAATTTTTTTTTTCTTTACACACTTCATTTGTCTACTAATCTCCGTTAAAATGAAAGCGGCTGGAAACAACTTTTTGGGGGGCATGCTTAATAACAGCTTACGCAGTGGTGCGAGTAGTTAACGAGGGCCTGACGTGACGTCCCCAGAAACGCGGAGCGTGAATAGCCCTGTTCAAGTTGTTCTTCACTCGAGTTTTTCATTATTGTGTACGTAGTTATCCTGTTTAGTTGAATTTACAACTAAGATATCTCTATATATATCTCTATATATATATCTCTCTCTCTCTCTCTCTATATATATATATATATATAAATAATGCAGATCCTCGTGCTAAATGTCATTCAGGAACGCGGAAAAGCAGGCTGACACACGAGGTTCAGGATCCCTTCCTTCAGCCCTCAGCAGCAGTCCGTACTTCAACTGAGTCTAACTGTCAGTAGAAGCTGAGGGTAGAAGCTCGCGCCTACAGCTTCCACCTCATCTGTATCAAATCTTTACTCGGGGGCAGAGCAAGACCCAGATTTCGCAGCCACCGTGGTTGCGCACTGCCGGAAATGATGACGGTGGGTCGTCCTCGCGACTGACTTGTTTGTGGGAAGAACGCAAAATTTTAGGATAGGGTGTAGAACGAAAGATATATCGAGAACTCACAAATGTAGTGAACTTAAGTGCCAACTGACTCGCGGCATTGGAAGTACACTGAAGGAAAACGAACCTACGCTCGTTACCCGGCGGCAGACTCAAAACCCGAGATTAGTGAGAACGGGGGGGGGGGGGGGGGGGGGGGGTAGATACGAGAAAAAAGTAACGGGGTTTTAGTCTTACGTTCAACCATTAGCAGCTAGTTTGCATCCTGTATGTGAGAGTTATTTGAGAAATAAAAAAAACATATATCGAACCGGCCACCATAAGTGACAGCTGGGCGGCCGACTTGCGAAGACTCCAAGCACTGAGTGTGATGGACGCCTTGCCTCCGCCAGCCATGCCGACGGACATGAACAGCACGCTGACGGCGCCTTCGGGCACGCTGACGTCGCTCAACCACCCGGCGCACTACCTGAACGACCTGCGCTACTCGGTGTCCATCGTGGGGCCTCCGGGATCGCGCATCTACCTGTCCTTCTCCAGGCTGGACCTAGAATGGCAAGCCTCCTGCCTCTACGACTACCTGGAGCTGGTCAGCCCCGGGGAAGCCAAGGAGTCTGTGCGCATCTGCGGCCAGCACGAGCTCGACCTGGACAGGTGCGCGGGCACGCCGCTTCGAAGGCCGACGCCCAACACACGAGCCAATTTCTATTAATGTGTGGAGAGAGACCGGGTCGATGGGCCGCTACGCATGCCATATTGTTCTCTGGGAGGAAGTATCGAAACTAGAACCGAATCACAAGGGACCATTAACCGGAAAAGGGTATATTACAGGGTGTTTCAACGTCAGATCGTACAATGATGGTCCGAGTCATATACATTTTTTTTTTATATATTTATGTAAAAATATATGGAAAAGATAAGTTCTTCGAAGGAGCACTTTGGCTATATGCGAACGCCGTAGCTCCTTTTTTTTTTTTTCGCGAAAATATAAAATTACGAAGTTCAAGGCTTTGAGATTGCGAAGGTTTCTGTATGGTATTGTGCACAGCCGTCAATTTCACACCGAAACGTGCATATAATAATACTTTTTCTTGCGTATTTTATAAAAAGTTTACAGCATGATCACGGGACATTATAAATTAAAATAAAAAATGCCTATGCAAAAAAAAAAAACGAAACACGTCAAGTCAACACGCTTAAGACACACATTCACACAATTGTTACCAACGAACTGCTTATTATAACACGATGCAAAATATTTTAAGAAATGATAACACTTTAATGCATTTTACGAATATAAAAGACAAATATGCGTAGACATTATTCTAGCTTTGTTAATAATCCGGAAACGGAGCTCTATTTTCTAATCGTGGCAAAATTGCACGTCAACATTTATAAAAACAACTCTCCACTTTTTATTTCCCTTCAACTATCCTTAACCGTTTACAGTGACCTAAACTAACTTGCGATACAAAATATTGAGTAACATATGAACTTCTTAAGAAAAAACGTTAACAAACCTTCACTCATTTTGAGCTACCCTCGTTATAAAAAAATCTGTCGCGCTACGACGGCTTCATTAAAAAAATTCTTACAACCGATTTAGGCGGTACAGCGGTGCTGCACTCTCGTGTATAAAAAGTGAAGCTGTTCCTATAGCTTAGTTTTATAGCTGCGTTTCCTTTTCGCTGATGAAAGACTGTCGACAGACGCAACTGCTGCCGGCAGTTCAGAACCGTATGCACAACGCATTACCGTGAATCCCAAAGCCCGCTCACGAGGAAGGTCTGTCACCGCGGAAACAAGACGAGGGAAGGAGTGTCTGGAGAGTCGGTGTCTTGGTGTTTGGCATTGTGTGACGGCAAACAAACCAGCTTACCCTTTCTTAATATCCATGAGTACCGTGCAATGGATTACAGATAGAAGTTGATAACTACTCGGGTTTTGTTGTTGGGTGTTTCCCTGTCAGTTGATACAATGATGGTCCGGGTCATATTTTGTATATTTCTGTAAAATATATAGACATGTCCTTGGAGGTGTTGAACGAAGCACGGGTCAAATCGTTCCTGTCAGAAGTCCACATCGCACAGAAAAAGGGTTTATGAAAAGGGTTTATTTAAGAAAAAAATAAGTGTTTGATATAATTAGGTTAATAATTATTTTTAGTAATTAGCTTTATAATAATATATTTCAATAAATCATTTCAATTAGAAACACGGTGGGCATAATCGAAAACTTTGAAATTTAGTCACATTATAGAGGTATAATGCGTACGCAACTTTTTTACGGCGCTCCTAATGAAAAACTCAAATTAGACGTATTTTGAAGCAAAACAAAACAAAAAGGCGGGGGAAGGGGCAAAGGGGGGGTAGAGGGGTTTTAGGAGGCAACGCAAGGAAACACAAATAAGAAGCTAAATAAGCGACAGCATAACTTTCCACACGTTGCGATAGATAGAGCAGCACCGCTGTACAGCCTTTGTAGGTTGTTGACTCCTTTGTTGAATAAGGCAAGCTAGCTCAGTCTGAGTGAAGGTTTGTTGTCGTTTTTTTTTCTGAAGGAGGTCATACGTTACTTAATGTTTTGCCGTCACAAGTTAGTTCAAGTATATGTAAACGGTTAAGGAGAGTTTAAAAAAAACAAATATTGGATAATTTTTTTGTTTGACGTACAATTTTGTTACATTTAGAAACATTAGCTGCGTTTCTGCACTAATAACAAAACTACAGTAAAAGTTAAGTATATTTTTCTTAAATATTCGTAAAATCATTTAAGATGATTATTTTGATATATTTTTGCGTTGTTCTATATATAAAGCAGTTCGATGGTAAATAATATGAGAATGCGTCTCTAAAACGTGTTTATTTAACCTGTTTCGTTGATCGTTTTGAATATAAATATTTTATTGCAACTTTTATCACTTTGTGTAGACGCTGTAAACCTTTTATAAAATAGATAAAATGTTTTACTACCTGCATGCTTGGCTGTGAAATTGAGGGCTGTGCAAAATACCATATTGAAACCTTGGCAATCTCCGCGCCTCGACCTTCGCAATTTTATATCTCCAGAATAAAATTAGCCACGGCGTTCGTATATAGCTGAATGCTCCTTCCAAGAATATGGCCTTCACATATTTTTTTTTACATTAACATAAACAAATATGACCCGGATCATAACTGTACAATCTGGCGTGGAAACATCATCTAGCCCTTGGACATCTGACGTTTCATTCACTAATGATAAAATATCCTCGACATGTGGTCTCAAACCACCAACCACACATAGTATATTTGTAGACAAGTGTGGGAGAAGTGCGAGCCTACATGCCGTAAAATCATGCCCACAAGAGTGAATTACCTCAAATGTCCGATTAGTCTGCCCCTTCGTTTTTTCTTAACGTCAACGCTGTGGACAATCGTTGCGTGGGCATAAACAGCGCGAAATGGGCCGAGCATGCGGCGCTCTTTTCCGCTCTTCCAGATTCGATCACTTCTCGGAAGGAAACGAACTTCGGCTAGTGTTCCACTCGGACTATTCGGTGACGGCCACCGGGTTTGCGGCCTCGTGGGTGACCATCGAGATGGCGTCCCTGTGTGAAGACCCCCCGGCCACGCTGACGGCCCACCTGGACCGGCCCAAGTCGCTTTCGTCGCCCCACTACCCGCTGTTCTACCCCAACAACATGCACTGCAGGTGCGTCACCCGCTCAGGGGCCTGCACGGACTGCACTTGCGCCGGCCGTATTCGAGGGGCGCTAGGACGTTGTGAGATCAGAATCTAATCGGAGCTGTCTACCAACTTGACATTTTGAGGCTAACTCTTGGGCTTCTGAATGATGTTTCTAGCTCGGTCGATTTCTTCCTGAGAAGTCGGCGGTTCGGTGTAGCTAGAATCAAAGCAGTCGATTGACAGGATGACCACGCGAGAGAAAAAAAAACAATCGATATTCTTGTTCGCTAAACATCGAGTCTCTTAACCCTCGCGTAGAAGCGTAGCTACAAAGACGGCTAACCTTACTCTAGAGTTGCGCTAAAATAAGGTAAGTGTTACAGCCTCCGACAGTTCGCCGGGCCCAAGGGGTTGTGTTATAAAAAAAAAAAAAAAGACGGTGAAGCAGCCATTTTTTTTTTTTTTGCATCTAGTGTGAGGCAGGCGTTCGCTCAATTACGTCATAGAAATATCCTGCATTTTTCGGCGCTCAGTAGACCGATCTCACCAGCTAGTTTCGCTACGCCACCGTTGCCGCCCTGCATCGTGGGAACTGTAGTCTTTTTGCACGCGCGACAACCCCGCTGGGGACGTGCGCGAGCAGGGCGCGAGACGGCACGAGCTGTGTCGCGATCGTGAACTAGCGCCTGCCTCTTGTGGACCACAGCTATGGCGGCGTCACGCATGCATGGATTGCTTACCGCTCATTCACACTGGAAGCGGATCCGCGTTCGCAAAGCGGTTGCGAACGCGGTTGTATAAAGATCCAGTGCAATGGACCTTTTCCGAGAAGCGTTCTGCGCACGCGCGAGCGCCCGATGCCAAGCGGTGGAAGTCGGCACGAAAAAATCGAGGAAATTCGGAATGAGGCTGTAAATCGACGAGTAGAACACGTAATTGCAGCATATATATAATTGTGTTACACAAAAAAAGAAAGTGGACGGAAAGAAAAACACGACGTTTGGGTGGACGCTACGGATTTCCTTCTTTAAAGTCGCGCTAGGCCTAACTCGTTGCGTTGGGCACGCGACGCTGCTCAGAGAGCGAAGCAACTGGTAACGTAGCTCCCATTATCGATGGTAGCGCAGGTAGGTCACTTCCTTGATTTTTAGTTCGTGCAGCCACCGCCTGGTGCCGTCGGTATTTGGAAAAGGTCCATTGCACGCGCACTTGATGACATCAAGTGCGCGTGCAATTGTACTGGATCTTTATACAACCGCGTTCGCAACCGCTTTGCGAACGCGGATCCGCTTCAAGTGTGAATGAGCGGTTAGTGAGATTGGTTTATTAGCCTGCACCAATTCATAAGTCGTGTTTTGCCATTGGCTTATTGAAAAGGCTAACGCTCCCGAATGATGTAGTGGACTCTGTACACCAATGCGCCGACAGCGACGCCACGTTTCTCACCCCATGCGCGGCTTCGCAGCCTTCTGCAGAGAGCATAGTCTCGGTCGCAAGAGGGGTCGAACAAGGTCAGTAAGGGGGTCGAAATTCCACTCGGGCTTCGCGCATTCTCTGGCAGTGGCACTCTCGGGTTTTCGCTCTGAGCACCTCGCGGCCTTAACAACGTGTACGCGAATAAGGACGGTTCCTCGACCTCTTGTCATCCTGCTCCATCTCGCATAGTCCACCGGTGGCGAGGCGGCGCCGTTCAGACACCTCTCTCTTTTTCCGCCGTTAGCGTAGCTCTCCGCCCTTCTTATAAGGCACTCTCACAGGGCAACAATGGTGCACGGGAGATGGCCCGTAGAACGACGAAAATGACCTGTTCCGCGCTTGCTTGCGCAGGTATGTGATCAAGTCCGAGGCGCCCAACGTGCCGGTGTTGCTGACGGTCGCCGACCTGGACGTCGGCACCTGGAACCGCACGTCGAGTCCGGGCCTCTGCCTCAATGACCACGTGAACGTGAGCCTGGGCTCGATGTCCGAGGGTCCGGCCGCTGTGTCGCTGTGCGGCGGCGCCGAGAATCCGAGCGTGCAACGAGGCTTCCAACTGCTCTCGTACGGGGACACGCTCAAGCTCGCCCTGCTTGCCGGAGAGCGCCGGGGAAAAAGACACCGGGGTTTCAACTTCACCTACCAGGCTCGTGAGTGCGCCGATTCGACGCCCACTGCTCGAGTGCTCGGCATATACCGGGCAAGCTTCCGCAGAGACTGATGGATTCAATATCACTGGATCCTCGGAAAGTTGCGCCATGTTGAGTCGCCACGTTGGTCTATGGAATGAACAGTTCCTCCTTGACTCCACCATTACTGCTCAGACAAATCAAGCGCACATCTTCGCAACCACGTGCTATGTTGGTTCTTGGGGGCTTTGAAAAATATATTCCCTGACATGAAATACGCAAGAAGAGCCATCTGTGTAGATTAGCATGATTGATAAGTTGATTGCACACGCAGAACCAAAGACGCTTGTATTGGCGACGAATGCTTTCAGTACGATGACGCTCTATAGTGACCTTGGCGTGACTGGTTCCCCTTTCGTAGATTTGAAGGGACAGAAATGGCAGTTGCCATGGCAACGGAGACCGATCAGCCAATCAGCTTGCGAGCTTTTGGTCGTCTGCATGTTAGTATCTGTTTGTGTCCGGCTAGCAGGCAGGGAAGGCAATGACACACCTTTCCCAGGACCCAGTGACTTTGGACAGAGCTAGCGCGAGCACGACCTCGTCGCCCTTTCATGCAGGCATACATTCATGGCGCCAAGCTGCGCATTTTACTGACAATGGCTCTGTCTGAGATTTGTGCATTTCACACTACTATTCGTTTTGATGACAGCCCTCCAACCGGGAGCGGGGGAGGGGAGGGGGGAAATCGGCGATTAAGTCATTTAGAAGAGGTGGCCTTTAATTAGTATTTTTTTTTCTATTAGATTGCAGGTTTATATTTAGTAACGAGAGGATCATTTAATGCATTTTTAAGCGATCAAGTTACAGATACTTGTTCCTTTCACGATAAAAGTCTGCTTCCACGAAAAGGTACGGTATTTAAAGCATTATGTTTCTAGGTCCGCACACGTCTTGAACCCGTAACACATCCTGGAGCTTTGCGCTGCTCGCGGTGCCGGTACAACAAGACACAAAGAGAAAGGGAGTTAGAGAGGGAAAGAAAGGAAGAGAGAAAGCTTGACCCGCTTGCTGGCATAATTGCAAGATCGAGAATGGCATAATAAAAAAACTTCTACATGACGAAAAAAAAAAAGTATTCTCAAAAAGGCGGAGACAGACAAATTTCTTCCACTTTTTTTCTTTTTATTGCTGTGATTATAATTGCTTCGGGCCTTCTTCGTACGAGCTGCCTGAAGGTGGCTAGTAGCGACCTGCTCGGAAGCAGCGGTTGGGGCGAAAAGAAAAAAAAAAAAAAAAAGGCGGGTTCTATTAAGCACGCTTGTTGTCGAAGGAAAGGCGTAACCCGGGCAATAATGTGAGGCTTAATGTCAGCGCTTGCAGAGCTTCTTGGAGGAGCCTGAAAGCGGAAAACAAAAGGAACCAATCGGGCCTCTCAGGTTGTTCATGCGTGCTGTTCGCACTTATCTTTCAGCTGGAGCCATTCTTCCTTCGAGCGTAAGTGTAGCGGACTCGGGTCCTCTTCCCGTCTGTCTTCGCGGTGCTCAGAGACGAGTATTTTACCTCCCGCAAAGTCCGCTTTTTGGACACGCAATAAAAATAAAAAGCAAATCGCTAAATAGAATATAAAAAAAATAATTAAAAAAGGTTTTCGAGCGCCTAATGAAACGTGGTGTAATTATAGCTCACTAATTATGATCCACCGTTTGAAAAGTCTTAAAAGTTAAAAGAAAAAAATGTGTGAGGTTTTGTTGTTTCGTTTTTTCGTTGCTAAAAACGACGTCTTCGGGTTCTTGTTTTGTTTGGAGTTGCGATAAATACGATGGAATGGAAGAGAGAAAGGTGGTCTGGGGTAATTTCCAAGTGGCACTTGGCTGGAGCCGCAATTTGCTGAGAATCCTTTTCGGCTGCTTATTAACCCGGCTTTAATCGAAAGTCGAAAACCCAACGCTAATCTAGAGAGACAAAAAAAAAATAGACAGGAAAATGTAAAGTTGGGAAATATACCCCATCTTTATTTTTTCCCACACTTCAGTCCAAGGTGCTCACTTGTCTCGCTTCCTTTTTTTTTTTTGTTTCGTTTTATTGGCGACTTTTTATTTTATTTTTCCACTGACTTTGTTACATCGCTGTTACTTTGCAAATAATTTTGAAACTGAGGCAGTTTACGCAAAAAACAAAAAGACAATATTTCTTTATCTAAAAAAAAATGAAAACAAAGGGAAGCGCGACTTTTCTAGTGAGATTAAAATTGGCCATCCTCCCGTCGGAACAAAAGTAAAAACAAAAAAAAAATTTCCAGGACTTGTTTATTAAGAACTATTGCTGGTGCGTTGACAACGCAAATAAAAAAAAAAAAGCATTTAAAGAAAAATCCCCCAAAAACGTCGGAAACGAAACCTTTCCGCCCATTTTCCTGCGCGACTTGTGCAACTGCGAACTGGGCTATTCCCAGGAAGCGGATAATTGAATTTCTGGGTTAATGAATTTGGAGCTTTTTTTTTAAATGCACTGTCGTAGTTTAGAAGCAGGCATAGCAATAGACGTCGCAGTCTGATTTCAACGGGGAACCCAAAATCTTCATCGGACGCGCGAACCGAGTGCTCGTCCAGCGGGTTTCCTCGATCGCACGGCGGAGGCGGGCGGCCTGTTCGTCGACGTTTTCCCACCTTCTTTTAATTAAGCCCAATGTCAGCCCTGCCATTATTGTCCCGCCGTCCGTGATTTCCACTTCCATCAGTCTTACTTTCGTGTCTCCGGAACAAAGACTGCTACTTGGAATAAAAAGCGAAGAAAGAACACCGACGGCCAAACGCTAAAAACAATCTACGAGACACAAGATGGGCGGTTAACTTTGCGCTCATGCGGGAACAAAATTAGACTGTCAGTTTCAGGGGGGGGGACCACTTCTTTGTCCACCTAAAGGGACAACGAAATGATTTTAGACAGAATTTGACTGGCCGCATATCGTTCATTGTATCAAAAGAAAACTAGCACGCGAGATTAGGAAGGCTAAATCCTAATTTTTGGCACGAACTTTTGGCAAATAAAAGCGGACTATATCTTTCGCTCTCTCCCTCGAACGCTCGCAACGAAGTTGAGTGTATGAATGGGTGGATTAATAAATGAATTGTGGTGAAACTTTCTGTAATTGGCGGTACCTTGCGCTACCAAGCATAGTAACCGCAACATCCACATTGTCGGAGTCTTTTTTTTTCCCCCTTTTTTCTCCGAGCACGTTAGTTGAATTCAGCTTCCGTATTGGATACGAGTAGTGTGTCACTCAAACTGTGCTCGCAAACGATCAAATTGTAGATCAATACCCTCGGCGGAAACGAGCGAGTTCAATATCCGATTGCATAAGCCGCCGCGTCAACGAGAGCACGAGAGGTTTCTCCATGGAGTTTTTATAATGAACTCTAGAGGTTCAAATGTCGCTTGTGTGCTGTTATAAATTGAAGCAGACAGCAGCCAGTCGGAAATTGACTTCTGGTAATGCATTTATATGAGAAAAAAGAATCGCATTTTTTCCCTGCGTTTGATTATAAGAGCAAATATCGCGAATAATTTGTACGTAATAGGTGTATTGAAACAGTTCTCAGTCAACACACGAAATAATTGGTCAGTTACGGGGTTTTTCTTTCAAATTCATGGCATTCAAAATGGTGCAAAAACGGCTTTATGTATGCATTTATGAGCACTGTCGGACACTCTTAGCAAGAACATGGCGTCGGCGCTTTTTTAGCATGAAGGAGATACGGGCCAAACGAACGAAGGACACCTGGAAAAACAAGAGACGGCAAGAACTACGCAGATACTCTGGATCAGTATCTCCCTGAGCATGTAGACGATCAAAATAAATTGAAGGCCACGTAATATAGTCTGATTTGCAATAAATAAGTACTGTTTTATTCTTTCTGCTGATAAATATGTGCGTAGATGCTTATTCTGCGTTCAAAACATCACCCGCAGGCACGGGAATAGAGAAAGGCCAAAGAACAAGTGCCCGATAAAAGCTGCCCGGCTTAGGAAATAATAAAAATCATGAGCCATTCCACTCTCTGAAGGTGGAGGACCAGCGAAGCTGTTTAGCACACGAAACAGACGTAACAGAATTTTGAACAAAGGTACGGACACATTTATTGTCTTGATCGGTGGTCACCATGACGAAAGGTACGCACGCACATATATTTTTGTCTTGATCGGTGGTCATTATTTCGCGTGGACGACTGTCGTCGCCCCGAGGAGCCGGAGGAAACTAGGCATGCGCGACGGGCCCGCCATCCCGGGAGAGCGGAAGGAAACTAGGCACGCAAGCGCTTAGAACGACGACCAAGAAAGGGCGGTGCGAGCGTAGACATGGCCGACGCGGGTCGCACAGCAGCAAATCCTTAAGAAACCTTTATTATCTACCTGAAAGTCTACTGATCTTGAAAATGGTGCCTATTGATAACTAATCTACTCAATAGACCCACTGCTAAATTACCCAGGCATCAATGAGAATGCAGGGAATGGTGTTCCACGCGCCGCACGTGCCGGCGTCTGCAGCAGTAGCTGTTCTAAAGCAAAAGCCTAAAACAAATGGCAGCTTGCACGCGCGTTCGTCAACGCTTTATTTTGGTTATTTACTTCGAATCTTTTATACGGGGAAGGCGTGCGCGTGCGGCGCGTGCGGCGGTGCGAGGGTGGAGATTTTGTTAACGCACACGAAAAATCCACAGAACCCTAGCCATAAACTGATTCGCTGTAAGAACCCTTTTGATAACCCACTTACTTTATACTTTACGTTTGAATGGTTTTAACCGCTCATAAAGATGCACAGCGGGACCGAGAGCCTATTAGAAGCGCAACCGGAATGCTGGTGAATTATGGACACACTCTACATTCCTTCCGATTGTTATCTTGCTTAGAATTGTCGCTGTTTTTACACACCTGCTTGGAGCAGGGGTTTCGGCCTTAAATATAGCGAAATTTGACATCGTTCACTGGTGAAGAAAGATACTGTAACTAAAGCAATTACACTTCTACAATGATGATACATGTACATATTATTCGGCTCCACCGAAATAGCAAGAGTGAATCATGTTATTTTCCAGCGAAGAGCGAAATCCGGTTTTTCATAGGAATGCGCAGGAGCACCGCAACCGTAGACTGGTTGCTGTCTGCTTTAGTTTGCATTCCGAAAGTCGCATAGACACTAGCGCCAGTTGAACCTCTAGCGTACATTATAACGAAACACGCCGGCGGCGGGGCACTTCCGGCAACAAACATCCTCCCGAGTGTTGGCCATCACAGTGCAGCGTTTGCAGGTGCCCCTACAAAGGTATTAATTATTAGAAACTTATATTACTTGGTTTCCAGCGTTTTGTGTTCGCAGCCGAAATGGGCACCTACCGGTCTAAACATATGTTTCTGCATCGTCATTCGCTGAGCTGCATCCGTAAGTTGCGGTGATTGGCTCTCCGAGTGTTGTGCGGGAAAGTAGACGCACGGGCTTTTTTTAGAGTGTTTGGGGCAATACGACAAGATTAAACCTAGACAGATTATATATCGCACAAAAAAAGATCTTACGTTTAGTAGCCAATGTACCATATAATAGTCATGCCGATATTTTATTCTCAAAATTTAAGGTAACGCATGTTTTGGACTTCTATACACAGGCATTAATGCAGAAATATAAAGATAGTATTTATTAAAATAACAAATCATTCCTTCACCTAGCTTCGCTGGATAAAAACTCGTCGTTTTATCATACAGCTAGTCCAGAGCACTGGAGAGTGCCGCATCCCAGGACCAATTACGGATTTCAAATGCTCCAGTATACTGTACCATCTACCGTTAATGAACTAATTAAAAACAACATTCACATAGAAAGTATGCCAAAGAGCCCAATTAGACAATTGCATTTTAACAACAAAAAATATTTTAAAAGTTCTGTACTGTTCATGATATCAAAAGCTGTATCATGCTCTGTCTGCTAATTCTCTTTTTTTTTTTTTTTTTTTGCAAGTGCCGATTAATCTGCTTATGTCTGTAGGGGAGGCTGGGACCTGTCAAGCTACACAATGTAGCTTTTTCCCTGTCTCCTTCTTCAAACTGGAGTCAATAAAGATGAATTGAATTGAATGGAATTGAATTGAAAAGAATACTTTACGTCACGGCCACGTGATTTTACATGTTTGTGGCTGAGTCTGGTCGAGTAGAGAAGGAAAGCAGACGTGAATTTCCTCATTTTTTTGCGCAAAACTGGAGGCAGTAAAGCAGAAACGTATTCCTGCTCCGGTTTCTATGAGCATTGAAGATTAATTGGGTCTTCATTTGGAAAAAGCTGTGAACTCATTTCACGGTCCCTTTAAAGTATTCGAATTTCTACGTGCTGATATATTAATTTCTGGGTGTACCGACGTTCGCCGCTTTAAGGCAAGTCTGCTGTCAGAGAGAGGTTTAAGGAAATACAGCGGGCCACAGAACGTTGCTCCCTCGGACGTTCAGAGGGTGCCGTTCGTTGGTTGCGCGGGATAAGTTGTCAGCTCGACACGACAATCTCAACGACATCCTACACTCTAAGAAATCCCTGCGCGTCTACTTACCCGCAAAACACTCAAAGAGCCAATCGCTGCGATCAACGAAACCAGCTCAGCGAATGATGAGGTGGAACATCCGTTTAGACCTGAAAATGAAGTCTGCGCTGTGGTATTACGTACTGCAAAGCGTCGTGCTTGCATTGCGTAATGCCACAGCCCAGACTTCATTCTGAGGTCTGAACAGATGTTATGCCTCATCCTTCGCTGAGCCGATTTCGTTGATCGCAGAGATTGGCTCTTCGGATGTTTTGCAGGTAAGTAGGACTCGCAGGCATTTCTTAGAGTGTAGCGACGAAGAAGCGCAGTCCAAATCATTGGTATCGACCACAATCGTGTGTCGCAATAGGTGACCGGCGTTTGGCAGCAGCCGCAAAGCACCATGGGTATTCTCACTTCCGGTTCGTAGCTTGCAGCCGACGCAGTACCATGCATAGCTATGGAAAGGTGTGCGGGTGTTCAAACCCGATCAATTCGAGCCAGCTCCCGTTGCTGCTGGGTGAGTTAGGAATTTCTGAGCGTCTGAAGTTACTTCTACGGATATGTTAAGTAGAAATCGGTACGCGGAAGTATCGAGAACGGCCACGAAATTGCGGAGCGAGTGCGGCCGGCCTCAAGCTGCATTCGCGCCACGCTTTCCGAATCGTCGCGTGAAAACTCAAGCAAGGTTAGATATTTTGTTTTTCTTTTAAGTCAGCGTTGTTCATTGGGTTTTGTTTATTTTTTATGGTTGCGTTAGATCGCACCGCCGGCTGAAATAGGTGCGAAGGTACGCTGTGGGACGGCGGCCAGCTGAAATGCCGGATCGAAGCTTTGGCATGCATTTCTCGCGCGAACGAAACGCTACTTCCGTTTAAAAATTCGTTTGGACGACATCGGATAACGCGAGGACCCTTGCTCTTAAACACTCCCGTGTTTTTTCATGCTTCAACTAAGTTGTCTCCCGCGTACCATAACCCTACCCCACACGTTTCTTTAATGATGTCGAGTAAGAAAACAGGCATAAACGCGCACCGATGTGACATGGGCTACGCAAGGTCGTGCAGCGTATGTATATTAAACACTTTTGCACATAGAGGCGCCTTTAATTAGATTCGTATCGTTTCATCGACACCGACGTTTCATGGATACTCGTTACGGAAACCGCACGCTGTTGCGGCGTTTCGTCGCGTGTGTATCACGGGACGCGAGCGCACCCGTTCATGCCGCTTCGCGGCAACAGTCTGCAGCGGCTCATTTCAGAAAAAGCTAATCTGAGCTGTTGATGTAATGAACTGTCGATTATACGGTCTGTCGATGAGTTGACGAAATCCCGTGCGATAAGCTGATTGCCTGCGATATCGCAGCCAGTCTGACGCCTGCGCGATCGCATTCCGCATTCTCGCGGATGCCTTTCATCCCTTCGCGGCTTAATCGAGACATTTTTCCGGGTGTCAAGGGGACTATGTTAAAAATCGCTGCTTCCTTTCTTCGTTTCACGGGAACCGGAACATCTTATGCCCGTTATGGCTTGCATTAGAAAAACGTACTGCGGAGCAGTGAACACTTTTCACCGCGAATATACAGCACGGCTACCACGCCTAGAAGGACTCTCGGCGCAACTGAACGAACCGCGATCGGCACTGGACCAACCGGAAGCGTAAAGCCACGTGAAGCCTCACTCCGAATGACGAAACTTCCAGCTCAAACGCCGGTAACCTATCTACATGGGGTCGCGCTCACATGAAATCTTACGGGGAAAAAAAAAAAAGAAACGTAACGCAATAGTTGCAAATTTGTTAGAGCTTACTTTATGGTATCTCGCGCTTGCTCGGTGTCCATAATCCGCTTCGCCGGCTCCGTTCCTTGATCAGAAAGGCACTCAGAAGTGTCTTTGTGCACACCTCTCCGCGGTGCACTGGAAACACCTGTCATTGATCTTGCTTTGATCAGCGCAGCCGAAGAAGAGGGCGAGGACCGAGGGGTCCCGTCGCGTCAGTGAATAGTCTCGCAGTCTCGGGGGTCCAAGTGGCATCCATGCCCTTTACCGCTGAGACTGCGAGAGCATATATGAGCGTGATACCGCTGCCCTCCCTCACCGCTACAAATGATAGAAGGACGCACGCGGTCAAGTGTTAAAGTGTAGACGCCGCGAACCTCTCGTCGCGGCTATTGAGCGAGTCCCCTTCCCTTGGGGCTGAGACAGTCCTCTTTCGATCCCAGTGGACCGCACGACCCTGGAGACGATCGTGCAGCTGCCGGCGCGCAGCAAGGGCATCGTGCACAGCGTCAACTTCCCGCACCGTCCACCCAAGGCCCTGTCGTACAGCACACGGCTGATGGCGCCGCTCGGCCACAGCATCGAGGTCCGCTTCGCCAACCGCACCGGAAGCCGGAAGAAAGCGGCTCGCACGTCCGCCATCACGCTGCGGGACCCTTACCGGAACCCGCCAGCCACGCTGCGGCTCAACAACGACGCGGCGTCGGCGCTCGTCCATAACGTGACGGCCACGTCAACGCTGCACACACTTCGGCTCGCCTACCTCGCGTCAGCCGCGCCTTTCGTCCTGCACTACGTCACGCGCAAAGGTGAGGCCGCCGCTCCCGCAATGCGCGCTGCGCTCGCTGTCGCCGCCATTCAACGCTGAGAATGATGCTGATCACGCATCGCCCAGCATTTTCCATAAGCTTGCACTGGCCCCAACGGTTAACCGATTAATCGGCACCCTCTCATCGATTAATTGATAGATTAATTGGTTTCGCTGACGTTCATGCATAATATATTAAAGGGGCGGTGCAACGATATTCGCTCGGAAAGTTTTTCACTTTACACGAGCTTACTGGCACTAGCTGGACCCAAGTATACTCGCACACAACGGCTCTGACCAAGAAACTTGTTGCGGTACAATGTCAAGGATAAAAGCGAGCATTTTCTTTCAATCTCTCCTTCGCAGAACTTGATGACGTAGCTGGAGGATCGCAGTATCCCCCAATGACGGTGATTGAATACGGCTCATAGATTGGACCCGACCATTGCGTGAGCACTCGATTTGGGCTCGTGATAATCAAGAGCTCGACGAGCATTCGAGTAGTGGCCGTGCCACACTCTAAAAAAAGCCCGTACGTTTGCTTTCCAGCACAACACTGGGAGAGCCAATCACCGCAACTTACCGAGGCAGCTCAGCGAATGACGATGCCGAAACATATGTTTAGTCTAAAGAATGCAGTCTGAGTTGTGACATTAAGCAATGCAAGCATGACGTTTTGCATTGCTTAATGTCACAACTCAGACTGCGTTTTTCGGTCTAAACATATGTTTCGGCATCGTCATTCGCTGAGATGCCTCTGTAAGTTGCGGTGATTGGCTCCCCGAGTGTTGTGCGGGAAAGCAAACGTACGGGCTCTTTTTAGAGTGCATTGCCCGTGTCCAGTCGCTGCAATAACGACAATAGCCGAACTATAACAATGTCTGCAACTCAGCGCGTTAGATACATAAAGTCCATGACCAAAATCACATGTCTACTCGAAGACTCGGTTTAAATCTGTGGTCTTTCCTTTTTCCAACCCAAGTTTGCCAGTAGAGGAAAGCGTATATTATTTTTTTTCTTGTTTTGTTTTGGTTCGTCCCAATTCAACCGAGTAACCGGTTAAAAAAAAATGATCGTGATTAAGACATTAATCGATTAATCGGAAGGTCAGTCGATCAGTCGCCCAGCCCTAATTTTTATGTGACGTTAATTCGCCATTTTGTTGTCTGTTTGTGTTGTTGAAACGTTCTTTACTGCTCCACATCCCTGGCTTCTAATTGTACACTAGTCACTTGAGGGTGTCATGGGAATCCTTGGAATACTCGCCTTCGGCACACGCCAGAAAGCTCAACGAAATGGCGGACGAAATTACGTCCGTGAAAACACCCTATGCATTACGGAAAGTGGAAAATGGTAGGAAAAGAGATGTACGAGGGGTGGCCCTTGAATCAACTTAATAATAAAAAAAAACTCGTCTTGCTGGTCGCCTTTTTTTTTAATATAACGTCGTTCACCGTTATTGGCCCTATGAACAGATGAGCAGCGGTCAGTTCGCACTCTTATCCTGCGGACGGACGACATTTTTGTGCCGTTTGGTTGGCCTCCGACTATTCGCGTAGCCAGGTATACACGGCGTCCCCGGCCCAAGATGGCCCAGGACCTCAAGACGCGACGTTCTCTGCCTCGGATTCTTCCCAGATCCGGCCTACCTGGACAAAACGGTGACGCTCCTGGCGGGCGTCTCGCTGGACTCGTGCTCGCCCAACCCGTGCCTCAACGGAGGCTCCTGCGTCGAGTCTTCCAAGACGCTCGCCTGCAGCTGCCCGCCCCCCTTTGCTGGTAAGCGTGGGCCAAGCGGGCTAGAAGAACTGCCCTCGAGTGCGCTTCGTGGAACAACTATTTTCATGGCCTTTGAGGATCAGACCTCGTGTGCCACCTAGTTGTCATTCAACAGTGAAATGTTGTATCCTTGTTCGTTTGGATTCGCTTCTGCTCATTGTCGCATGCTGTTGTAGACAGTGTCGATTTTTTTTTCGGTTCATTTTGTTTATATGGAAGCGTCAGTGACCAGCTGTGCTTATAGCTTCCTTGAACTGCCCTCTTTTCTGGCCTCACGCATAAGGCCAGCTCTTATTTTGTTTTAGGCCGGTTATGTTGAGCCTATTCCTTGGTATAATTTCAGACTGCTGTGTAGGATTTTCCCGACTGCAACCAGCCATCACTTCTTAAGAATACGACACCTGCTTACTTCGAGACGTCAAATCTCTCGTATCAATACGGCATATTGACTGAGCGCGAGCACTGCGTCACGCCATCAGCATTCATTTGGACGCATAGATTCAATGCGTCCGGACATGCACTGGTGTATCAACGCCTGCGTTCTTCAAAATCCATGCGCATCTGCTTTCCCGCAATGCACGCGATGGAATAATCACTGCAAAATATCGAGCGCGTCCAGCGAACAACGAGCCCGAAAAACGTTTTGTCTCGAAAACGCGGACAAGGACAATGATCATGATGATTCGGTTGCCCATCGTCCTCGTGCAGGTGGCGTTTTAACGTCACAGGAAAGAATCATGGATGTAGTGCAGGTAATATATTGGCACAGGCAAAGCTCTTTTTTTTATTTGTGTGGTGTTAACAATGAGGTGGGGGACGGGGACGAATTGCAGAAAGTTCAGATCGTTGAATTTTGAAGTTTTTGTTAAATTTTAGTTGTACAGAACCAATCTAAATAATTATAAAAAGTTTACGATTACAACGTTTTGGACTAGCACTGAAACGCTCAAGTCTTCCTCGCGCGTCAGCGGCTTCTGCACTTATGCAGGGGTCCACCTTCTTTCTCTCTGGCCGGAACAGGTCACTCAGTTTGAACCCGGCCGGTGTTACATGGAGAACTCCCATCCAATGAACAGCAGACAAAAAATACAAACAACCCTTGAGCCCTCGACGAACCCTAGGGAATGCCTCGTCGATTCGGTGCCTGCACTGCTCGCCGCAACCGCTGAGCCAAGCCGCTGTGGCTAGCTCTGGCTAGAGCCTCAAGCAACCGAGACGATTGCATGGCTCGAGCCTCGGTCATCCTAGACGACGGTGCCTCGAACGAAAAAAAAAGAAAAAAAAAAAGAACGAATCAAGCAGAAAAAACACCCGCGCGTCCTGTACCCGGCCGTACCAATCACGGTCACCTTTCTTCCGTCTCGACATTCAAAGGACACTTTGCGTTGATTTCAGTCACTGGCCCACTACTGGTTTTTCGTGAATCTAGATGTTCAGGAATTTCTAAAGCTCGATTCAAACCGCAACGTTTCACAACGTTGCGAAGACTTCCGTCGAGATATGACTGCGAGTTGCCGTTGCATGCTTGCTTCGTGTGCAGGGTGGCAAGTTGCAACCAACTCAAGAAGCTACTTGGCATAGCCGGCACGCAGCCATGTCCCCACCCCTGCCGGTTTCGATCTGAATGATCATCGTATCGGCTTGCATTCTTGTAATCACTATTGGGGGATGCGCGTTAAAGGGCCAGTGGTCGTACTATACTGAAGAATCCACTTCATGCTGCCTAAATGTCGCATTAGACTTTTTTGACGCTTGTATCTCGACTTAACGGAGTCAAACATAGCCAGACGATAAAGAGTTAACGAGGTTTCGGAGTTCATGGAAGCGGAGCGGGAGGACCTCGTATCAATCACGTGGTGTTAGTCCAACGCCACAAAAGTGATCTTCAGGACGTCCTCAAAGATAACCGTGAAAGTCTATAGCGTGACTTCCACTTTAAAAAACAGCGGTAAGCGTAAACTTTCACGGCCATGTTCGCGGGTGAACTGCAGGGAGAGCGCGGTCTCCCGTGAAACGAAAAGCCGAGGGTTTCTGTAACCTTTTTTCCGCGGTCTCTTGCAGCCCTGTTCTGTCACATGCACGCTTGCGAGGTGGGCGAGCCATGCAGCGGCCGTGGCAACTGCAGCGTGTCCGCCTCGGGCTCCCTGCACTGCGCGTGTCAGCGGGGCTTCGAAGGCGCAGACTGCTCAAAAAGGATCGACCCCTGCGCCGGATCGCCTTGCAGGTCGCAGGGACGCTGCGTCGCCTACAACGGCTCTTACGTCTGCCACTGCAGCATCTTTTTCGAAGGTAATCGGAACCTGGGACTGTTTCCATTAGCCACATTTGCCGCGCTTGGATTTTGATACGGGCTAAGAGTCGTGACGTATTTCTCTTTAAAGACTCGTTAATTTTTTTTTTTTTTACTAGTTTACCCTACAGGTTTAGGCGTCCAATTATTGACGTTTACGGAGAATAACTTTTTGAAACAACGTGATCGCTTTCTTTCTGGCGAGTTTAAAACTCTTGAAAGAAAATAATGAAAGATCTCGCAAATGTATGCAAGGTCACGGCCAGTTGATCAATGCCGCTTCGCTACGGCCTGTCGCTTCGCCGGGAGATGCATAGAAACAGCGATCCAGAGACATATATTGGGAGAATTTGGCCATTCATTGGTTGGAATAGGCGAGCACCTCGTGGCCAACCACAGGCCGCGAAACAGCTCCTACTGGTGGTCTTGAGCTCTAAAAATGCGACTCGACTAATTTAAGCCATTTTAGCGGCATAGCTAGAATCAAAAGGTGTAACTCTTGGTGACTAAAAACTGGGTGCGTGTGACGTTTTCGTCAAGTCCATATTCAACGGTCGAATAAATGAACGCGTGTGCCGAACCAGAGCAAACTGCTTAGTTGCGATCATTGCTAATGTAATGTGAAGTGAAGTCTTCATTCGGCTCTGGAGAGCCGCTGCACCATGGAAAGGCAACAGCTCGTACCATGAAGGCCCGCGGTGCCGCGTCTAATGAATATGATAATGCGATGAGTATACACATGCAAGATGACGACGAGATGGATTTTTGCTATTAGGGAGGATGTCAGTCCGATTTGAAGATGTCTACATTTCGTTGAGGCGGGTCAGCAGCGGGGATCTGCAGCCTGCCGTTGGATCGGTGCACGGCTGCACAAAGGAGCCCCAGAAGAATGGTGGTGCTATCGCTCACTGGGGACAAAGCATCAGGCTCCAAGGGGGCAGCCCAGTCAAAGCAGAAAGTTACCGCCTCCGAGAGACCGACTCCCAGGGCTTAGATTGAGGCACCACCAACGCCCGATGTGGCATCCTCTCAACGTCGTCGTCGTCGTCGTCGTCGTGCTGCTGCGAGATTGAACGCTTGTATTTCACGCTTTAAGTATCGTTTCCAATATTGTGACGTCGAGGTCTGCTCATTGGTCGACGCTGTGTCGCCCTTTTAGTTTACGCTGTAACCGCGGGGGAAATATTCTGCGGAGGTGGCGGCCTTTGCTCCGCCCATTGGCCAAACTCTCCCAATATACGGCTCTGCAACGATCCAGCTGAGTTTCCTGAGCTCGTCGCTGGAGGCGTGGAGCAGCGCTGACGAGCCATGCTTTTTCGTTGCTGGGGCCTCCCGCACTCTAAGAAATGCCTGCGCGTCTACTTGCCCGCAAAACACTCGAAGAGTCAATCTCTGCGATCTACAAAATCAGCTTAGCGAGTGATGAGGCGAAACATCTGTTTAGACCTAAAAATGAAGTCTGCTCTGTGGCATTACGCAATGCAAGCATGACGCTTTGCATTGCGTAATGCCACAGCGCAGACTTCATTTTGAGATCTAAACGCCTCATCATTCCCTAAGCTGATTTCGTAGATCGCAAAGATTGGCTCTTTGAGTGTTTTGAGGGCAAGTAGACGCGCAGGCGTTTCTTAGAATGCGCCGCTCTCTCTCGTTCGCCGTCAGCCACTCTGACCGCTGCTCAGCGCCACCGGGCTCACTACCACTCACTGCGGTCGGCTCGAGCACTTTGGCTTCCCCCGCTAAAAAGAGCCACTTGGCAGGGCAGCAGAGTGGGAACCAGAATTGAGTGGCCGTGGTAGGACAAGCATCATTCAATCATGGAGTTCCCTCAGTCAGTGCGTTTCTTCTTCTGACACGGTCAGGCTCCAAGTAGACGTGCCCCCTACGCGAAGAGATCGGTGTCCGACTGTGTTGACGCATCGCTCCACTGAGAACGTGGAGCGAAAGCTTGCGCTGCGAAACCCAGGGATCCTAATTTCTATTCCCACCCCTGCCCGCCTCGACCTGGATGAGCGCCCTACCGGCGTGCCGTCGTGTATCACTGCTGAGTGATACACCTTGAAAACCCCAGGCTAGTAGTCATACTGCACTGGCTCAGTTTCTCATCTACAGCATGAAACAATGTCGCGTTATTGTGGCAGACTGAACTCACGCTTCCAAAACACCAGAGTCTCATTTGTTTTTACGCATTCCACATACGCCTTACCTCCAGCCAGGAGTAAGCACAAACCATGGCACACAAAAGTTATCGCGTCAGATTTCTCAGCTACTAAACACAAGCTTACAAATATTAACAATAATAAATAGCTCTAACGCAATACGCAAATTTAAAACCTCGTGAAAAACATTTGTTTCAGCTTTAACTTGTTTAAATTGTTAACTTACTCTGGCATGCTACAATTGTTATTGCACTGTGGCGTGTTGTTTACTATTTCGAGCCGCCTCGGTGACTCCGAGGCAAAGCGCCGGCCTACGGATCCCGAGTCGGCGCGTTTTTGCAAATCCCGGCCGAGGGGCCCGCAATCTGACAGAGGCTTATTGCGGAGATTTCGGTTGCACGTCAGAAGGTCCCAATATGGTCGAAATTAATCATCGCTCCTCCGCCGGGGCGTGCTAAGTTCCCTTCATTGCTTTGGCGTGAAACCCACCCAAAGTGACTGCGTGTTTACTTTGGTTTTTGTTAGGCGACATGCTTATAACTTGTTCGTGTTTGTTCTATGCAATGACATTTTGATTTGTTTGCTCTTTGCTGTGTGCTCTGTGTGATCTACTGCTTAATTGTACGGAGGGATGGGGCCTAGTCTGGCGACTCTAGTCGCCTTCTGCTTGTCATTCGAGACATCTGTCTGGATTATAAAAGGTTTTACTTTTCGGTCTCATATCATAGGATTTGACCGAGTCGGGCAGCCCCGGTGGCAATCAGTTCATCAAACAATGTTTCATCGACAGATCGTTTCATCGATACGCGATGTTTCATTGACAGATTGTTTCAATGACAAATCATTTCATCGACAGCTCAGGTTAGCTTTTTTTTCTTTGATAAGCGGCATTAGACTGTCACCGCGAAGCGGCGTGTACGGGTCGATCAGGTGAATGAACATTTTTGTAATGAGCCGCCGCATAATGTCTCCGCGAAGCGGCGTGAACGCGGGCGGGGAGGTGGGTTAATACGCGCATCTGTGCTGCACGCGTAATGAATGTACGTACTTACAATGTGCAATTCGCTTGACGAGTGTCGATGAAACGATCGTGTCGGCGAAACGTGTGTCCATGAAAGGTGTGTCTATGAAAAGTTATCCACGAAACGTAATTCCACGAAACGAGTTTTGACGAAATGATAGGGACCCGGTGTAGTCGTATAGTGCACAGAGCCAGAGGCAGGAAGACTTTAGTGCTTAACACTTCTAAGCAGCGGACAATCGGGCTTATGAAATCCGCCCACTGCCAAAGTTGGTTCTCTCAAGGCGAGGTCGCGGTGCTCATACATCATTCAAAATACAGTGTTCGCGACACACATGAATTACAAAAATGTCTGCGAACACTCCTCATGCAGGTATGAGGCGACATAATCGCTCACACCATTTATATAGGGCGAGAGAAGTAGCGACGCTGGCTGTAAAATGGGCCGGAAACATCCGCGCCCGCACGTGCTGAACTCAAACTTTTATCGAATGTAGATTTTAGTACTGCTAGGCTTCAAGGCGTGCCTCCATTTTTTCCTTCGATCCTAAAGCAGCGCTTTTTGAAACCTTGAACGTCCGTCGCCGACGCAGAGAGCGCAGGCGAGCCGAGAGACGTCTTTGGTACCAGGCTGTCTTTGGTACCAGGCCAGTTACGAGAGTGTGATAAGAGTGAAAAACGACATTGCAGTTTTGCAGTTTGATTAAAGTTGTTCGCTGGGTGCGTTTGCCTTGCCTGTGAGAATAAGCCGTGAGCTTAAATGGTAAAACAAAATGGCTAGGTGGCGTAAGCTACCGCCCGATCCAAAGGGCTCAGCCGGATTCATCCATCCATCCATCCATCCAGACATGAGACACAGTCAACACGAAAAGGACATGCACAACCAACTGTCATTAATGAGAAGATTCGCCACGTTATAATTTACCCTTAAACATTATTCCCGGTATTTTGAGCGTTACACAAAAGTCTGCCAGCCGCATCTCTATCCTGACACTTCGCCGTGGTCACCACCAAATGCTCTACGGCATGCCATGTCTGCAGATTGTATTTCATATAATGGTGTACGCTGTGTGACTCTGGATTGAGTCAGCTGAATACTTAATGGGAAGCGTTTTAGGTGATGAATGTTTTTACGGTTCACTCAGCTGTTCGAACTGCTCTAAAACGGATATTCGCGGAGCGGATTGCAACGTTTTCAAGCAAAGCTCTATTTGACTTCCGCTTCGAAGAGACATCCTGCTGATTCCGTCCTTTTGTATCGCAGGACCCCACTGCGAGAAACAAGTGTTACAACTCCCGTACCGACCACTGAGCCAGCGGATGCTCGAAGAGCCCTTCTGGCTGGGCCTCATCACCGTGTCGGCCGTCCTCTTGCTCATCCTTCTTGTCTACTGCATCAAGCGCAAGTTCGCCGACAAGATTGAGAAGTTCCTTGCGGAAGAAATTGAACGAAGCAAAAACAGTTGAGTTCTCAGCCGAGTAAACTTCCCATTAAACATATGAAATAGCGCAAAAAAGACAATGACAAGAAGTATACAGGACAGGCGCTTGTATACTCCTTGAATACAGGTCTTGTCCTGTATACGTATTGTCTTTGTCTTTTTTGCGCTATATTATATGTTTAACTAAGATGACCCAACTAGCCCAACAACGTACCCTACTAAACTTTCCATTTTTCCTATACAAAATGTGCCCTTGCTCTAAAAAGATTCTAACTTATATGCCTTATATGACGCATGCTGCGAGAAGCGCGAGTGTTAATTATTGATGTTTAATCACCCTCAAGATTCCTATTTCTGTGAAAATTGTACTCAACACTGGCATTTTCCGACACTAGAGTAACGCTCGCACTTTAAAAGCAAGCGCCTCGACCGCCACGTATGGCCAGAGGCGCGCAAATAGCACCGAGCATGCACATGCAGAGCTCGGTTTGTTTATCCTCGCAGATCCATCGCCACCGGCGACCCGCTACAGCCTGAGTTCCACCCAGCCGAGTCTGACGCCAGCAAGCTTAAGTCCTCAGCCGTGCCAACGATCGTTGCTCAGCCGCATCCGGCGGCACAGCGTTCGCAGCGCGCAGGGGGGTTCCAGCCCTTCCGACAAGGAGCAAGGGGCCTGCACGTTCAGCTTCGACGAGCTCCTCAAGCGGTCGTCGCAGTCCTCCGGCTCCAAGAAGCAGTCGGCCAACTCCAGCGATAGCGACAACCCGATGCCCGGCACCAGCGCACCGGCGCCCGCCCCGAAAGAGAAGGAGTCCGAGACGGCGCGCATCCTTGCCTCGCTTGTCACGTCCACCAAATCCCCCGGCAAGCGACGGATGAGCCTGGACGAGTTCATCAAGCTCAGCGAGCGCAAGATCCACAGCATTAGGCGCGAAGAGACTCCCGGTGACATCTCGGACGTGTCCGTGGCCAGTGAGGGCAGCGTCGAGACCAGCTTTGTCCAGAGGCTGACGGCCGCTGAGTTCCACTCCATCCGGGAGCAATCGCTAGAGCGCAACTCTTCCTCGGACAGTCTGGGCACGGGGCCCAAGACGAGTCAAGTGCAGGCCGAGGTCACGCCCATACCGGAGTCTCCGTCCAAGGCCTCCTTCCGAGAGGGCGCCGACCAGGACGCGGTGAGCAGCAGCTCGAGGTCGCCATCTCCCAGATCTCTGGTTGAACAGCAGTCATCCTCAGTCGAAGAAAGGTGCCGGGAACCGGCGTCCAGGACCGGCTCTCCGTCCCCGGCCGTGACGGAGGCATCGCCGGTGGCGATCGACGCGCCCAGGGCCAGCGGTGACCCCAAGGGTGCCTTCCTTGACCTGCTCCAAAAGACGATGTTGGCGGCCGCGCCGGCCAGCTTCCCCAAATCCCCGACCAAGCAGCCACCCTATGAAGCGACGCAGGTGTCCATGCTCAGCCTACCCAAGGCTGGCAGCGGCTGCAGGCAGAAAGCCGTCGACCTGAGCGTGCCGCGCAAGTACTCTGTGGAGTTGCCGATGCCCAAGATCCTGATCACAGCGAACGTGAGCTCCTGCGAGTCCGAGGAAGCCCCGAGCCCTCCAAGGACTCCGAACCCGTCGAGCAAGACAATGAGCTACCTGAGCCCGTTGACCATCATGTGCTCCTCGGCGGACAGGACCATCTCGGAGTCCAATCTGAGCACGTCCGGGTACTCTTCGCTCTCCAGCCCGGGACTGTCCAGGTGCAACTCGAGCAGTCCCATCGCTGATGAGCTGGAGAACCCCGCGCATCACGTGCGGCGCGCGAGCGTGTCGCCCAAGAGCTCGCTATCGCCCAGCTACCTGGCGGAGAAGTGCGGCGGCAAAACATTCCAGTTCCCGGTGGCGCAGGCTTATCCGTACCTGGAGGCGCAGCGGCCCACATCGCCGCTGATCCAGAAGCGGAGATCCTCCGTCGGAGGCGCCCTGTGCCCGGCCACGCCGTCACTCAAGGAACGCGCTGCTCTCAAGGGAAAGTACCGCGCCCGGCACAGCTACCAGACCACCAGCACCGAGGACTCTGTGGACGATGAGGGCATAGGCATCGACATCGCGGAGATCAAACTGTCAAAGTCGTGTATTCGGGGTGGAGGCTCCGTGGACATCATCCTCGACACGGGAAAGTTCGACGTCCCCGAGCGAGACGTGTCCAGGGCCACGTCCCCGTTCGCCAAGAGCATGAGCTTCGAAAGTCCCCGCTGCCGCAAGGGCGACAAGCACCGCAAGGGCGACAAGCATCGCCGGCTGACCCCGACCAGCTCGCCGGGCGTGTCTCCGGGTGTGTCTCCGGGCGTGTCCCCCGGCGTGACGCCGGGCATCACGCCCGGGGCCTCGCCCAGCTCCGAGTCGCTGCCTTGCGCGCTGGCCGACGTGCCCCTGCCGCGCAACCCGTCCAAGTCAAGCGTGGCCGCCATGGCTCACTCCACCTCGGACTCTGACGACGGCGAGCTGCGGCCCCAGCAGCGCCGGCCCTGCAAGAAGCAGCACGACAGCCGCTCGGTGTCGCCCATGTTCCTCTGCAAGTCGCCGGGCTCGACGTCGTCGGACTCGCTGCCGTCCACCAACGAGGACCTGGTGGGCACCGACTGCTCGTCCACCGACTGCGGCGTGGACAGGACCGGCGGACAGGCCTTCTCTGAGTTGGCCATCGTCATCGACTCCTCGCACTGCCCCGGGGGGCGCTATGGTGCTCAGACCATCGAGCTGTACCCGTGCATGCCTCACCCGAGGCTCCGGGTGCACCCGCCGCAGAGGCGCGAGGAGGGCACCAACACGCCGCGTTGCTTTCCGGGCGGGGACCGTGGGGACCGTGGCAGCAGCACGCCGTCCCTGAGACTCATCTCTCCCGAGGGCGGAACCTTCAGGAGCCTCGACGCAGCGAGCGACGCCAGGGAGCGCTCTCCCAGGCCCCCCAGGAGGCGAGTTGAGGAGCTATGTCCCCACAGCCTTCTGGTACTCCTCTGATCGCAACTGAGAAAGTACGAGTGGGCAGTTTCCAATTGTAGATAAGGAGCCACACAATATTTCAAAATAAATTCATAAAAAAAAAACTGTCAATTGGGAACCATGAGTGCGATGGCCGAGTAGGGAAACGAAGACCTAAACCTAAACATAGTGAAATACAGCCCCGATAAATACGGACGAAGAACAAAAAACAAACACTAAAGGACAACGGCTGGCTCGAAACTGAAGTTTATTCTCTGTAAAGGGAATCAAGGTAACTTCTTAAACAGATTACAGACAGATAGAATAAACCGCACGCCTACCAGGCAACTTGAGGCTGCAGAGATATCGCCTCACAAATTGGTACTCATGTTAGATCGAAGGTACGCTATCTCTTTCTCGGACAAAACCACCGATGGCTCACTGACACATCTGTCTACCAATGAATAATTAAAGACTGTTTCAATATTTCTCGAGTCATTCTGTCTCAGTGTATGCCCACAACAACCACGTCACCAAAAACAAAAAAAAAAAGGGAGAAATGAATAATCCCTGCAATGTTGCAGTAGGAGTGCCCCGACCGTAGACCTGGGAGTAAGCGTGCTCTCTCAGCCTTTCATTTGAAGACCTCCCTCTCTGGCCAAAATAAGCTCTTCCACACGACAGCCGATTTACAGGTCACATACGGTTTTTGATGCTTTTTTGTGCACTTAGCTTTCGGACGTTTTTCAGCGCCAGCACTAACTCTCGCGCATACCTGGCTCATTGTTTCTGCAGCTGAGAACTCAACAGGGATACCTACCGACATCCCACTTGTTTTAGGTTGTGGGAAAGCCGATGAAGGTAGGGGACTACCACCATTCGACTTCTCTCCACATCTGTCTTTCTCTTCTCTATACCTTTTGCTTGCTTCAAAAGGGAGCCCTCTACCTCACCTAGAATGCCTAAAGGCTCTGTTATACTCCGACGTAACGCGCGCGCAAGCGAACGCTGGCCGAAGTCGGCTACGTCACGTCAGTCACGCCGCGCGCGTCAAAAATTCGCCCTCTCTATACTCCGGCGGCATGCCGGCGGCCCTGGCGACTCCCGTGGCGCGCGTCGGTAGGCCGCCGGCGCGGCGCATGCGCAGAATCTGACTACGAGGACACGTTTCCTGCGAGAGTGCGCCACTTCCGGTTCCTTTTTGTTTCAAATAGCAGACAAAAATGTTCGCGCTTCTTGAGGGCCACGTTCGAGCGATGGCGTGGACGTACCTTGCACGACGAAAACTGGCGCTTGCACTGTCGGTGCACCGCCTGCGTCGCAAGCGTAGGCGGTCAATGTACACACGGTACATCTTTGACAAGCGCACGGTCTACGGTACTCAAGCTTCCTCGTGTCGTAGACACACGGGTGAGGACGAATTCCCACAATCAGCTTCTCGACGACCGAGTCCGATTCTTGAAACATGACGCCACACGGAGTGGTGCTCCCGTCGTCTGCTATTGCTCGTATTCGCCGCGAGGGCTACTGGGAGCCAGCGCGTGATGCATCCTGGTCCGGCGTCGCTGACGCGGCCGGCGCGGAATACGGCATGCTCCATTTGGCGCCGAGGTGGTTAGGCTGCGTCGAACGCCGCCGGTCGCGTCGGTTACGCCAAGACGCCGGAGTATAGAGCGTCGGGTTTTCGCCGACGTGGCGTCGCTGTGACGCGCTCGCACGCGCGCACGCGTTACGTCGGAGTATAACAGAGCCTTAACGGAAACCCCGACATCTTAAGTCTATGCACCTGCCCCGTGAAACTGCCTTCCATCGAGTGCACGCACGGCTTCTTGGGAGTCGATCTAAGGCATGAAACGGCAATACTCCTCTTTACTATTTTTAGGTGAGCAGACCTGTGGTCAAGTATAGCCTTCCTAGAGCGCGGAGGAAAGTATGCACTATAGGAAGGGAAGGGTGTGTCCGGGGGGGGGGGGGGGGGGGGCGCTTAGATTTACATTTAAAGAACCTAATGGGTTTAAACAGTTTTTGGATCTGTCGCTGTCTCTCATAGAAGAAGGACACACCCTTCCTCTAGTGCATACTTTCGTCCGCGCTCTGGGAAGGCGATACGTGACCACATGTCTGCCCACTTAAAGATAGTAAAGAGGAGTATTGCCGTTTCATGCCTTGGATCAACCCTCAAGAAGTCGTGCGTGCACTCGATGGAAGGCAGTTTTACGGGGCAGGTACATAGACTTAAGATGTCGGGGATTCCGTTAGGCATTCTGGCTGAGGTAGCGGGCTCCCTTTTAAAACAAGCAAGAGGTATAGAGAAAAGAAAGACAGATGTGGAGATAAGTCGAATGGTGGTAGTTCCCTACTTTCATCGTCTTTCCCACAACATAAAACAGGTCGGAGGTCGGTACGGGGGATCCCGTACAGACCTCCGCTCTCAGCTTCACAAACAATCAGCCAGGTATTCGCGAGAGTTAGTGCTGGCGCTGAAAAACGTCCGCAAGCAAAGTGCAAGAAAAAGCATCAAAAACCGTATGTGGCCTGATTATCGGGTGTCGTCTACCGAATACCGCTGTCGTGTGGAAGACCTTATGTAGGACATACAGGAAGGTGTTTAAATAAAAAGTTGAGGGCCGGAGCACTCTTACTCCCTTAGGGCTACGGTCGGGGGACTCCCACCGCTACATACATGAGATTATTCATGTCTCCCTTCTTATGGTGACGTGGTTGTTTCGGGAAGACACTGAAACTGATTGACTCGAGAGATCATTGAAGTATTCTTTATTTTTTTTATTTTTTTGTTGGCAGACAGATGTGTCAGTGAGCCATTCGTGGCGTTACCCAAGAAGAAGATCAGAAAACTTTGATCTAACATGAGTGCTAATTTATAAGGCCATATCTCTGCGGCCTCTAGTTGCCTGGTAGGCGTGTGTTTAATCTATGTGTGTGTAATCTGTTAAAAGCAATTACCTTGGTTTCCTTTTCGCAAAATAAACTTCACTTGCGAGTCAGCCGTTGTCCTGTTTCTTCATCCGTGTTTACTGAGGCTGTATTTCGTCATGTTGAACTGTTACAAACTGCCCAATTTACAACCTTTCCTAAAACCTAAGCGCCGTAACGCCACGTCACGTTCTCCGATAGACGGGATCGTCTTTCTGTCTTTCTGGAACATTTGAGAGTGGTAACGAAATATGTTCTCCAAACGTTAAAAAGCTGAAGAAACCAATCAAGATTCCTCGCGCACTCGGAGGAAGTTCATACCCTCTAATCTTCGCTCCTCGTGACGTGCTTCTTTACTTGCGCAGATCCTCGCTGAGCCCCAGTTCTGGGAATTCACCCTTTGTCGCGGATACCAGCAACAGGGTACCGACATCTCCTACACCCCATCAGACGCTAAAACGGCAAGAGGCACTTGTGGAAGACGATGGCAGGTCAGATATGCTTCTGTTTTCCTCGCAATACGCACAGGAATCAATCAATCAATGCTTTTAATTAGAGTCAATGCATTCTACAGGTTGCTGAAAGACCATTTGGGCCCATAGTCAATTTGGCGCCCAGCAGATGGTCCCTTCCTGGGCTATGGGCATAGGAAGACAGTGTTGTGCTAGCCATTATAGCACTTTATTTTAACGCAATATACTATTCGCACCATGTAAGGTCAGAATGCAGTCTTGGGGAATGCAAAGAACCGTTAGGATCGGCCGATGATGGCACACGCTTAGCACACGAAGAGCGCATTCAAGTGGTCCGGGGAACAACTACGTGATACACAGTCACTCGAATCTGCTTTCCGCTCCACAGCCTGTCGAGTGGCTTCTTCGGTTGAAAGTTTTCAGAGCGGCCACAGTGAGTTGAGCCTGTTGGCGCCACTGAAGGTAGCTGGCGGCGAGCGAGCGGCACTAGGCGCAAATGCGCCGCGTCGCTAGCTGCTGTGCCACCCATCCGCTACTGATTCTATGCATGTCCTGGAGCAGGCCGTAGCAAAACTGCAGTGATCAAATGACCGTGGTACATAGGTCGTGTTATCTTTAAATGGAACCGATGCTCCACGAGGGCAGCCGTTATTATCGGAAGGCACTGAATATTGCGCGAAAACAGGCTGATCTTCTTGTCCACGCTCCCTTCCCAGTGCCTATTGCGTGCCTCGCATGCCGCTTCAGAGTGCGCTGCACTGGGCTCCGCGGCGAGAGTTGTAAGAGTTCTTTCCATGCAGCGACGAATCGGTCAGCGAGACCACGGTGCTCCTGCCGCGCAGCCAGACTCCCCAGCCGCAGGCTGTCGCCACCCCGAGGAGCGGTGGCGACTACGACGGCACACGACGAGCTCCGGGCTCGACGGCCACTTCGGCTGCTTCGACGCCGGTGATCCGTTCTTTGGACTCGGCCGACGGTGGAACTCAAGGCGGACGGGACGACGACGCGACCGAGGCTCTCTACGACTCTCCGGGGGACGCCGTCTGAGTAGAGATGCGTCCTTAGACGCGTCTCTCTCTCTCTCTCTCTTTACTTACCTTGTTTTCTTGCCAATTTGGAACCGCTGTCCACACCGTGGCACACAGGATTGAGCGCTCCGTTGTCGCGGCCTCAGCTGCTTTCTTTTTGAACGACAATTCCGTATGCTCTGTTCGCCCCGAAGTTGGCAGAGAAGTGGAAGCAAAGTATTGGATCGTCTAATCAACCATCAGATTCAAGCAGCTCGGTTAACCCCTGCGCATGCGAGCAATCCTGGAGGGTTCGATCACGTGGCTCAATCTCGAAGATTATTTGTCCCGTGAGTATCCGAGGCTTCCACTGCACTGTCGGTCCAGAGGCGTGCGGAGTTGTCGTACCCGTGTTCGGCGGTAATAGCGCAACAAGCGCGAAAACAGGCCCGCAAACAGGCCCGCTCAATCTCCAGTGATCCGAAAGCGAAGCTTTATCGTTTTGCCAAGCATATGATTCGGCATACTTAGGTGAACGTTTGTGTGATTAAGAACTGCGGTGCTTGCGTTCCGTACTGAGGTCGCGACGCTTTGAGGAGAGAAATGGAAGCTAGGTATTGGATCAACTAATCGACCATCAGATTTGAGCCACTTGATTAACCCCTCTGCATGCGAGCAATGCTTGAGGGTTTGATCACGTGGCTCAATCGTAAGGATTATTTGTCCGACGAGTATCCAAGGCTTCACTGCACTGTCAGCCTAGAGGCGTGCGGAGTTGTCGTACACGTGTTCGGCGGTAATAGCGCAACGAGCGCGAAAACAGGCCCGCTCAATCTCCAGTGATCCCAAAGTGAAATTTTAGCTTTTTGCCAAGCATCTTGTTTCGGGATACTTAGGTGAACGTTTGTGTACGTAAGAACTGCAGTGCTTGTGTCTCTGAGGTCGCGACGCTTTGGGGAGAGAAGTGTCTCAAAATGCTGACTCTGAATATTCAAAACTTTTGAGACAATTGACATCGAGATGAGCAGTTTTGGAAAACTTTAAACCGTCAGTTCAAAAGAAGGCAGGAAAGGTCTACGGCGTATCTTAACCAACTACTCCTTTGTCCGCTTAGAGCTGAAGGCTCCTAGAGCATGAATATAATGCAATTAAATGCAAAGGTGCAAGCGGGCTGGACAAGAATGACGAAAATAATACCCTTCTGTGGGGATTATTTCCGTCGTTCTTAAAGCATGGTGATGAAAGCTAAGTAACAAGTCAAAGAGCATGGCTGGTTAGTTGCTACATCGTGCTCATGATGTCTGTGCTAGCTTGCAGAGGGGATGTTTCTGCTTGGTGATCATCTCTCTTAGAGGGCCACAGGAGTAACTCAAATGTTCATATAAAACACTAGAAGGTAAAACGCGTTTTATTGAGGCAATGACAGCCAATTGAAGATTAATCTCCCCACCACTCGAGCGCGACAATTTGTGGTCTTCCCACCGTTGGCAAGAATAGCTGACGTCAGACAGACAGACATCGAGCCACCCATTCGGATGTCGCGATGTCTGTCTCGCGTGAACACGTCTCTAAAATTTGGAAAACTGATCCCTCTCGGGAAAATGCCGGTTTATGGATGATGGAACGGCTTATTTTAAGGAAAGCATTTGCGGCACCTTAAAAGGAATTATTTACAAAATCGAAGAAGAATAAATTTTCTCGACGGCAACTGAATGACGGCATCACTGTTTCCTTTCAACGTTACGTGAAAACCATCGCGTCCTAAGGTTTAGAGTTAGGCTGTTTCGGAATGCCACGGAGAAGGCATCGGACTACGAGAGCTGATGTGCCCGCTCATAGCTCGACTTCTTGCCTGGTGATGTCCGATCAATACTGGAGACACTGCGTCCTTAGTTTATTAGGCCGGATCCACGGAAAATCCACCGCTCTGCTTTAGATTTTTAGTAGTAATTGTACTGCGAGTTGTGTTGAACATCGGCCACTTAAGCTTGCAAACGTCGGAAGGCCACAGGTGACCTGCTCAGAATTGAGGCATCAGAGACAGTTTCACTGTAAGATCTCGGCGTGCAGATGCTTTGGCGTGGTTTCTGGTTGAGGCCACTTAGTACTCGTGCATTTTGCTAAAGATACGACGGACACGTGAGGCAGCGTCACTAACATAAGCAGTGGACCCGCGACCTTTTGTGATATACCGAGGCTGCTATTTCGATGGGATTTTTTGTTGCTCTGTCGACGTTATAGCTCGCCTTTACGTAGTTGTAATTGAGAAGGTGGAATTAAAAGAAAGAAAAAAATAGAGGACAGATTTACAAGATCACGAGTCTTAACCAGTATAAAAGACAAAGGTATTTAATAGAAAACTACCCAAAACCTCGGTAAATGCGCGCTTTCACACCCAAACTCTGTACATCCTGTAGCAAGTCTTTGTCCCTCTGTGTGCAGCCTTCGTCGAGGATAATTTTTCTTGTGCTTTCCAGAAGAGAACGTCAGGACGATCTCGGGAAGACTCCTTCTAATCCTACAGCAGTTCCAAAACTTTCAATATAATCATACTTTAAAAAAAAAATAGCTGGTGAATGTTCGTGATCTAAAAAAAAATAAGAAAAACAACAACAACTGGAGACAGAGGAGCAGACAAAAACAAAAAGGCCCCTGCGTGTGTTCCCTTTTCTGTGTTGCTCTGTTTCACGTTTTTTTGTCATTGTTCAGTATTCACTCTCCATTGTTAAGCTGACAAGGCGGTGGAATCAACGTGACCGTTGGACGGACCACTCAATCGTCGGTCCTGCAACTACCTGATCATTCTTTCTGGGCATACTGAGGCGCAAAGAGCGGGGTCAGGCGGTAAAGGCAGGCGAGTGATGGGTCCAGCGAGTAGCTTCCACCACCCTGTCAGCTCATCGGTGAAAGGAGTACAGCCTTCGACACGCGATTAACCCTCTTCATCCTGGAGACCGGTCGCTTTCCGATTTCCCCAAGAATTCTAGGGACCTGTGTGCCTAATGACGTCTAATACCCCACTCACACGGCAGCGCAGAGGTACCTTTAGCTAAAGTTCCTTTAGTAAAGGGAGCCGGAGATCGTTATTACACGGCGCATAAATGTCCTTTTAGCTAAAGGAGGGCCTATGTTAAAGGGAGCTCGCCAACCTCCCTCTAAAGCTGCAGGGAGCAGCCTCGGACCCATGCACTCGAAATAAAATTGACAGATATTTAATGGTATGCCGTTTAATGATGCGTTCTGACAAATTTAATATTTCTAGGTCGCATTTTTTTTAATTAATTTTGAACACAAACGCGATAGAATACGCTAGCGAGAAACATATACTCACACTAGTAGGTTCAGTCATCACGCGTTATCATCGAACTCGGAAGTCTATATGTTATCATTATCACTTCCAAGCATTGACACGTGCTTCTCAAAGTGCGTGTTTGGCGGTGTTGGACGTTTATTTTCCGAGGCCTTGAAGGGAAGCACTTCGTTTTAGAGTTAGCCTTACGATGCCTGCCGCCAGTAGTTTATTGTATAACAAAGCAAAACAACAGCAACTACAACGAAAGAGGTAATGACCTTTAAATAAATATTTTACCTGTTTGCGTTTCTTCAAATGCACTGCCTTGAACCTCGGCCCCGTCAGGGCGGCTGCAATGTCACGCCTGTCCGAGGAGGCCAGATGCATTGGAAGACGGCGAACGTTGCTCAGGAACGTATACGGCAGGGGTCTCAAACACGCGGCCCGCGGGCCGCAGGCGGCCCGCGAGTCACTGGGACGTGGCCCGCGGGCAACGTCCCGCGGGCCACGTCCTGCGAGCAACGGGCTGCGAGCCCTCGTTCCCACGCCTTGAGCGCCAGAAATGGCATGCGCTAATAGCGGCGAGAAGTTATGGTGGCGCCCTCCTACGGTTCCCCCTTGTGACGTCATTACCTTGCAAACAACAAGTTCGATGGTGTTTGTAAATATCATGGTGGAAGCTTGAAATCATTGCGCTCTCAAAGGAACACTGCCAACACCGTCAAAATTAAAGTTCTTTCATTCCTCTTATTTCCGTCGATGATATACCCTTTCCGTCGTCATAAGTCAGCGTTCGGCCAATCGTGGAAGGCCGACCACAGCGACGCTTTCGGTCGCGCTCGTCGCCAATAATGATATGTTTCAGATTTATTTCCGCTTGAAACATAGCTCTGCTCTTATAACGTTTCCACACAGTTACCATTCTGTTTTAATTTGCCTTGTGTCTTTTTTTATATTTTGCTTCCCCAAGTTTTGTCATGTTAGTCACCTGTACCACAATTTCGCTTTTGGGCTGCAAGCGCGAGCACTTTGCTCAAAGACACACTTGACTGCGCAAACTGTCGCTCAGCAGAGAAATGGTCAAAGATAAAGCTAAGAGCTTGAGATTTTTGCTTTCAGAAAAAATCGCCATTCGACTACCAGTATTTTTTTAGACTGCTGCTATAAAGAATCCCCTAGAAACAAAGCACTTTCTTACGAAGAGATTTCCTCCTTTTTTAAAGAAATCTAATGCTTGAATAATTCTCGAGTGAATTGGTGAACAAACACAGCAGTGCGCTTGCTCTCGTAGGAGCGGTGCCCATTTAATTCTTGATACCACATCAGGCAAGGGCCCAAATTAGTCCTATAAACAAAGCAAAACTTAATATGTCAGTACCTACACTGGGAGTTTACAAAACAAAAACAGAGAGCATGACCTTTAAAATCCCCCCCCCCCCCCCTCCCTCACCTAAGTTGGCCCTTGACCTTTCGAGGAATGGGCTAACTGGCCCCCGCACTCAAATGAGTTTGAGACCCCTGGTATACGGGGATGCGTCGTCGAATCGTTCGTAGACAAACCTTTCACTTCAAAACGATACTTCAGCTTCTTCATTAGACCGCATTGAGGTGTGCTTTGCGTGGTTGCACCGCTCGTTCAAGCTCATCCTGTTCCATCCGCCATGTAGAAAGGCTTTTCTTTCTCGTTCCTGCTAGTTCACGTGCCGCAAATTGGTATGGCCAGTACCATCCATGTATCCATCCATCACCGTGTGATACCGAACGCCCTATGCTAAAGGTACCTTTAGACGAAAGGTGCATTGACGCTGCCGTGTGCCTGGGGTCCGCGCGGTTAACCATCACGTTTCAGCCTGGACGATGCGCGAGCGAGCCACGTTGCTTCGCACCTTTGAGCACTCGCAAGCTCCTCGCAGCCCTCGTGTCCTCTCAATAACGATTCCGATAGCGCCCACTGAGCCCAATCCTAGAAGTTGTACGCCTCTTTGGACATATGTGATATGCGTGACTTCGGTACCCAGAGACCACTCGGCGTGTCGGTTTGCTTTTTTAAGCCCACAACCTTAGCATTGCTTGCCGTCTTTTATACAGTGTTTTTTTTCTCCAAAATACGCTGTGGACGAATCGCTTGTTTGACCTCTGCCGACTGCCCGTCCTCCCACCTATGCAAAGGAGTAAACGACACATTTTAGAACTGATAGGCTCACCTCTTTGGGTGCATTGCAGGAGCACGTCTTTTACTATTTTTTTTTTGCCCGCTGTTAAAGAGTGTCGCCATCTTGACACTGTAACGATTACTTCTATGTCGTGGAGACTGTGCTAGAAAAGGTATTTGCCACGAAACATCCAAGCTAGCTGATTCCGATTCTTTCGAATCATATCTTCATAACTGTGACTGATTGAGACAGTGTAACTTGTGATTATAACGACGTTGGTGATTCACCAATGTAGCTCGTATTATTCGGTTGTGTTTCTATTCCGACCATGGAACACGACCATTTAATGACAAACCAAAGAAGCGTGGAGTAACTGCCACATACGAACCGCGCGTCTACGTCCGTGGACGTTTCCCGAAATTCGCGGATCTGCAGCAAACACATTTGGTGTCCCTAACGTGGACTTACGTTCATTCTTATGGTCCAGGTCTCACGAGAACGGCGATCATTGAAAAAGGTCGAAACCGCCCCCCAATCCGAAGTCACCCTAAAGCCGGGGTCACACTGCGCATGCGTCACACAAAAAACAGTCTACAAACACGAGTTACCCCAATATCCGTGGTTCGAATGTCGGCTGCCCAAGTTGTTTTCCTTGAACTCATTGCCATGCGGCATTCGAAGCGCAGATCTCGCGGTTACTCGCGTTCGAATCTCTATGCAGACTGTCTTTTGCATGATGTATACGCAGTGTGACCCCGGCTTGACTTCCCGATTATCTTGAAGCCGCGACCGTTCCTGTGACTTGTCTGTTCCGCCTGCATGGAGACGCACGTGTGTGTAGCAATAACTGTTTCTCATCGTTTTATTTTCTGGGTGGTATACCTGTTGGACTCAAGAAAGTTGTTCATCGTTTGACTTCTTGCTTGGTATGGCACCCGTGAATTTCATAAGTTTTTGTAAGCCTACTAGCAGCGAAACGTGCCCACCCGTATACCAGCGTTAGCTTTATGGCAAAAGAACAATTGGCGTCGTCAAATGCAAGAGTTTCTTTGTTTCTTTTATTAACTCTTTCACGATTTGTTAAATACGTGGATCTAATTACACTACCTGGAGGAGCGCGCAACCTTCTGCATGAGTACTGGCACTCGAGCAGAAGATTTTTGTTTACACTTATAAACGCGCAAATATTCATTATGGATCAGAAATGAGATGCCTCGGCCCACCATGTGGAAATGGTCGGTCAGAATGTTTAAACATTGTGAGTGAGTTGAAGGAACCTGGTGTTGAGACCTATACAAAAGTCCCGCTTTAAGCATAGCGCACACTTCCCACTCTGAACTGGACCAAGCGTCTTTGTATATGAATGATGTGAGTGCACAGAGAAGGGGAAAACCTTCTTTTATCCACTGGGGAAAAGATGTGTGATACGCGATGTATAAACTCCCGCAAGCTAGCGGATCTATGGTGTAGTTCATGTTTTTGCTATTTGCTTCTGTAGTTTCTTCCTTCTCTCCACCGAGCGCCTTCCGGCTGCTTCCATTTGAGCTGGGCGAATCCCACCAATCCCTTTCGGCGTTTTGACACCTCACGCGTGTCCAGGTTCATTTTTGCATGCCACTAACGAAACGCCCAGAGGCGACCTGCGAGCGGAAATATCTGTCTGCTTTATGTCCGAGGAAACTGTGGGAATTTGGTGCTACCTAAACGGGCACGCTGAAAAAAAAAGCAAAAAAAAACTCAGAAACAACCTAGTCTAGCGTTTCAGTTTTTGGCCTGCTCTGGCGGCGCCCAATACTCAGTATTCTCTTTCCACTACTTCTGAATCACCAAATCCTTCACAATTCGACGTTTAATGTATGGCACCTCAAATGCCCTACCTTTACCACAATTTTTGTTTTGTTAACTGTGTGCCTTCAGAGTTGCCATCTGCGTGCATTGTCAGTTTCATGGTTTTTGTTTTCTCTCTCGAAGGGGACCCTCCATTTGTTTTGTTTTTGTGTCATTCTTGATTTGGAAGTTTGAATGTGTCTACAGTACTCTTCTCGCGCGTTGTCTCTCTATATGTGCGTGCCTGTGTGTGGGTGCGCGCGCGCTATCCGTGTCTACATTAGCGTGTATATATTGAAGCGACGAACTCGTTTGTCAGGTGCTGTACATTTGCGCAATAGAGGACCAAGGCGCCAATGGAAGAAAGACCGTCTCAATTTGCAGCTATCTACCGACGCTTCCTTAATGAGGAGGAAAACAAGAGGCGTCATCAAAAAACCTTATTTTTGTATGTTCCGAGTTCTTTCTGTCAATGTTGCTCATTTATACACGTAACAGTCTGTTCCCTGGACTCGCACACCATCCTGGAAGCGAGCCTAGTCTTACAACTCGTGTTCGTCCCGTACCAATCGGAAGCAGCAGTCAGAAATGATCTCCAGACAACTAAGCCTCTGTTGCAGACAACACTCTCATAGCGCAGTTTCTAATGAAGCTTCATTAAAAAAAAATACTCGTAAACGGCGCTTTTTTTTTTAAGGTTTAATGGTGACTGTTCTTGCTCAGACGAAAAACACCGGGAAAAGTCGCTGACATATCTCCTCGTGTTTCTCGTTGTTGATGTGTTTAGGCTTTTTGTCATTGCTGCACGGTCCATGGCTCCCACTAATTTCCAAATGGCGACAGATGTCGTGTTTTGTGAATCCAAGGTTCGCACTAGCCACGTCATCAGCCTTTGGGACACGGGGAGAGGAGGAAACACGTGGACTGAAGACAAAAACAAACAAACAAACAAAAAACTTGCAAAGGAAGACTGTCTCGAGACCGAGATTGCCTGCTTTTCCAAGATTGTGGCAATGCGTGAAACGGGGGTTCATTGCTCAAGCTCGGAAATATTGTCGGGGAATTCCAGGCAATTGGAGACTGGTGCGAGATATTTGGCGAGTGCATTGAGAGAGCGTTTGGACCCTCTGCCATGTTTTGTGTAGAATTTCAAACCATCAATGCGCGAATATCTTTTTTTTTTTACTACCTCTAAGCTCCTAAGAGCACATCATACTGTTAATCCAGTCATCTTAGAAAAGAAAAAAAAAAAAACCTAGTTTTGTGCAGACAAACTGCCGGTGCACATAGTATTGCTGCGATGCAACCAACCGATGGTATGAGAGCTGTCTCGATTGGTCTGATTTTTTGAACAACCGTTACTGTACATAAACCTCTCTGATTCAACTCTCTTCTTTCTCTAATCACAATCGTGTAATCATGTGTACTTTGACGTTTCAGATATTTTTCATACATTCGTTCTGAAGGCGTGCGCAGACAGATCAGCTTAGGCTTTCGTGACCCACTTTTGCCTGTCGGAGGCTCGCTGCAGCTCTTCGGCGGGCCGATGACGCCCCCGTGCGTGTGTGCACGTGTCGAATCACATTTTATATTTTACTTGTGTAAATGTTTCTTTCACAATAAATTTATTATATTCATGAGATGCCCAATTGTGTTTCTACTGTCTCTCTCATGCACACATCCTCTCTTGAGGAGGAATTTTTGGTTAATAAAAATCAGTCACCTCGTCCCTGAGTATAACAGACCTTTTCCGTTTACTCTCGTCCTCACCCTCGTTGTCCGCACATCCGGCATAAACGAAAAAAGAAAAAAAAAAAAAGACGTTACTACTTGGATCACCTAAAAAAATATAGAATAGGCAAAAGAAGGATTGACAGCCGCGATTAAATTCTGAACACCTTCCAGTTGCATGGCGAGGGCAAAACGATGTTTTCCCGCATACCGGAAGTTCCACAATTCAAGATGGCGGCGACTACACGAAACAAAATTTATAAAGTCCGAGTTTTGCAGAAGGACTCAGTGGCTCTTAAAGGGCAGGGCGTGTATTTTCCCGCAAAATATAGCGAACGGTGATAATCTGACGTCATCAGCGGAAGGGTCGTCACGTCGCACCGTGGCGTCAGGCGATGTGACATCAAGTCACGTGGTCGCGTAACCCATAGTGGTACGAAGCACGTGATCCGGTGAACCATAGAGCACCAACCACGTGATCATTGTACGCTTCTGACACCATCTTTCCTCATTTTGTGGCAGACTGGACTAAAAAACCATTAAAGCATTTTTTTAGTTTATCATCTACGCTGATGACACCAGCCTCTTTTTTTCAGCTAAAAATTGCAATGAAATTTCTTGTGTTGCTAATAAAACCATAAAAATTCTAGAAACCTGGGCTAATTCGAATAATCTTATCATAAACAATAAAAAAACGAAGGCGACCTTTTTTAGCTCCAGAAATAGGGATATCATCCTAACAAGCGACATTGTCTTAGACTCGTGTCCAATCGAAATAGTAAACACATTTAAAATTTTGGGGGTAATTTTCTCAAAGCACATGCCTTGGACCGAACATGTGGACTATCTAATTTCTAAACTTGCCAGAATGACTGGTATGTTACATAGACATCGTCATATTCTTCCTACTGGAGTTAAGCTGCTTTTATATAACTCATTATTTTTATCTCGCCTGAACTACTGTCATCTAGTCTGGGGCACCACCACAAAAACTAATCTGCAAAAACTATTTTTACTGCAGAAAAGAGTGCTAAGGGTCATATGCAACGTGCCATATAATTTTCATACTAACGAACTTTTTGTTGGGCTGGGCGTTCTGAATGTATTTCAATACTATGATTTTAGATTGTGTGTAAAATATAAACAGGAATACCGAGATATAAACAGATTTTTGATACGCTTAGCATCCCTTAGAAACCAACCTATAACATATTACACTCGCCATTCCGATTTCTGGGTAGTAGATGCATCTCGTACCGACTATGGTTTACAGATGATTCAAATAACACTGCCAATGTTTCTGAACAAAATGATCCGGTCTAATTTTGATATAGAATCCTGTAGGATGTATGATATTAGGAGATATTTTCTATCGAAGTAATTATGTGATTACACTGACTCCCTCGTAGGTGTTTTTCTTTTTTATTTGCTCTTTGCTTTGATATTAAGAGATGTTTTTTTGTCAAAGTAATTATGATTTCCTCGTAGGTGTTTTCTGTTTGCTTTTTGCCTTTATTGATTTTTTTTTCTCGTTTATTTAATTTCTTGCGTGTGCTTCTGCAACCGCTGTGTACCTGTGAGGGGGCTGAGGACTAGTCAGGCTGCTTAGACAGTTTTTTTCCTCAGCTCCCACCATATTTATATGGTAAATAAAGCTATTATTATTATTATCAAAAAAGTAATTAGACATCCACGTGAGTATCCTGCGTTGATCCTCCCTCTGGGGAGCCTGCGATTCCAGCTGGACCGGGTTGGAAGTACGAACAGAATCAGGGTGTGAGTAAATCATGGTTTTGTTAAAAAATATTAAAAAAACATAAATTGAGCTTTTTATTTAAATAAGATTGATTGCTTCATTTAGTACAGATAATTAATTGCTCTATTTATTTATTTATTTACCCTCAAGGCCCCGAAGGGCACTACAGAGGGGAGGGGGAGAGAGGTGACAAAAGTACAGTTGTGTATACAGTGAAATATAATACAGTAATTAATGCACGCTTGCTCAGACATTTCTAAAATATGTTACAGAATGTTATAACAGTAATACCAACATTCTTCCTAACACAATCATAACAAAATCAATCCATATTTTACAAAATATCGCCAAGGGTGATGAGATTAGAAATTGTTAACAAAACGTATATAAATTAAGAAACGCTGTTCTCGCTGCAAAAGGTTCGCAATGGAATCCGAGTCAGAGGGCAGAAGTGTGCGTGTGCGTGTGCGTGTGCGTGTGTGTGTGTGTGTGTGTGTGTGTGTGTGTGTGTGTGTGTGTGTGTGTGTGTGTGTGTGTGTGTGTGCGCGCGCGCGCGTGTGTGTGTGTGTGTGTGTGTGTGTTTTAAGCAACGCGAGACACACATGACTTATATTACATCCAGGGTTTACGTCTATCTTGATAACAATGTCCAAATGTTTCAAATTCTAAAAAAAATAGACCTTTTTGTAAAGACAGTTTGGTTAAATGACGTATTTCTGTGATTCTGGCGTTTATTGGGGGCCTACATTACCGCAATTTGCATTATTAGTACTATATCTATATATCTTAATACGTAGTTCTTTAAGGTCTAATATAATTTTGTGGCTTATTATTTAATTTATTACGCGCGAACAACTACTGTAACCCAAAGTTGGCCAATTATCATCAATGGTGCCAATTGCAGAATATTTAATTAACATGTTATAAAATAAAAATATAGGGTAAGATCAATGTAAAAATGACTGGCTAGTCGGAGAAAACCATGTAACAATAACACGAATCGTGGGTAAAGCGTATCGCTATCAAAGTAGCGTAGAGACCTTTGACAATCAGCAAAACTTCCAAATTCGCCACCAATCCTCCCAAACAAAAATACCCCAAAATACAAAAAAAAAAAAAAAAAATTGTTTTTACAAAACTTTTTTTTCAACTTTTAATTTCTTTCATTTTTACGCGCCGTCGTTTTGCCAATTTCAGATTTACCCATTCGAAAGAACGTCAGCCGCTTGCACGTCCGCTCACTGCAGCATGTTTCGTTGGCGTTGAAACACCGTTGAAACAACTATCAGTTTGAGTATTACATATACGATCGAACGCAAGCACTATGTGTTTGCGTGAGCGTTGCGTGTTTCACACTGCGTGTGTGCGGAGCCCAAAATTGCGCTCTTGGATTGGAGCATGGCGACTACGGACATGCACAGCGCGGAGCACGCAACTCTAACGCAAACGCTCAGCGCTTGCGTTTGCTTTTACACGCAATATCAGAACTCTCTATCATACCGGCTGCAGCGCTACGTTGGGACAGTAAAGAGTTTTGTTTGCACTAAGAGTTGCGCGTACAACCATCAAGTGATGCGAGACAGCCACTCCTCGCGCGTGAAGGAACCGTGATCCGTTGATTGTGGCCGGTCACGTGACTGAATTCGGTGAATAGCGAAAAGCAGAAAAGGAAGGCAAAAGCAGGGGAACATACGCCGGGACGCGTGCAATGTCGGCGAAGCGACCGTATCGGTAACTTCCCTGCACGGCATAGGATTCGTTGCTCCTCACGGCATAAATCTCGGCGAATAGCGGCGCGGCGGCACGTGGAAAACAGACGCGCAACTCTGGCTCCCGTATAGGAACCTATGCAGGAACTCTAGTTGCGCGATGCTGAAACCCCCCCCCCCCCCCCCCCTTTTAGCCACCGTAGCGCGATCCAGCATATTGTCATAGAGATCACTGGTCACACTAAACTATACTCCATTTCATACTTAATATACAACGCTGTCAAAGGTATACTGGCGCGAGCGCGTGGCTTCATCTATATTCGTTTGCGCGAGAACGCGTGCAAATGATCAACGAGATCAAGCCCCGTGCTCGCGCCAGCAGCTTTGATAGCGCTGTATATTAAATAAGAAACGGAGTTAGGGTGTTTTCACGTGACGTCAAACCGCCATTTTGTTGTTAGATGTCAGTGTGATGAAACTTATAAACTTTTATGCACTACCAATTTGAGGGTGTGATGTGAATCTTCGGAGTGCTCGCATTCGGCATGCGCCAGACTTCTCATAACAACAAAATGGTGGACGAAATGACGTTGGTGTAAACTCCCTATGGGGTGTACCAGAACTTGGGCGTGTGCCGACCGCATCAGGCTCTCCATTGGAGTTGGGTTCCGTGTGACCCAATTTTGCCGAAGGGGCCTGAGGTGGCGCTGCCAGTCACAGCGGGGGGCCAGCAGCTCGGTCAGGAAGCGTTTAGCGAGGCTAAAGTGAACTAGACGAGGGGAAGGAGCGCTCACGGCTGCCGCACTTCACGTCGACGGCACAAGAGGGCTCCACTAAAGCGTGGGCTGTAGTAGCGCCTGCTTCGCATTGCATTTGCTGCGCTACTGGCGTTGTCGTCGTTGTCATCGCAGTCGATTCGACATCGCGCCAGGGTAACGAAGCCATAGCGGCGTTTAAGGAAACCTCGGTAGAGGCCGCCAGGGGGAATGGTGACGTCACGACGACGTCAAATATGTTAATAACCCACTCTGGTTATTAGGATGGGCACAGCCGTTAACATCGATGTTTCATTGGGGCGCTCTTTCTGCGCTCAAGCGTAGGGTTCTTGTTTCCACCGCTTCAAAAAATGGCGTCACAATCGACAATGCCGCCGGGCCGCTGAGCGCCGACGGCTATGGCAACCGTGGCAACGGCGCAACCGGCGCAAATTAAGTACGGGAAAATGATTAACAACTTAATATCCAGAATTATCCAGAATGAGCGTTTAGATGAGGACGCTCATTCTGAATAATTCTGGATAATTAAGTTGTTAATTATTTCCCCGTAATGAATTTTTTCATATTGGGTATAAGAGCATGGTTTCAATTAGAATCTTGCTCAGCACCATCGAAAAACAGTACATCAAGAAATTGCAGAACGGTAGAAGACACGTGCGGTATTTTATGGTTTTCTGAAAAAGAGTAAACTTCAACGGGGTCGCTAGTCGGCACCGACGGCACCGCACCCCGTGGAGAAATCGTTCAACCAGCCTCTGCTGCGTTGTGCGAGGACAGCGGAGCAGAGGTTAGTTGCAAAAAACGCCTTCCTTATCGGATTCCAAAACTCGCATTTAATGATTGGATGGTATAAAGAAAAACAAACACGCGAGGTGCTCGAGGCGTATCCCATTATGGGTTTAGGCGATAGCTGCGTTAGTCAGCCATCGGTGGCGCTTAGCGAAAAAGAAGTAGCAAGCTCTCTGAGGTCTTTTGGGCGTGTCTGAATTATTGTATGCCCATGTGCCAATGTCTCTGCCCCCCCCCCCCTCCCCCCCCCCCCCCCCCCCCCCATCTTGCGTCATCTTCCTTTTCTTCTCGGATTACATTTCAGTTGTGAGTACGCGCTTCTCTTCCATTCTCTTCTTACCTCCTCTGTTCTATGTATTTGTAAACAATATATAAAAAAAAACTACAATTTACACACACAAACAAAAAAAACAACGTAGCACAAAATAGTTTTTCCTCTGGGTTTATTTTTTCCTATGAATTTTGTGTTTTTTGTGTAAATTGGTCATGTTATAACTCACCTGTTGGCAAACGTTTGGTCAATTCGGATTTCTCCGATAAACTCCGAATTTCGGTGTGCCAATGGCCTCTCCCCTCCCACGCAGAAACACACGCACAAAAGTATTTTGCAACTAATGGTTTGATCAGCGGGTAGAGTCAATGGTCAACTCACCACACGTTTGTTCCAAATTTCGGTCAGGACAACAGGTCATTGTACTTTCGGGTCACGACAAAAGTCACTCTTTATGTTTCCGCTTTGGGTCATACTATTTGTGGTTTAGAGGAAGGAGAGGTTGTGTGTTTTTTTAACAGTGAAAGCGATGGAACATAGAGATTGCATAAAGTGGGGAAGAGCGACATTTGAAACTTCTCTATTACATCCTTTACCACTCTACCTCGCACGGCCGCGCGGTAGGTTGATGGAATAGTATGGAATGAATGCAAGCTTCCCAAGAACTACCTCCAGGAATTTATTGATTTTAAGGTATCGACATTTATCGAAGAAACACTAGTGTGCAACTTTTGTAGTAGGACAAATTAGTATTGCCTGCAGTAATGACACCAACGCCAAATACAACAAAAATAAATGCAATTGCGTTTTTTTTTTGTTTTTTTTGTTTTTTTTTTTTTGTTTACCATACCTTGTGGGTAGAGTTCCTGTATAAGCTCCCTACGGGAGCCAGAGTTGCGCGTTCACCCCCGGAGCGCCGGCTTTCCTGCACGGTATGCGGAGTCTGCTCCTCACGTGACTGAATTCAACGGATAGCGGCGCCTCGCGTTCGAGGCGCGCGGCGCGCTCAAAAGCAAGGGAACGTACGCCGGGGCGCGCGCGACGTCTTCTTTCCTGCACGGCACTTGATCCGGCTCGTCACGTAATCGCATCTCGGCGAATAGCAGCGCGGTGGCACGTGGAAAACAGACGCGCAACTCTGGCTCCCGTAGGGAGCCTATAGGAAGTATTCACTGGCGGCCATAGCTGTGTGCGCGGCTGCTGAGCGCGTGCTGATGGCGAGCTTCCAGTTCTTTTGTAACGTGCGTTCCGCAGCCTCAAGATTGCCAGTCTTAGCAGCCTATTAATGTGGGCTCGTTCTGAGCATGCGCTCTAGACAGCACCCACTAATATGGCGCCCAGTGAATACTCCTTATACAGGAACTCTAGTTGTGGGTGTCTAAGAAGCAACAACCGCCTTCGATGGTGTCCAGGCTCGTTCTGCCCACGCGCTCATCCCCGAGCACCGGCCAGCATCGCGAGCCCAACGACGATCTTTATTTTTTTTTTCTATGCCGACAACACCTCCCCCCCCCCCCCCCCCCCTCGTGCCGGGGGAGGGGGAGAAGGGGGGGGGGGGGGGGGTCCAAGGCTCGTTGTACATCACCAAGGGGTTCATCGCTCCGCCGAAACGGCTGAAGTAGTTCATCAGGGCATCCTGCGTCCTCTCCTTAGACAAGAACCCTTTATGCGATCGCCTTACACATCCAGCTTTTTACACTAATTGCTTCTGTCTCGGAGGATCCATTACTTCCAACCCAGACGGCAAGAAGATCAACCTCGTCCGAAGTCAATCACCACTCACTGTCGCAACCTCACGCACAAACAGTCGCACAAGTCCTCACGAATATCACCGCAGTGCGCCGGGGACATCGAAGACTGGTCCCGCTCCAGTGTTCAGCCTTGCATAAGATGTGTCCGGTCGTGAAAAGAAAACAGACGACCGTCGCACTTCTTGTCGTCCTCGGCGGAACTGACCTTGTCGTCCCTCTGGTTCGGCGATGAGCCCGGGCTCACGTCTCGGCACAGCTGGCCGGGGGGACCCCAGTCCGCGCTGGGCCACGACGTGGGTCCCGGGGGAGCGGCGAAGAAGCCCGGAGGACCCAGGAAAGATCCGAAGGCGTGACTCGGGCTCAGGTAGCGGGGAGACCACAGCCCCTGGCGTTGGACGAGCTTCATTCGCTCTGTCATCTGCTTCTTCCGTGTTCCATCGTACCAACGCTGTGTCGACGTGTTGACGTGCCAACGCTGTGTTGAGGAGATATACGGTCGGGGGCGGGTGTGACTAGTCGTCGATGTTAATGTTGTCGGAAGGAGGGGTGGGCAGAGGGGACCTGTTCTTTGTTTCGTTCATGTCGCTTTGCCGGAAAGCTGGTGGACTACTCTTGGCTTCTGTGATGCTCGGCTCAATATCAGTAACCTGGACTGAACTTGCCGAAGTCTGTTTCACTTCTTCGACGCACGTTTCTGGCGGATTTTTGTATTCCAATTCGAAACGAGCTGCAGGAACGTCAAAGGGAGTTGGTCTTGGCATCATCACCGGCACATGAAGAGCTTCAAGTACGAATGGTATTGCGGTGTGTTTTCTTTGGTAGGTCCCCGTACCAGGCGTTCCATCGAACCGCAGACCGCTTGGACACTCCCTTGATGAACATCCACAGTGCGATGAGCATGAGAGAAATACAGTGGCACATGATGCAGTAGAACTGCACGAGAGCCGTGATGACTTGAATCCATGATATTCCAGTGAGTCGCGCCGTCACCTTTCCAGGGGATAGGGCCCCCATTAGCGAAATGTCGCTGTCCATGTTGCGAAACTTCAACCAAAGCGGGAACGGGAGTGCAGGGTTGCCGGATGCTGGGGCCGGGACGGCCGGTGGAGTTCGCCCTGGATTCTGGTCTTGCCCCTCGAGAGGGACCTCATGGAGTGAGCAGGACGCGATGTGGGTTCGACGCGGGCCGGGCTCTCGGTACCTAAGCTGCGCCGGGACGAGAGCCCGGACCGCGTCGAACCCACATCGCGTCTTGCTCACGCCATGAGGTCCCTCTCGAGGGGCGACACCAGAATCCGGGGCGGACCCCACCGGCGGTCCCGGGCCCAGCATTGGGCAACGTGGCCAGATTGGGGGTATCAAGCAAGCAACAACCGGCATTGATGGTGTCCAGGCTCGTTCTGCCCACGCGCTCATCTCCTAGCACCTGATAGTCCCGCGCGCCCGACGACGATCTTTATTCTTTTCTATGCCGACAACATTTACACCCGGATATTATTTATTTATTTTTAATAAGAAACACTACGAGATTAAACTCCGAATTTCGGAGAATTGTGAATCAACCAAAAATAAACTCCGATGAACTCCGAATATGCGGCAAAAAATGAACTCAGAAAAACACCCTCCGAATTTGACGACAGATATAGTCCGAAAACACGGAACCTTAGTTATAACCAATTTACGCAAAAAAGCCGAACCAGCATAAAAATACCCGCCCCCCCCCCCCCCCCCACACACACACACACAAATAAAAAAGCTTAGAAAACACGAAACGTTTGTTGCAACACATGCAAAGAGAAACACTCCTCGTTTCGGACGCTGAGCGACGCCTCTACCTAATGCCCTATGGCGCACCGTGCATAGCACCAGAAAGAACGCCGTGCGCTGCGCCAGAATGCATGGACCCTCTCTACTCCACCCCCTCCCTTTTCCCGTCGTGACGCTTCCGTCATCCGGCAGGCACAGACGCTCACCCTTCCTAACGACACCATCCAGCACCAAATCGAGCAGCGTCGCGCGGCCACCCATACTGCCAAGTTCGCGGGTGTTACCCCGATGCCCTCCACACCTACTGGAGCTGTCCCCGTGAGCAGTCATCCCCCCTACTACCTCACCTCATCTATACTAACTCCTTCCTCACCCGTCAACTGGGAAAGCTGGATGACCCCGCCCCAGGAAGAACAACCCACGTTCTGGCCTCATCGAGTCTCGCACATTGTCCACATCAAGGGAACCACGCAACCCGCCTCACCACCGGCGTCTGCCTGGTTACCGGCAAAAGACATGGAGATGAAGCGTCGTTGGAAATAAAAAATTTCTCTCTCTTTTCTCTGTTCGCGGAATGGGATCGACTGATTCCAAGTGAGGGAGATCGGTGGCCGAGTGGGCTAGCCCAACGTTGGGCTAGCCTACACCATCTCGGAGCACGTGGAGCGAAAGCTCGCGCTGCAGAGCCCAGGGATTCTGGTTCAATCCCCACCCCTGCCCGTTTCGATCGAGATGAGCATCGTACCGGCGTGCGGTCATGTACCACTACCGCGTGGTACACGTTAAAGACCCCAAGCTAGCGGTTGTACTGCACTCGCTAAATTTCTCATGCACAGCTGAGAGACAAGTCGCCCATTGAGGCAGACTAAGTTCCGGCTGTATCAACTATACATTCAACATTCTCTTTTTTCTAAGCGAAAAAAGAACAACAGATGTAGTGAAAAACAAATGAAAGAAGTCCAAGAAGAATGTGTGACATGTCAAAGAAAACAAATTTATCCAAGTGGGATTGCTCTTGGATAAAGACAGCAGTTGAGGTTGCACCATTTATCTCGCCAGTCTTGGTGTTTATTTTCATATGATGCATGCTCTCTAATAGGATGGAACTTATTCTTTCTCACAACCGAGCAGAGAAAAAAAATTCGGCAGATACACTTAAGACTGCTTACGTGTAGGAATGCAAAAGCATTCGTACACGCAGCGCATTCCTACAATCAGCGCGATACGTTTCCCTTTTTCACACGGCGCTCCGGCGGTGACGTCACGCTCTCTCACTGCGCAGGCGCGGCGAACCCCGCCGGCTTCTCGACAATTTCCGTGACGAAGCATCCGCGTTGCCGTGCTTTTCTTTGTGTTTTAATTCTGAGGCACGTTCGCTTTGACCTTGAGAGCCCCCCGCCGCCTTCCGTGACGCAGTAACAGCGTTGCTGCGCTTTTCTTTGTGTTTTATTGCTGATGCAGGTCCGCTTTGATCTTGAGCGGCGCGTGCTTGATGACATATTTTCATTACCATCTTACGGGCAAAGCGCCGACGCCTTTTCGTGTAGTGGGACAAGTACCGTATTAAGTCTAGTAACAGTCGCACTTTTTTATGTACAAATTAAGGACTTGCATCTATTTTCCTGTAAACCAGACATACAGCCAATCATCGCGCACTGCATAAATAACGTAGCGAAGCACAAGGTCGAGAACACGATTCTCCGTAAAAATGTTATATGAGCCTATAGCATTTTCGCGTGAAGACATTATCTCTGTCCCGTAAATGGCTGCCATTTTTCTGCTGATTGCGGTGATTCACTATGTCCGTGCTCCGCGGGAAGGCAGACCCAAAGATTTTGTTCATAAAAAGCGCGGCTATTACTCGAGCAAATACGGTAAGGCTTTAGCCTTAAAACTAAACGAAGAATACGACCATTTTCACGCCGATTAAAGCATCTCTCCTGCGACCGTCAGGCCCCTGTCAGCCGTCGAATGGCCGTGCTCTGCCCCCCAGCGCCCTCACCGGCGTGCTTGCACATCGCGACATGCTCACGGCCGCTGGACGGCACACCTCTCCATTCTAGTACACCCTAAATATGGTGGGCTAGAAGGGGGAGGTGTGACGATCGCGCTTGCGAAAGTTACTCAATGATTCGGCATGCAGACCTGTGGTGGGTTATACATATAATATAATAATAATCTTTATTTGGACTCCTTGAGTCTCAGGTGGAGGGGCAAAAGGTAAACAGATTTACCTGACGAGGCCCCACCACCCTGTACATTGCTCAGCAGAGAATCAGAACAGACTAGAAATGAACACAAGTAAAAACGACAATAAATCTTATCAAAAAATGTGTCACTGTGCGAACGAAAAACGAAACAATCCTTCTACAGAAAAATGAATTATTAAAGTACAAACTGGCAGGGGAGCAATGAGCTTTCAAGCGAAGTAACACAAATAACGGTGATCAGAGCCGATTATACGCTGTTCAACCCAATGAATAACCAAAACGCAATTTCCTATTGCAAAATATAACGTTTCATGTTGCCTTTGAAGGCAATAAGGGAAGTAGCATTCCTCATTAATTCAAAAACACTTGGATGATCGTTCAAAAGCTGTGGTATTCTATACGCTAGAGCTTGGGAGCCATAATTCGTCCGTATTTTGGGCTTTGTGTATATTTCATTTCTTAAATTATATTGTGTTGTTTTAGGGTGGTAGATGTCACAAAAATCATTTTGGTCACTGCTGTATTCGCGGTATATTATCATCGCTAGCTTTAAAAGAAAGAGCTGATGGATATTTAAAATTCTATATTTGACAAAATATGGGGCTGAATGATCGGTATAGTGAAGGTTTTCGATGCAACGAACAGCTTTTTTTTGTAGGCCGAATAGTCTGTCTAGATTTGTTTTTGTTGTAGTTCCCCAAACTAGTAAACAATAATGTAAATGAGATTGCACAAGACTGTAGTAGAGTTGGCACTTAAGCCAACAGGGAAGGAGATGTTTAAGTTTATACAAGATTCCAATAGATCTGGATACGCTAGAGCGAATATGATTGATGTGGTCTGTCCAGCTTAAGGTTTCTTCGAACCAGACACCTAAAAATTTTAGGGAGGACACTCTTTCTAATTCTGAGTTTCTAAATTGTACCGAGAAGTTACTACAGAGTTGCTTATGCACAGGCTTGAAAATAACATATTTTGTTTTGTTAATATTCAATTCTATTTGACTAGACTCTAGCCACAGCGCAAGTTCGCGTAACCAAGTGTTTGATAAACCTTCTATTACACTAAGATCCTTAACAGTAAAAAACACATTGGTGTCGTCTGCATAAAGTATAATATCTGGAGTTTGCGGAATGTTTACTATATCATTTATGTACAACAGAAAAAGTAATGGTCCCAGAATTGACCCCTGAGGTACACCGTAATTTATTTTCATTAGTTGCGATTCATACTCATTGATTTTTACATATTGTGATCGTCGAGATAAATAGACTTCATATGACATCATATGACACCGTACCAGTCGCCATTGCTCCGTACCATTCCTGTGCCCGCGTATGCCTTCTGCAGCATACATTTCGCACCATCGGATGTGTTCTTCTAGCAAGGCTTGCCGAGAAGAAGAAATTCAGTGTTGTTAAATATATGTTTCAGAAGGAATGGGCAACAGAATCAGAATCAGTTTATTTTTGTCACAGCGCTTTTACACACATGTGACAAGGGGAGGCAGGAAAAAAAGCTGCAAGTTTGCAGCCTGACGGGTTCCTGCCCCCCAATACACAGGGCAGAGCGGCACTCTCCTCAAAAACACACACAAAAAAACACAGTGAAAATAACTTACGTAACATGACATTTAGCAATATATTAAGTATCATCTCAATACACATGGAAATAGATAGATATAACAAACATAAGACAAACATTCTATTATTACCGGAAAGTTTAAATTTTACGGACATTTAACGAAAGTATGACCAACACTCATCTCCAGACACGAAGGAAAAACACAATAAAGGTAACTTTTATAAGATATTGTATAAAATAAGTGTCACTGAAAATAGGTTGCGCTTCAAAACAGACTGAAGTAGAAGATACATTAAACATATGACAAACATTTTCACTCAATATAAGAAAGCCTGAGTTGTATGGGCATTTAATGAAGGTGAATCAACTTCTTGGGAATATAAGATGTTCAACAGTAACGCTAATCTGTAACTCAACCTCTGGAAGCCAAAATTAGTTCTAGATGATGGGATTCTCCATGAATGCCGATGACGTGAGGGATATAATGATTCATTATTGGTCAAAAATCACTGTAATATGTTCTCTTAAGGCACGATGATATGTGACCGTTAATCTATTAGAGTACATGTTAGATACGTCATGTATTTTATGCTTTATAAATAAAGGAAGAGAACTATGGTCGCGTGGGACATTTTTCAATTATCCTTATTGCTTTTGTTTTCCATTTACCTCAACCTTTCAAAGTTACTTTTTGTTACCAGACCAGATGACAATAACAAAGAATTGAATGAAAAAGGGAATTATACATTAATTTTTTTATAGTCGCAGGAAATACTTTCCTACATAGATAGATATAGATAGAAAGCACTTCGGCTCACAAGTTCCTTGGGGTTTGGTTTGAGGAGTTTTTAAGTTGGACGAACCATGTAAATAAAATTAGATGTGATATATCACGTTCAATTGGTATACTGAATAAAGTCAGACACTTGTTACCAAACTGGCTTAAACTGCAGCTTTACTATACTCTTGTGTACTCCCGCCTACAGTATTGTCTTTTAGTTTGGGGAACCACGACAAAAACAAACATTGAAAAAGTTTTTCTTTTACAAAAGAAGGCCGTTAGGTTCATAGATAATTTAGGTTATATTCAGCATACATCGCCCACATTCGAAAAATACAAGCTATTACCCATCGGACATGTTTTTTTTCTATTAAATTAGCGAACATTATATTTGACGAGATAAAGCGGGATGAGACCTCTTTCTTCAACGCCTGCCTTCATAAGCCTGCCGATTACACTCTTAGACACACCTTTTACATCAAACAAAATGCTAGAACAAACTATGGAACTCAAACACTTCATTATCAAATCGCTGACTTACTAAATACTCATGCAAATATAGTTCAAATGGTACACAACTGTAGCAATCTCCAGATGTTTAGGAAAATGATCAAATTATATTTTCTTTCAATCGAATAATATGCACCTGCCACTTGTGCCATTAGTTCAAATGTGCAAATGTGATAAATTATATTATATGTAACAGTGTTTGTTATTTTTCACTAAACTTTGTGACTCTTCAAATGTTTTCATCCGTAAACTTATTTTGATGTGAATTAGGTAATTGATGTTCTTTTTTTTTCGGTATCCGTAGAAGTACGTGCCAAGTGCTGTAATGGGGGCTGGTGGCCACGTCAGAGGACTTCGTGTCTTCTTTTGCCACAGCCTCCCAGACATATGCATGTCGAAATAAACTTATTATTATTATATTTGTTCATTATCCCTACTACTTTACAAAGTTTTTTTATGTATGCAAGAAACAAGGGGATTCCACGACATGTGTTCTGAGCACACAACGCCGAGCGTCTTTACGCTGTCAACGCATTCTACTATATTTGGCCCATTGTACAAATCACTGGACAATGCGATCCGTGATCCTGGAAATTTAAAAAGGACTGCTTTTGTTTTGGGTTGGTTTATAGACAGAGAATTTATGGTGATCCAGTGTTTTAACTTGCGTAAAATATAGTTTCCTTTGGAAGTGAGTAGGTCTTCTCTTGAGTAAGAAAAAAAGATGCTGGTATCATCTGCATACATAACCAGCTCGGCGGAAGTTTCTATCTTTGTAATATCATTGACGTAAATAATAAACAACAGGGGACCTAATATGCTTCCCTGTGGAACCCCAGAGAAAATGCGCTGCATGTTGGATGACGAGTTTCCAATCTAAACATATTGGTGGCGATATTGTAGGTCGGACGCAAGAAGTTATAAAAAAATACCACGTATACCGTAACATTTTAACTTGACAAGGAGAGTCTGGTGGTTTATTCGATCGAACGCTTTGCTAAAATCTATGAAAATCCCTAAAGTTAAAACTTTATTCTCAAAATTTTCTAATATTAATTCTCTCTGTACTGGTAAAGTTGTTTCTGTGGATCTATGTTTTCTAAAAACGAGTTGCGATACCGTCACAAGGAGGATTTGCCCAGAAAATTGAAAAGTCGAGAGCACATAATTTTTTCAATGGGCTTTGAAAAAATAAGAAGGATGGAAATCGGACGGTAGTTACTCAGATCATTCCTATCCCCACCTTTATAAAGAACAGACACTTTAGCAACCTGCATCTTCTTCGGGAATATACCGGATGATAATATAAGATTATACAAATGAGTTAAGCATGGAAGTATCAGATCCAAGACAAATTTCGCAGGTCCGATTTGGAGATCCTCCCAGTCATGACTACGGCGATTTTTTAATGTTCATAAATGTGGAGAAAACTTCGCCTTCATCAGTAGGATTTAAAAAAAAATGGTTTCATTGCAGGTGGTAAAATTATTCATGGCTGTACTGTTATAAGTACTGTTTCCCACACTTACAAAATAGTCATTGAATTTATTGCTAAGTTCGGTACCGGATACTTCCCTATTATTATTTTTCATGCTTTCAATACCGTCCTGGTCCGCATTAAGGAGTTTAAACGCTTCCACATAATTTCTGGCTGCATCAAATTTGGCAGAAAAATAACGTTGTGTTGCACGTTTTAACTGCGTATTTACGAGGTTTCTAAATTTTTTGAATTGACGCCACATTACTTCGTCTCGAGTTTTAAGAAAGGAATCATACAGAAAATTAATTTTTTTTAATTTGTTTCAAAAGCTGTCTACTGATCCAGTGCCGGAGCAGTGGCGGCTGATGGACCGTCAATGCAAGCCAAGTGTTCATTGGACGCCATATTTGAGGGCGATGTCTTGAGCGCATGCTCAGAACGAGCTCAGATTACTAGGCTGCTAGACCAGCAATCATGATGGTGCAGAATGCACGTCCCTAAAGAACTGCGGAGGCTCGCCGTCAGCACGCGGTGAGCGACCACGCCAACAGATATGGCCCTCAGTGAATACTCTATATTGGCGACGAGACGTTTCGGTGGCTTTCTCTTGAGGTTCTTATCTGTGACGTCACGACAATGATTATCTTTGTAAAAAGCATGGTAAAAAGTCTGTAAAAAGCATGGTGGAAACCTGTAGTCACCGCTTCCTAAACCAACACCGTCAAAGTTGATGGTCTGGCATTCTTATTTCAATTAAGGAAAGTATAATTCATCCTACTAAGCACTTCATAGAGAGCGTTTGGCCAGTCGTGGAAGGCCGACCGAAGCGACGCTCTTGGCCGCACACGTCGCCAATAGTGGGACGGAGAGCCATCGATAAGTTACTTTGCTTGGGGTGATGACACCTGGCCATTTTGTTTCGAACGCTTTTTTTTGTTTGTTTGTTCTGAAGCACGTGAAAGAGCGTGTCCCTGCACGCGCTCATGGCGCTGACTGTGCTACGGCGACATTTTGTTTCCGGCGATTTCTTTGTATTTTCCCTGTGAGCGCGTGCTGTCGGCATCGGGTACTATACAAACGATGGCATCACCCTAAACAGAAGAACATTGAGGCACTCTAGTCACACCTCCCCTTCTAGACCCAACATACCCTTACCTCACCTTCCAGCCCAGCATAGTTGCGAGATTACAATCAAAAAGAGGCTCGCGATTGCCAGCGTGGCACTCCTGGCTCTACTCGAAGACAACTTTTCTTGGCAATGCAGTCAAAGGTGCGTGCTCTCTCCCATTTGGAGTGCGGATTCAAAGGCGGATTAATTCTGTGCACGCGCTCTCCTTCTCTACTCGTAAATGCCAGGAATCCCCGAGCACACCGCGTGTGCGAGCACGCGCAGAATGCGCGGGAAAAAAATATTGGGCATGCCTGGAATCGCACGTGGTTGCCCACACGACCAGAAACATGGAAGCTGTAGTCGGATGCTTCGAATCGAGTATTAAGGTGAGACGTCCAAGAGAGGGGCAAGCGAAGGAGCGTGTCACGATCAACTTGCAGGATATAGAACGTCTGGCTCGCGTGTCAATTTAATTTTTTTTTTTCTGTGCATTTAAATGTATCGCAGCAAAGTCGACCTTGAACGCGAGTTCTGGCTCGATTTTATTTCGTGGTGTCCGACTCCTCGTTTTGCACCGTCCAGACGACGAGCGTGGTGTCGCGGTGACTCCGCTGCGTTGGCACCCCGTGGCTGGCGGGATGTTGTTTCCGCCAGCACACAATCTCCCGGGGACGTGATATACAGCGCTCATGTTGCAGCCGGCGCGGGACAGAGGACAGGGTCCGATAGGCATCAGCGATACGCTTATCCAGGACGCCGGGAAGCGCGAGTCGAATCATACTCGAGTGCTCGCCCGCTCCGCCGTCGCTGTCACATCTCTTGTAACATGGACGGCAAGCTGGTGCTCGTGGTTGCGCTCCTATCGCTCCTTGGAGGCGCCATAGGGGTCCTCAGGTAAGGCTGGACGCATTTTAAGACTGTACTCAAGGGGGAGGGTGTGTGTGTGTGGATCTGTGTGTGTGTGTGTGTGTGTGTGTGTGTGCGTGCGTATGTGCGTGCGTCTGTGTGTGCGAGCGCGAACGCGTGTGTGTGTTTTCTACGACACGACACTGAAAGAGAACAAAATGACAGTTCGTTTTGTTCTGTCTCAGTGCACGCCGCATAGCTGTGTGCTCGATGAAGGCGAGCTTTTACAGTTCTTTTGCGACCTACGCTCCGCACCATCAAGATGGCCTGTTTTAGCATCCTAATATGAGTTCGTTCTGAGTTCTAAGCATGCACTCCATGCTCTGTTTCACACTTAGCGTAAAACGCTGTCAAAGCTACTGGCGCGAGCATGAGGCTTGATATCGTTGATCATCTGCACGCGCGCTCGCGCGAATGAAACCATAGACAAAGCCACGCGCTCGCGCCAGTAGCTTTGACAGCGTTGCATATTAAGTATGAAACGGAATATACACATCGCCCTCAAATATGGCGTCCAGTGAATGACTTCTATAGGTAGTATTCACTGGCGGCTATAGCTGAGCTTGCTGCTGCTGAGCACGTGTTGACGGCAAGCTCCACAACGCTTTCAACTCGCACATTGCACAACATCAAGATTGTATTATTCGGGAGACCATAAATAAGATATCATTCCTAGCATGAGCAGGGAGCAGTCACCTCAAATATGGCGTCCTCACAAACATCAGCACTGACAAAGGCGCGGGAGCGAGTGTGTTCATTTTATTTGATATTACTGCAATCCCTCGATGGGATTTTTGCCTTCTATGCTCGAAGTGCCTTCTATGCTCGAGTTCTAGTGGAAACCGAGCGTTATGCTGAGCTAGACTCACGTACCAGTGCCTTTAACTGCACTGTAGACTTTTGTGAGATGTATTCAGGGGCACAAGCAGATCGGACGCTGCAAAACAAGTAAAAAAAATCTACGCTTGCACATAGAAATCTCACACTTTCATAAAAATGTCGGTGTATAAGCAGGTCAATGTTACCATGTAAAACTTCCAGGCGTAGTTCTCTTTCTGTTAAAAATGAATTAGCGACACTCTTAACTTGTGGCGTGAGCTCCCGATAGGCGCAGCGAGCAGACAACAGAGTGCGTTGTCCGCCCGCTGCGCCTATTGGGAGATGGCGTCACAAGTTAATGGCGTCGCTATTTTTCGTTTCACCTTACGATGAACCGCAAGGTGCGCTGCGAGCCGTCGGAGCCTAACCAATGCCGTGTGAGTGCCACTTGACCTTCGGTCAGAAAGAACGCAGCGATGCACAGGGCGTGTAATCGCGTGATACCTTGACAGTGCTGGATTGGCTGGGACGGCTGAAAGCATCCACTGAGTTCTATCATAAGGTGAAAAGGAGTACAACTCGGTCGTTTTCGAACGAGCCCGACGTTGATGTTGGCAAGTTTGTTGCTCTAATTTGTTTACAGAAAAAGAAGTTCGACTCGAAACTTCACATGGTAAAATTGACCTGTTCAGTGCACATTCAGTGAAAGTTTGACCATTCTATGCGCAGGCGCCGATTTTTCCGGCTTGTTTTACAGTGTCAGATCCGCTTGTGTCACACCATAGGGACTATTCACTGGACACCATGTTTGAGGGCGCTGTTTGGAGCGCATACTCGCAGCCAGCTCACATTAAAGAGGTACTACAACGAAATTTCGGCGCTTATTTTTTGGTCTACACGTCTTCAAAGGAGCCGTATCACATGGGACACGCCAATATCTTGTTAAAAAAGACACGAAAAGGAATTTTAAACAAAAATTAAACGATTAGCAGAGAGCACCTGGTGGATGTCGCTAGAGCCTTGTTCGTAATGCCCGTACTAGGAACCTTGACAGGTAGTGACGATAACTGTCTCGCCAAGAACTATACATGCTTTGAACCTGACGTCATCCCGACAGCTCTACAGGCAGCACAAAGGAAAGGGGGAGGGAGGAACTCCCCACTCAGCGGGACTCGATTTTGTGTGTTTTAGACGTCGCTATTCTCCCTTTACAAGATTATAGATGATTAACCCGTCACTCAAAATTCCCACAAAAGCAGATTTGCGGTTAGCTGCGGTGGCCCGATCGCTGGCGTGATTCGACCGCTTCGGTGGCTGGAACGGCTAGGGCATTCTGACGACATCAGCCTCGCCGCAGCTTTGCCCATCCCGAGACAAGCTACGTCACGATTGCGTCAGATGGGACGTGGCTCGCCACTGGCTGCTGTCTGAGTGCTTGCCAGAGTGGACCGTTTATAACAAAAAATATAGCCATCAGGCTCAAAATACAAAGGTGCGATTGTCATTTACGGATACTGTGGATCATCAGCATATTCCTGAACACGACGGGTATATTTCAAATTTCGTTAAAGTATCCCTTTAATAGGTTGCTAAGAACGGCAATCTTGATGGTGTCGAATGCAGAAAGAACTGCGGAAGCTCTCCATCAGCATGCGCCCAGCAGTCGCGCACACAGCTATGGCCGCCAGTGAAGACTTCCTATTGGCGACGTCAGCAATCGAAAGCGTCGCAGTGGTCGGCCTGCCACGATTGGCATCATGCAGCTTTTGTGGGAGGTTCTGGTTTTAACTGAATGTGCGAGCAATGCTTTGCAGTCGAAAGATATGGGCGTCTGTGCGCTCGCGGGCCATGAGCGCCGATCAAAAGTCGGCCCGCGCTCTCTTGCGTCACAGAAAAGTTGTCCTCGAGTATTGGCAACTAGAGTATACTTATCGGAAAACACGTGAAAAAGAGACGCGGAACCTTCCGCCGATCCAAGCGTGCAGCAAAAATGCCGGGAAACAGTGGAAAGGGAATTAAATGCTAGACGTTGTAGTAGTTGCTAATACACCGTTCCAGAAAATGGCTTCTAGCAGCTACAATTCTAAATATCGGCGCATTTTGCACGCCCTTTCTTCGCTTTCTGAGGTTGCAAGCACGCTATCATCATAAGACTCTAGCGCGCGATATTATTATCGCGCGCTAGAGTCTTACTTTCCGTAAACAGTATAATAATCTAGAGACTGATATGGCCTGCTAAAGATCGTGATTGTCTGCATAGGATTTAGTATTCAACGCTTCAATAGCTACGTGAATCTACCTCCAGGGACCATCATCCCCGCAGCGTTACCGAGCGGAACAACGTTCTGTTTCTCACTTGTTTGGAGCGCGGTCAATGCTTCGGGCGGTGTAAGGCTTGCTTCAGCGCATAGCTGCAGTGCGGAATCCGCTCCCTAAATTAAGAACTCGTGCCCTTCGCTCTGCCTGAGATACCGTAATTGTGGATGCGTTGCCCTCTTCACCCGCCGTATGGGTGCGACAGAATCTCCACGTGGTTCATAGAAAACCACGAGTAACCAAAGGCACAGCCTACGCTGTTCAATCCGATACTCGTAGCCAAGAGAGTCCCAGAAATGAGGAAAACAATGAACCGGCAAACACCTTATCACCGCAGTTGCTTGTAAGTACGCAGCATCAACAATGGCTTGATGAACCCTGATAATAAACTGTTGACTGCAATCGGGTTGGCTTTGCTGTCATTCGATTACAATGCCGCTTTAACGTCTGGAGGACTTTATCCGAGATATTCCCTGAGGTCTGACAACTTTGTACGATTTGCTGTAATCATGTTTGAAGATAAATAGGGTAAAACATTACCAGTGTCACCGCTTAATGACGCTAATAAAGTATTTTTTCTGGTTTTTGGTTTTTAATGGTTTTTGATTAACAGGGAACTCAAGGAGCGGCCTTCAACGAGAACATAGCCGCACAGTTATTCTCTTTTCCTCTTCATGATATAAAAAACACAGTGGACTTCATTGTTATTTCTTCACAGTAGTAGACTTGAGTGTTTGATAACCTCGTAGGAAACAGCAGGCGCTAAGAGAGAAAAAAAAAGTAGATGTATACCTATACTCAGGTGTGCGCCACCAGCGCAAGGACAGCACGATTGCTTGGTTGATACGACCGTTGACATTTAACTTACATTAAATATTTATGTCATTCTTGCACTACTTATTGGTGATACTGACTGGAGGATATCCACCTTCGACCAGCTTCGTGACCCTGGGTTTTCATTGGTCTCGTCGTCTTTTTTTCAAAAGGAACGTTCGAAACCCCCGTTGCCTCCGAACTTCCCCTTACCGTATACACGAGCAACTGCCACCTCGATTAACTTTCCAGAGTTTTTGTCATCCGATTCAAAACTCTCGTTTCTAACCGCAGAGTTCATATTTTGTAAACGTCGCATCCCATATTTTTTTCAACTACGTCGTCTCCACTCCTTGACCGTCAACCCCAGCCGTAGCCCGCAGCAACATCTGAAGCCCTCCAACTGAGGAACAACCACGTTGTGTACAGGACTCGGACGTCCTACGATTGAATCTGAATCTCCAGCTGCTGACAGCCGAGGATCTCCTGTGACAGAAGATCTACAGAACTCTTCCGACGAATGGAGCAACTGTGTACTTGGAGACAAGGCAGCGACGATGCGAACGTCCATTCTTCGCGAACTTTTTGCTGCAACGCCTGCCTCAGCAAATGCCGTTCTTTCCGACCACAATAACCACGAAGTCCATCACAATACTGACTCGCATGGCAGACACTAGATGACGGACGTCTACTCGCTCAGCATTCCGTGGGTAGCCCGGCGTTTCATTTAACTGTGCCTGACCGCGACGCCCACCCCCACAGTTCTGACCCACTGGCAGCTTGCGCTGACATGAAAAAGAAAATCGATGACCTCAGTCATGAGTTGCGAAATATTTAGCAGCGGCCCCCTACACTCTAAGAAATTACTGCGCGTCTACGTACTCGCAAAACACTGGAAGAACCAATCTCTGCTATCTACGAAATCAGCTCAGCGAATGATGAGGGGGAACATTGTTTAGACATCAAAATTAAGTCTGCGCTGTGGAATTATGCAGTGCAAGAATGACGCTTTGCATTGCGTAATACCATAGCGCAGTCTTTATTTTTATAGCGGAGCTGTTAAGGGCTAGGTTACCCAGGATCGTGTCCGTGTATGTCGACACAAACCTACCTGGACAGCTACCGCCATCTATAAGCGGCGGCGGCAAGCACACAACCATTATGGTTTCCGTCGTCGCTCGTAGATGGGTGCAACCTTTCCAGCTATAATAAAAGAATGTATAGTTGGGCGCGTTGGTGGGAATTCATCGTAGAAAACAGCGCGAAAAACAGACGACGACGAAGAAGAAGCACACAGTGTATCGAGTACAGCTCCGCTGGTCTTCCTTCTTCACGAGAGTGGATAGGCTGAACGTTTTTAGGTCTAAACAGATGTTCCGCCTCATCATTCGCTGAGCTGGTTTCCTAGATCGCACAAATTGGCTATTTGAGTGTTTTGCGGGTAAGTAAACCCGCAGGAATTTCTTAGAGTGTATAAACGTTTTTTGTTTCCTTTCGTTATTAGTCACGTGGGTTTCGTATCTGGTATGCAGGACGCGAAAATAGTAAACCATTCAGCCTGGAATATGCGAGAAAATATAGGTGAGACGAAACAAGAAAGTGACAATCACGTAATGTTCGTGAAAACCTTTCAGCGGCGTGGAGAGATCATGACGATGTGTTAACGCAGTGGTTTTTAGATGGGGGAGTCCGCGATTTTATTCTAGGGGTCCGCGAAGCCCTGCCTCATCAGTCAAACCCAACAACAAAAGATTTGGTTTTTAATTGAGAAGAAACATTTTAATTTTTGGGTGACTTTTCTCGTGTATACGTACGTCAATAAGAGAAGTGTATACTTCTCACTAGCCCTTAGTTATATCCATTTATTAAGTCACTCTCATAATTAACCTATACCTTTCCCTTCCCTTTACCACGAGTGGTGTCCTCCATCATCTCCGCCGATCCACAAGGGGTCCGCAAAATATAAATGGTTGAGAACCACTGTTCTAACGCATACCAGAAGTGACGACATTCAAGATGGCTGCGCCCTTGTGGAAAAGGTATATATCGGTGTGCAGAAGGATAGTCACTACCGCCAACCGTCGAGGCAATAGCATAGCCAGGAATTAAAAAAAAAAATGCCTTTCTTATGTGGTCTCTGACCGCGGCACAAAAAGAAAAAGAAGTCGGGCACTTGCTCATGTCAAGGCACAGATGGGCAACCATTCTTATCGGCGATGCTTGATTCAGCCGTTTTCTTTTCCTTCGTATTAAATATGTATGCCCTTACACTGCAACTTCCTACTGACTCTTACGAGAGTAATGAGACACGAAACAAAAAGCGTCAATCAGAACGTAAGGGCGCGAGTGAGCTGGTGCATACTGTACATTTTGAAGCAACCCGAGACTGGATATACGAAAGAAAAACGTTCTCTTCCTCTTCTCATGTTGTCAACTTTCGTAATCCTCATTCTCGGGTTGCTTCAAAATGTTCAGCGTCGTGAATAACCTGGGGCACAGCGCGGATTCGAGCGGGTCTGAGGAGTTCCGTGGTGTTCGCAGGATGCCCCTGCACAAGATGCAGAGTGCCCGGGCGCACCTGCACGACGCAACCACCCCCCTGACTCGACCGGCGGGGCACGCAACTCGCGGTGGCCCCATCCCAGAGCCGCTCAAGAACTACTTGGACGTGAGCAACCCCTCGGATCACTCTGCTCTACTCTCAGCCCTGGGGACTCCCAACAACGACGCCCCTTAGTTTCTTTGAAGACGAACGCGAGTGCTCCAAAGCTGCGGCGCAGTACTTCGGATCCTTATATTGAAACTTTGATATGTGGATGGGAGGCATGTCATGATTGGGCGCACGCGCTTTATATGTAAATATGTAAAGGGCGCATCGTTAACATACGCGCAGAGTCTCAGGAAACCCCGGACGAGAGTTAATCGTCGTTTTCTCGTCTACGTGGTGCATTCGTGAGGCACTGATTGTCACTCTATGACTCGGTTATTAGCGCTATCCACTTTCCACGTCGGTAATAACACGAGCGAATTGAACGAGCTGGAGCCGACAATTGTATGTCCTCTTGAGCCGGTGGGTGGCACGCTCTTGGGCTCCACGAATCGCCGAGAACTAGGCACGTGACTCGTCAGTCAGGTTAAACCACTCAGGTGTCTAAAATTCCACCGGACGCCTGAATGGCATTAATTTTTAAGCGTGTGTGTGGGTTTATCTTTAGTGTGCAATAATTTACGACCTCACCTTGGGAGAGATGAAGCCTCCCTTCGCTACGTCATCATCCAACCAACAAACGCGTAGAAATCACAGAACAACTGTGGACGAGATTTCTAGTAGACGGCTCTGAGACAAACATATAAAAGGGATACAAAAGTTCGAAGAGTACAGCCGGGAGAGTGAAAAGGCACGCTTTCCCACAGCCTTCACATTGAGAGTATGTTCATCCTTCTCATCGGCAGCTCGTTGGGGTCGCTACATCCTTCTAAGGGAGCACCCCCAATCTCGCCGTGTTCGCCTCTTCGCTCCGGGATTCAATTGGATGAATTTACAAATTTACAGACTAGCTATAGATTTACAGGCCTTGAGGCTGCTGCCTTCAGGAACTTACACGGGACACCTATTCCTTTTCGTCTTCTCAAGAGACAATTTTCCATAAACAAACGTTCATTTATCGTACGCCAAAAGTATTTCAACCAGCGCACCATAAAGTTATCCCACGAGTACATAGGCACAGAGTATTAATCATGTTGGTCGGAACAGTTTTCAGGGTGGTTCAAGTACGGTACTGGGAGGGGTAGCGTGGTCGCGCCCCCATGCGGCTAGAAAAAATTTCATTGCTTTTAAGCGAGAGAAAAGTCCGTAGGGAATACCGCCGCCTAACCCGACCGTGCTAAGAGCTACCGTAAGGACATAAATTACGAGTCAAGGGCATGCGGTGGGGGCTCCATGAATTGCCAAGAACCTGCTACAGGTTCACTGTAGCTACTTCATGATAGGTATATCACAAAACGCCGACCTATCGAGCGGCATTCGTTCCTAAGGTGTACCAACCTTCGGGTCATCCGAGAAAAAACATAATTGTTCGCTTCGTGCAGCCAGCCAAGCGAGACAAAATCTTGCAAAGGAGCCAAAAGCAGAGGATGACAACAAAAGACCTCGATTACGGCGGGCAGGGCAGCCCTATCGGCTCCTGGGTGCTGCAGTCGCAAAAACGAAAACCGTAGGCTGCATATTTGTCCGGTTGTCAACACGTTTAAACAAAAGGCCTCCTGGGTGCTGCAGTAGCAAAAAAAGAAAACTGCAGGCTGGAAATTTGTCTGGTCGTCTGGCGGAAAAATCTTTGCTCGTAAAGATAACGAGGCAGTTGCGATCCGTATTATTGCTGACGTGGCCGATGTGAAAAGAAAAAAAAATTAAAGATAACAATTTCCTGAACGAGCGCGAGCCGATGATCAATCATGGATAAGACTCGATATTTACTCTCTACTGAGCTCAGGTATTTTCTAGAGCATGACCCAATTTTTTTTTTTTTACGCGTCCCCACCTAAACTGCCAGTCAGCAAGAAATAAGTGTGATGACCTAGACATTTTAACCCTGGAGAGTGGGGACAAAGAGGACAAACACGACACAAATCTTGAGGGTTAAAATTGTCTATATTGAACCAGCTCGCCTGCACCCTTGCTTTAACTTCATGACCTAGAATTTTTTTTTTAATCGAGTGAATGTTAGCCTTGACGTGATAATGCTCTCGGAAACGTGGTATAACGGTGACTCAGATGCCTTCACGTTGCGGGATTATAACTATCGTTGCCTTAATCGCAGCACTCGGCGGGGAGGTGTCTGTGTGCTCACAAAAGATAGCGTAACTTGTGAAATAATATCAAAATTTACATGCGAAACCCAAGACTACAAAGTACTAACGCTACGCTCAGAGAAAATCTATTTTCTCTGTTTCTTATCGGCCTCCTGGTAGTAAATAAAAGCTTGTCGTGGAATTTCTCGAGGCGTTTTTGAACTTTGTGAATGAAGGCAAATGCAACGTAATATGTGGTGGCGATTTTAATATTGATATGTTAGCTGATACCGACCTGAAAAGAGAAACGGATCGCATTATAAAATCCAACGGATGCCTGAATGTAATCAGTGAACCAACGCGAATTACAACATCAACCCAGACACTCATTGATTTTTGTTTTTACGAACTACAATTTTGAAAAGGTCAAGTCGGGAATTTTAGCGTCCAAAATAGGCGATCACCTTCCATTCTTCCTTTGTATGATGGAGAAGCACAACTTAAAACCTAGCGATTCAAAGAATATTCGCTCATTCCAAAATATTTCCTCAAATCGTTTAGATGCATTTCTACAGCAACTATTCCTTATGAACTGGAACTTTTTGTTTGATTTAAGTGATGCCAATTAAGTATACGATGGTCTTTCGGAGTATTTCACACGTCTATATACGTTTCACTTTCCCTGCAAAAGTGTAAGGTTTTCATAAAAATACATAAACTATGGGTTACTGCTGACTTACTCGAAGAAATTCGTGTAAAAGTCGTGTTATATCAAAAGTTTTGTAGATCACGAGATCTAAACGACCTTAAGGCTTTCGAGTTTTTTCGTAACAAACTAACCAAAATATTACGCTGTGCAAAAGCAGAGTATTTTGAAAATTATTTTTTTTTCTGCCAGTAATAATAGCGAAATTACTTTGAAAAAATTAATTCAGTACTTAGTCGAAATTTGCCACCGAAACCGATCTAGGGCCTTCTAGTAGGTGATCAGCAACTGAGTGATATGTCATTAGCCAGTGAGTTCAATTGATTTTTCGTAAATATTCAAGATAAAGTCATATCTAGCACAAGTGACGCAGCTGCTCGGCCTTCCACTCTCAAAAATAGCCATTCAGGTTTCCTAGATCCCACAAATAATTCTGAGGTGATCACTGAATTTATGCAACTGAGAAATAGCAGCAGCACAGACTGTGACAATATTCAAGTTCGTCCTGTAAAGTTCGTCATTGATCTAATATAGCGCCTTGCTCATCGCACATACCCAACCTCAGTCTACAAAGAGGAGAGTTTCCTAAACGTATGCAAATTGCCAAAGGTCCGGTTCTTTACAAAAAGGGGCATAAGAACGACATTCAATAATTATTTACCTATTTCAATTTTTACCTGTTTTTTTTTCTTGTTTTTTTCCAAGGGCCTCGAAATATTACTGCATTAGCCGCAGCTTTTTATTGGGATCGAGACGAAACATCCAAGATTTAACATCCGTGTCTTTATTAACCAGAAAGATCCTTCTTACATAACCCGTCAGATTGAATACTGGAAGGTGGATGTACACAGAGGAAATTATGGATTCCAAACGCTCAAAATTATTTTCCTAGATACGCCCTTTAATGAATGTCCATTTTTTTTTTTAATGATTACTGCCTTCCACTGTAGGGGGGCCAGTGCTCGTCAAGCTACCTGCAGGCAGCTTTTTTCCACGCATCTCCATGCCCCCCCCCCCCCCCCCCCCGTAATCATGTGATGAAAATAAATTGATTATTATTATTCGAAAGCTTTCATCAGCCGGCTGTTCCTTGCGAGAAAACGTGTTGGTGGGGACACCTGTGTGCAGGCCCAGTACTACGGCGAGATCACGCTGGGCACTCCCCCACAAAGCTTCCGGGTTGTGTTTGACACTGGATCATCCAACTTGTGGGTGCCTTCTGCCAAGTGCCCTTTCACCAACATTGCCTGCCGTAAGTGACCTCCGACTTTCGCTCCCGCCAAAATGATCCTTTTGAGCTGCCTTCTATCTCTATAGGGTGTTTTCCTTTGGCACAAAGCATCGTGTATGAGCTATTATGTTGGACAGCAAGAACGATCGACGTAAGACCGAAAAGCATTCAGGAAGTCTAACGATCACTGAGAGTTCCTCGACGTCAATGTCGAGTCACGTCAATCCTCGCCTGAAATATGATGACCGGAAATTGTTATTCTCGACAATGACTATTCTCAACGGTGGATGTGTCAATTTCCACTGGCTGTCGCCGCATAAATGTTGGGCCGTTGCTGAAACTTTTTTGTATAATAATTTCATAGATTCACTGTACCGTTTTTGTAAGTATGGTACTGCTCTCCTCGTGCTCCGGGTCGCACTTAGCTTGTTGTCCGGCGGTCCGACGCCCGCAGTGCTGCACCGCAAGTACTACAGCCGCAAGTCGAGCACGTACGTGAAGAACGGAACCCAGTTCGAAATTCGCTACGGCAGCGGGAGTGTGCGGGGCGAGCTGAGCACGGACACGATGGGCGTGGGCGACAGCAGCGTGACGGGTCAGACGTTCGCCGAGATCCTGCACGAGTCCGGCCTGGCCTTCCTGGCGGCCAAGTTCGACGGCATCCTCGGCCTGGGCTACCCTGAGATCTCGGTGCTGGGCGTGCCGACCGTCTTCGACACCATGGTGGCTCAGGGCGTGGCCGCCAAGCCCGTCTTCTCCGTCTTCCTGGACCGCAACGCAAGCGACCCCGCCGGGGGAGAGGTGCTGTTCGGTGGCATCGACGAATCCCACTACATCGGGAACATCAGCTACGTGCCGGTGTCCAAGCGTGGCTACTGGCAGGTCCACATGGACGGGTACGTGAGCATCATTAGCCGGTATTCAGGTAAGGCGTCCGTAAAAAGACCCGACTCTGCCCTTTGCTCACAAATGAGCTCTTTGGCGGAAGGTATACGCTTCATTTCGGTCAAGCACGCTGGTTTTTTTCTCCACACCTAGAGGTAATCTTTGATTGATTGAAGTTTATTTGGATTTTCAGGGCCCGTAGAGACAAAAGGCATTTTTTGCGTGGCTCAAATCCCTGCCTCCCGTAGTTTGGAGCTAAATACGCAACATAAACTGATGCACACAGTGAACAAAAAAAAAGAAGATATATTTGGCATATTCATGCGCACTAAATATACACACTTCTCTAAAAATGACACAAAAATGTTAAAACACGTTCAACAAAGGGTCATCGTCACTTTTTTTCTCCTTGTGCGCATTAAAAAGAGCAAAAACATAGTACACAATCGAATAATTCAACACTCATTGGAAAAAAATGTCAAGCCATGTTCGAGAGGTGATTTCTAAATTCACAATAAATATGCGACTCATAAAAAAATACTGGTATCATCATTCAGTCACAACAAATCAGTTTAGATAAGCTGGCACACACAAAAAAAAAGAACTATAAAAATTAATAATTCAAAATGAAACAAAATCGTAATGCAGGCACAAGGCGTTAGGCACATGTTCACTGTAAATCACAAGATGAAGTTCAATAAAGCTTGGGTTGTGGCTATTTGGTTTTTCATTATTTTTGTTCTGCGCTGGTAATGTTTACAAACTTGGACAAAGAAGGACGACACTCACACACGAAAGGCGCAACTAACAACTGGTTTATTTTTCCTTCCAAACAGGCATGGTTAAGAAAACAACGCATTGAAAAGAAGAAGAAAAAAAAAGGAAAGGGGGGGGGGGGGGGGGGGCCTGACATAATCAGATCTAACGCTGTCACGGAGTGTAAACACATCTCTAGATCAGATCTTGGCTGCGGTGGCCAATGCACATGTCCGCAACCCATCATGATGCCGCATCTTTTTTAGCAAGTCTATTTCTTTTTCTGTTAAGAGAAACCGACGGTTCGTAGACGCGCTTCCCTGGCGCCATGAAAAAAGGCCTCCATAATTTTTCGCTTCGTCCTTTCACTCGATCTTCCTAAGATAGACTTGATCCAAATAAAGCATCGCAGGGGCGTCTATTACAATGTACTACTGCGAGATTCCCCGAGGCTTGCAGCTGCTCACACGCGTATTCGTGCTATCGTAGCCTCTCATTTAAACATCTGCCCGTTTGCCCTATTTTCCGCTTATAGGGCCAACGGGCAGGTGTGAGGCTACGGGAGCGCAAATACGCGTGCATGTGAGCAGTTGCAAGCCCCAGGGAACCTCACAGCACATTGTACTAGACGCCCCTGCGATGCTTTATTTGGATCAACGTCTAAGATCGTGCGAAAGGTTTTTTTTCATGACGTCAGGAAGCACGGAACGTGCGTCAGTGAACCGTCGGTTTCTCCTAACAAAAGAGAAATAGACGTGCTAAAAAGATGCTGCATCATGATGGGTTGCGGACATGTGCATTGGCCGCCGATGTCAAGATCTGATCTAGAGATGTGTTTACACTTGCGTGACTGTTTCAGATCTCATTATGTATGTCCCTTTTTTTCTATTCAATGTGTTTTTCTTTTTTCTCTCAACCATCCTTGTTTGGAAGGAAAAATAAACCACATGTTACTTGCGCCTTTCGTGTGTGAGGTTCGTCCTTCTTTGTCCAAGTTTGTAAACCTTAGGAGTTCAGAACAAAAATAAATCCCCAGAGTTTGGAATTCCCGAGGCCTATATTGTTGTGAATTAGCGTGTCTTTATTTAGTTCTTGTATTGATGAACTTATAAGGAAAAATTGGCATCGTCGTCAGAAATGTTTAGCAGTGAAGAGAATTAATCATTTAATTTTTTGCTTCTCGTAGTTTGTTCCTTCGTCGTTTTTCATTTTGTACTTCTTAATTCAGATTGTTGTGTTTTGCATAAGTTTGACGTAATAAATACGTTTTTTTAAAGTAATTTGGGCTTTTTAAAATATGTATCACTATGAAAATCGCTAACATTACCACGATAGTTTAAAAAAAATGCTCAGCACTCTTTCTTGGAGCGTGTGTAATTTATTACAGTTTGTCATCGTTGTTGTTCCCCAGACAAGCATTTTGCAAACAATTTTCAAGTAAAACAGTGAATAATACAGGTTTTTCTTGAGCCAGTTCATTATTAAATTTGATATTATCCATAAAAAACAGACCGATTTCGATCAATCACTTCTTATTTTAGTCACACGAGTTGTCCAGGTAAACTGCTCATTAAACCAAATACCAAGGAACGATCTTGTACCTGGGATATGAGGATATCATTAAATTACAGTTGTATTGAGACGTGTCTGGTTGCCCCTTGTCCCCTTCGTCGTCCGACCTCTCCGGTTACAATCATGTGTATTGGGGTGTTATCTCGTTTATGAAGGGGCTAAATATAATGCAGTTTGTTTTGTCAACATTAAGTTGAAGAGGACTATTTTCGAGACATTTTGAAAGTTTCACTAGGTAATCATTTGCCTGCATCTGTAGAGATGTTTTTGCGCTTCCATTAAAAAAAACGTTTGTGTCATCCGCGTACATCAGCATATGTGGAAAATTCGGGATACACATGTCATTTCGATCTATATACGTACAACAAAAAACAGTGTTAGTGTTTACTAGTGTCCTGTCGGAGACTTGGTGACTGGAAATGTGCGTACTGAACAAGTTCTACTCAATCTCGCACGGTGTCTTCAGTTCTGGCAAAGGCTTAATTGCACGAGCGCTCGGGCGTCAAAAGCACTTTCAAAAAGCAAGCGCTCACTCCCGAACCTTTGCCAGCACAGAAGACAACTTATGAGATAGAGGATGAGGGAGATATTTTATAGCAGTATAATTTGAATAGACATTTCTGAAGGCATAAAAAAAGTTCGATTTTGCAGGCGCGCGAATGATGGGCCAGTAAATAAACCCTAAAATAACTTACGTGCGTATTCACCTCAAGAAGTCCGCCTAGCTAATTCAGAGAAGATCCCTCTGAAGATCAACAATGTCCCAGAGAAGACCAATTTTACCCCTAATATGTGAAAATCGTCTCCATTGAGAATGTCGTTTGCCACGCATCTTATGTAGAGCGTTTGGGAATTACAGAATCCTGCACAAATCTTTTTAATATCGCTCGAAGAAATCATTTTGAGCTTCGTCGTTCGGCTTCACCGAATTGGTTTAGATGGTTTCTTTTCGTGTAGATAAGTTGGCTTCTGACCTTTCTCTTTGTCTCGTATTGTGATCCAGCTCCGAGTGTTTCTGAACGACGGGGTCTTAGCTGACGCACGCTATCCTTGCAGGACTCGGGTGGGAAATAACGGCAGCTTCTGCAGCGGCGGCTGCGAAGCTATCCTTGACACTGGAACTTCTTTGATCGCGGGTCCCTCGGACGAGATTGAGAAGCTCAACTTGCTCATCGGAGCTGCGCCATTTGCTTCTGGAGAGGTAAGCCACGTGGGAATCACTTAGTCAGGCAACCGGCGAAATAGATCGCCATTTAAGCTAAGGTAATGTACGCTGGTTTTATGCGCAAAATTAAGTCGACGCAGACTGGGGTATTCGCATCCACATTATACTGTGATCAAATACTTCTTGCGCTATGAGGTTAACTGGAAAATACCCTCAAAATTACATCTGAATTATCGGCTTTTGCCTGGCAAACTTTTGACATGAAACTTTTCCTCGCCAAAACATTGCAACAAATTCCCTGATGTTTTCATTCTGCTGGTTGTGCTTCAATGGCTCGAGGAATCTGTCCATTGGTTTGTCGCGTCTGACGGCCTACGCGTTTACTTGAGAAGTAGTTTGCAGCATCAAACTTAGGCAGAAGAAGCACCGCCTTAACAGAGAGCCTGCCTGCATGGTGTCGATCTTAGTACTGACCTTGCGAACCGAATTTGTGTGCGTCAGCAAGTTCCGTAAATGGCTGTTGCGCTCCGCAGTACATCGTGAGCTGCAAGAGCATCGACAAGCTGCCCAAGATCACCTTCACCCTCGCGGGCAAGGACTTCGTGCTCGATGGGAAGGACTACATCTTGCAGGTGATCTGCTCGCTTACTCAAGAACATGCCTAGTAAATTTTGCTTGTGCGTATTTACATTTACAACATGGACCTTTCTTTAAAAACAGTGCCTTAAATAACACATACTTTAGCTCAGCAAACGTCTAACTTGTTGTATATCGCTATTTGGAATGTCACTCTTGACCCCCTCGCTTATTTAACAATAATGTTTGGGCTAGTTTTCGCTGTTCCTTGTTAAATGCAAAATAGCACTGCAGGGGAAAGAGTGTTAAAAGCGAGCACACCTATCGCTCATTTCACGTCGTGCTCAGTATTGTTTTTCTGATGCTGTTTCGGGTTAATTGTGGTCCTTCAATCATTCACGTGTGCACCCTTCTCGCGTGTCTTTAATATACAGGTTTCAACTTCGTAGCGACCACAGATTTTAAGCTTGTTGTAAAAGCCCAAAGTTCAAAATGCTAAGAATACTTTTCTGTGCTTTTGTTGCCTGCCTTATGGGGACTGAAGCACTCCTCATATGCGTAGCAGAGATCAGGTGCCACCCACGATGCGTCATTGACGCGGCACTAGAGGCTTTGAGCAGATCGTTAAGACAGATCCGGTTCGCTACCTGAAGCACGATCTATCGGATGCGTGTACCGTGTAGGGACCCTCGGTTCGAGCCCCGCACCTCCCCGCTTCAATGTGGATGTATACATTTGACCGACCTGTGTTCTTGGAATCGCTATTGCCTGGTTCGCGTTCAGGACCCCAGGTTAGCAGTCGTATTTCACTGGCTAAATTTTCTAAGCACGAACGTCTAACTTGTCTTGTTTTCATCGGTTCTTTAATATTTTTTTTAGAAGAGTAGCTACAGGGGAGAGAGTGTATCTAGACCTGTTGAAGAGGAGGGAAAGAAGGAACGGGGGAATCTCAGTCCTTCTCTCCCGTTCCTCCTTTCCGTTCTCTTGAGCAGGTTGGCATACGCTCCCTCCCCAGTAGCTTTGACTCTCCTGCACGGTTTTAGCGGAACGGAGTATTGTGACGTTGCTGCGAACAACGTCCAAAAGCTACACAACACGAGAGGGCGGCTTTGAATGGGAACGTGCTTTCACGGAACGAGCACTCGCGCTGCAAAGGCAAGTCTCCAAGCAAGGAGCCCATACCACTGCAAAGGAGGAGATCGAACAGTCACACCTCTAGCGTCACGCGTCAGCTGTGTGGATAATAAACCGAATCCTACGTCTCAGGGTTACTATGGATGTATTTCACCAGCTCGCCTGTGCGTTTTATTTTTCTTCACGAATTTTCTTGCTTGTTTTTGATCAGAGAAATCGAAGATGACAATTCGAAGGCCACTTCACGTTCGACCAAAGCACTGGTCAGAGCGAAGCGCTCGTGCCCAGACCGTGCTAGGCAGGCTTCAATTTCTTTGTTCTGCTGTGTTAGTAAACACCGGGCTGATGGGGAAAACAAGCTCGATAAAGCGCACCCTGTAGTTCGGTCACCCTTAAAGATAAACTAATACACTTCTCGAAAAAAAACGAGTTAGAGGTGAATTCTTGCGTATTTTCATCTCGCGAATCTGAATATCACGTTCGTTTTCTCCGAAGATGTAACTAAACGCAAGGAAACACGAAAATGGGACGCTTAAGCTTCGCCTTTAAGAGTAGAACGCGATAGCTATATATATATATATACAGCCCCGCTCGATTCCCAAGCGGAGGGTTAGCGGAGGGCAGACGCGGTCTACGAACATTCCCTATTAGGAAGTTTTCGTAGACCACGTCTCCCCCTCCGCTAAGCCCTCCGCAACGAAGTAGCCGTTACTGCGCCTGCGCGCCGAAGGCCTTGGCTGTAAAGTTCCGGGTATCGTAGCAAGTTGCGGATAGCGTTGCGGGACAGCGAAAACGACCTACGAAAACTCCCTATTGTATCGTTCTTTCTCAAGCTCTCTCCTGTCTCTTCCGCTCAGATGAGCTCTGCAGGAGTGCCCATCTGCCTCAGCGGCTTCATCGGCCTGGACGTCCCTGCTCCGTTGGGGCCTCTCTGGATCCTGGGCGACGTGTTCATCGGTCGCTATTACACCATCTTCGACCGGGGAAACGACCGCGTGGGACTCGCGACCGCTCGCTGAGACGCTGCGAACGCTGAGGACAGCCAGAACCACTTGTGGGGGGCCCCCGAAATTTACTCGCCGCCTGTCTTTATCTAATGCGATGATTCACCCAAATCACAGCGTACTAGAATCAGGGGGTAGTGTTTGGACCGGCGCGACTCGACAATCGGAACTTGAGGCTGCGCGTGTGGACAACAATTGCGGCGCTGTAGTCGACAGGGCAGCAGAAAGTCGCTGCAGTACGCACGTGCGCGTGCACGCGGTGCACGCGCACACATTACCATACTGACCCTATTGCCGATGCGCCGGTGTCAACACCTATCGCGATCTACACCACACGCCTCACGCGAGCCGCTCCGGTCCCAACACTACCCCGTATTCTGATAACTCTTTGAAGTTTTTTGAAATGGCTATATTCTATTCAAGTACACTGTACCCAAATCCCGGGGCACCAATTTGCGCGAGAGGATCCTTGTCTTCACCTCCTTCCGTTTTCTGTTTATAAAAAGAAAGACGATTATTCAATAAATATGTGAAAAGGTGACTCGGAATGCATGAAAGTTTGTACACAGATAACAGGACAACACAGCGTTTGTGTTGTCCTGTTCTTTCTGTCCTATGTTCTGCGCTGTTCCATTTAGTCATGAACCAACTAGCCCATCAAAGCACACTGCTCAACAAATAGAGCTCGTGTCTATGTTTGAGCATATGCGTTTGTTTCCTTTTGTTCCTTTGCGTCAAATGCGAATATGAAGAGTCGAGATGACGACGCCAAATAGTGTCTTTTTTGTTTTTATCCTGCCAGATCCCAGAAACCTGGTAAGGCTTCTAGGATCTGGCAGGAATAATTGCGAACATATCTGGGTCGTACAAACCCTTACTCCGCGTTTTATCTGTAAACAATCATCAGTGACGAGCCGTGTCTTGGGCGCTTCTGTCAAGCGCACAGTCTTGTCTATACACCGGGGATCGATGGCCGAGTGGGCTAGCGCATACCAGCTCGGAGCACGTGGAGCTCGCGCTGCAGAACCCAGGGATCCTGGGTTCTATCCCCACACCTGCCCGTCTCGATCTGGATGAGCATCGTACCGGCGTGCGGTCGTGTATCACTACTGCGTGGTGCACGTTAAAGACCCCAGGCTAGCGGTTTAGGCAGTGCGGTATACCGCACTCGCTAAATTGCTCATCTACAGCTGAGACACCAGACACCCACTGAGGCCGACTAACTTCCGGCTGCATGAACATACACACAACAATTTGCTACACACGTTACTCAAAAAAAGTCAGCGATCACAATTACTCTTGCTTACATCGTATTCAGTTAGATTACTCGATTACTCGAAATGAAAAATAATTTATCATTACTTGAAAAAGTAACCGTTAGTTTTCTGATTAGAGTAATAATAAGTTTCACTGGATCAAGCCACAAATCGTCGGGATCGTTTTGGATCGACCGGAACCATCGAAGCCGTTGACTGGAACCGGCCCGTTTGAGGCCGGAGCCTCGGATGGAGCGCAAATTGAAGTTGGAGCCTCCTGACTGACACTGGACTTGACCGAATCTGACATGGATCTAACATTTTCCTACAAGACGCTGCATTCGAAGTGCGAGTGTGTCCCAGTGACTCGCCATCGCTTCTCGACGGAACTTCCAACGCACTCAAGCGCAACAGTTTGTATAGGCCCAGTATTGACCAGCGCACCTGGCCAATACTCGGGTCCAAGGTATCGAGCCAGTTTCTAGTCACAAATTTGAGAGATTCCATTTTTGCAACCTATTAATCCGACTAACGGTCTGTAAGATACGTATTAAACAGAATAATTTTTGAAAACAGCCCAAGTACAGCTGCTGTATAACGTATAGTCGAAGCGATTGTGCCACTGGGATTGTGCTTTTCCTATTTCCAAGCTACCTGCTTGAAAACCGCGTGCGCACAGTGGAACATATTGATCAACCATCGTTGGATCCGTCGTGTACGAAATAGACCAATCTCACCAAGCGTTTGGCGCATGCGTGACGCCGCTATAACTTTAGCGCACAGGAGGCAGACGGCAGTGCACGAGGGGACTCGTGCGATCTCGTGCTCTACACGCGCAGAGTTCCATGCAGCGAGGTTGTCGCACGTGCAGAAAGGCTATAGAGTCCCCTCGATGCATTGCGGCAGCGGTGGCGTAGTCAAACTGGCTGGTGGGATCGGTCTATTTAGAGGAGCCACTCATTTTACCTGCGAAAAGACGTCGACTGCGCCTACAGTCTCCTGGAAGAGGCCTTCGCAGAATGTTCCGTACCAGTCCATCTCAATGGTGTCAATTGTTCAGAAGAAGGCTCCGAAACTTCAGTTACTTTCCATTCTATTCACGGGATCATTTGTATCTTTAATTGCACTCCAGCCACCGAATCGCGTTAATTGGTGTCAGCAAGAGCGGCCAGCGTCAGGATGTTCTGAGCTTGGTGACGTTAGTCGCCGGGTCTTGTCGCACGAGGCTCTTGTGCACGGCTGCCAGCAACGGGTGGACTGTGCCGCACAGGCCGCGAAAGTCGTCGACGCTGATGTCCCACACCAGCACTCCGGCCAGGGACGCGTTGTGAAGCACGCACATCTTGAGGTCGATGCTTCTGCTGTCGTCAAAGATCACCCACTCGTGGTTCCTGAGGAGCGGGCGCCGAATACCGATCATTAGCCGTATCTCAAAAAGATGGTCGTATTATGCGCTGTACGACAGTTAAAGCGCGGAGAGAGCTAGTCAGTAGTAAAGAAAGAGCTTGTAATAGAAAGCACAAAATTGTGAATAATGTCAACTTCGCACAAAAATATACGCAACTATTGTTGGGTTATTTACTATGGCAGCGGTAGCTGGCAGCGATGAAAGAAACTTGGCAGGTTTATTTTTGGAAGGATTAAATTCTTATGCGAATTACCAACTTGCTGCTTTCGTCGCTTTTTGTGTGGCACGTCTAACTTTGCCGAAGTACACAGAACAATTGTATTGCCTCAATTCTAAAAAAAAAGAAACAGCTATGGCATAATTTCAAGACGGGCAACATCGGAAGCTAAAGTGAATATTTCAAACATTCATTAGTCGGTTTTAGGTAATTCGATTAATGATTATCACTTTACAATGTCCACCAGACATCCGTCGCGGTCGATAACATCATCTACAAACCAAAGTACCTTTATCGTTTACGTTTAAAGCGATGAAGCAAACTGACTAACAAATAAAAAAAAAAACGCAACGCTAATTGAAGCAAAGGAAAATGCTAAATAAAGCAAAACGCACGAATGGAAAATAACGTTCCCAATGTCCGCCGACGTTTGGCACTGTTTTTCACGAGTCGAACCAAGGATTTAATTAGGGCACGGGGGCACTCGCCGTTCCCAAATATTATTTGTCATTGAACTCAGAAACCAATATATCAATCAATATCAATGTCGTTTTTTTTAGTGGTGTTCGGGGTGGCCCATGAACAATATATCGGTTTGTACTGTATCAGTAAATTACGAACCACAGAAAGTCGAAATTCAACCTAACGCTAAAATTAACGGTGAAAAAAAAAAAAAAGTGAAAGTTTTATTTTATAAGATCGTTTAACTCAGGATTTTAAACAGGTTTTTGAAATTTTGCAACATTGAGATGGCTTCGTTGAAAGCAGATGCCCTCACGCTTCGTGTATGCAAAACTCAGAGAAGCGTCATGCACACATCATCAATTTTTAGAAACCACTCTCAGTTTGTTTTCAATTTAGGTAATGTTCCGAAATGAAATATTCGCATTTTATCAGCATCGCCAACGTAACTTTTAGTGGAAGTTCCAGCTTTCTTAGGCCATTTGATGCATAAACACTGGGAACTTTTTGCCTGCATAGGCATAAAGAAAAAAAAAGCATACATAAAGTAAATTACTGGAAGATGCATCAAGGTACATTTTCTAAAGCCCGACTCCCACGCTGCGATTTTGCTTTTGATGTAGCGATTGCGACGTTGCTCGTGCGTCAAAAAAAAAAAAAAAAAGACGAGAGCGCCGCAGGTACGAAATGGTGTTATGTGAACGAAGAGAGAGAGAGGGGGGGAGTATGCAACACTCGCTTGTGGATGAAGCTCGACAGAGAATCCGAGTCGAACGCGGTTTCCCAGTTGCCCTGTTTGAGGCGTTCGCAGACGGTGTAGTAAGGCAGCGTGCTGGAAATGGACAGGTCCGCCGCCTCGAGGCCCTCCGCGATCCGGAACGAGCTGGCCTCCAGGCTGAGCGTGAGCACCAGCTTGGACACGGGGACCCCGCAGCGTCGAAGCAGCGCGATGGCGGCTTCCATGCTGGCGCGGCTCTCGGCCGCCGCCTTCCAGGACGGCTCCTTGCGCACCTTGACCACCAGCAGGTCGACGAACTGGGCGAGCTTGACGGCCGCGTTGCGGGTCTGGAAGATCCCGGCTTTGGGTGGCACCACGACTCCCAGCTGGAGCTGGTGCACTTTGAACAAGGAGCCGAGCTTCTTGACGAGCCGCACCATAGCGTTGCGCGTCGCCGGGCGTGCTGGGAACATGCCCGTAAAGAGAGCGCCGTCCAGAGAGTTGCCCAGGAGCCAGCGGACCATGTTGCGGGAGAACCTCGCCGTCACATCTGCGTTGTTGGCCACGTGAAATATGAGGCTGGTCACGTTCTCGAAGGCGCCGACACTCACGAGCAGCCTGCGGAGCGAAACAGTGGACGACGTTAGCCGCAGGTGCGTGTACCTCCCGGCAGCTGATGATCTAAGACCCCGGGTCACAGCAAGTGCTGCGGGAGCGCATGCTCTTCTCGGAAGAAAGGAGATCATGAGTTTCCAACGCAGTTAAAGGGCAACTACGGTCAATATTTTCAAATCTCGGATTACGAATGTTTTCAGGTCAGTCGGTGTCACTAAATTACAAACATATTTATTTTCCTCAAAACTATGTGTAGTTTTCTAAATATCACGGCTCAGAGTTCGGTTTTAGGTGGCAAAAACCAAAACAATCTCAGAGGAATGGCAACAATGATCACCTGACGTGACGTCAGTGCTGCACCTGCAACGCGTTCTCTGTCGGTCACTAAGTGCGCTAGTTAAGAGAACACAGCGCGGCGGACGCTGCGATGCGATCGACCAGATGAAGTCGTCTAGGCGCATGGCTCGTTCACACTTGCGGATTCGCAGGCGAATCCGCGGGGAAATTGACGCCGGCAGGGGGAATTCCCTCGCCGGCGACGGAATATTCGATCACGGGAGCAATCGGTCCGGGACCGATTTTTCCCGCGCAGAAAAAGTTTCCACGCAGCCAGTCGGAACGCACGGAGGGAATGGCGCTTGCCAGCGTCACATCCTGGCCGATCGAGTCGCCCGAGTTGTTGGGGGTTGCCATCGGAATTGCTAAGATGTGCATGAAAACGGCGTATCGTTGTGTCGGCAGAAATGCTGATTGGGACTAACTTGTTCGACCCTGTTCGACAAGAGGCATCTGAGCAACGAAGACAGAGCCCGCGAAGGAGATCTGGGGAATACAAGTGGCGTGAGTGGGTACACTCTAAAAAACGTCTGTGCGTCTACTTTCACGCACAACACTCGCAGAGCCAATCAGCGCAACTTACGGAGGCAGCTCAGCGAATGACGATGCCGAAACATATGTTTAGACCAAAAAAACGCAGTCTGAGTTGTGACATTAAACAATGCAAAACGTCACGCTTGCATTGCTTAATGTCACAACTCAGACTGCGTTTTGCGGTCTAAACATATGTTTCGGCATCGTCATTCGCTGAGCTGCCTCCGCAAGTTGCGCTGATTGGCTCTCCGAGTGTTGTGCGGTAAAGTAGACGCACAGACTTTTTTTTAGAGTGTATACGTACGCACGTTGTCTCCGTTTGCTCGTTATTTTTATTCTTTCCTTCTCGTATCACCGACAGAATGTTGCGCATCTTCTCGGCACTGCGAGTTAGCGTTCACTGCAAGAGGAACTCTGCGAGAGCTTTCTCTTTTTAACACCCCTCGAGCCAGGGGCAGTCTGTTCGGATATTTGCGAGAGACCGGAGACGCGCAAACGCGACAAGTGGCAGCAAACGAGAACGGTGCCGTCTTTTTCCGCCCAGGAAGTTCGGTCGGCTACAACAGAGCTTTTCGCAAGTGTGAACGCAGCCTTAGCTGACAGCGTCTCTGCCGTCCAGATACCGTCCAACTGAAAAAAAGAAAAAAAAAACATACAACGTCCATCGTCCAAAAAAAAAAAAAAAAATCTCGTTCGCGGGCGCGCGCATTTTTCCGTCGGAGTGTCTGCTCTGACCTCACTAGATCCTTGGAAAAGTAGCGCCATTGCCCTGCCTGCTAGCCGGACACAAAGAGGTTCTAACATACAGATGACAGAAACCTCGAAAGACGACTGGCTGAGAGGTTTCTCTTGCCATGGCAATCGCCATTTCGGTTCACGCAGATCTTCGAAGCTTCGAAAGCGTCGTTCTGTATCAGTCGCTCGCCAAGATCGCTATGAAGCTTCATCGTATACCGAAAGCGTTTCTCGACAATATAGGGTGAGGTGGGGCGAGACATTCTGAATTTTGCGTCATCTGTATTCGAATCTTGGAATGTGATTACCTTAATACTTTGCCGACATGTTCCGGCTCTTGTACGCTTTACTTAATAAAAAAAATCTGCTACAATTGTTGGAAACAGGCTGGCGAAACGAAATCGCACATTTAATGTTCATGGACTGACGAAAAGCCAAAATGTGGGGAAATTATGCACTTGCAGTCTTCTAAAGAATGCAACTGCGTTAAAAAAAACTACTGCGCCAAGTTCATTTTTCTATTTGTCTGTTTTATTAGCGCACTGCAGGTACAATTTTAACGCTCTGGGTATTTATTGTTAGGACTATACAATTGTCTAATTAAGAGTATATGCAAGGGCAAAACGCGACAATTTCGTCGTCAAAAGGAGTAAACTGATTTTTGGCGGGTTCCGTGTTTGTTTCGAGGCTATAGCTATGTATTTTATTGTCTATGATGGATCCTGACGTACAAGAAAAAACAGCTAGGGCTTTATGGTGCGACAGTAACCTCATGAAAGCACTTAGAAGCGTGCATCAACAGCGTCAGTCTATTTGGGCTGCAGCTAAAGCATTCGCGATACCTAAAGGAAAGCTGAAGAGGCTCGGAATAAAAACGAGTTAGTGGTGAATTCTAGAGTATTTTTATCCCGTCAATTTGAATATCACGTTCGTTTTCCTTCAAGATGTAAACTAAACGCGAAAAAACACGAAAAAAACTCCGATCAGTCGTTACGTACACATCTTTCGGCCGCCAAGCGCGTGTCGCTCGTGGGGGCAGCGCACGCAATGGCAAGCGTGTCAGGGCCCGTTTGCTCGAAGCGCTCACCGCGGCTAAAGTTAGCCGCAGTACCTAGGAGAGGGATTTTGAGATCACGTGACTGGCTCGGTAGGGATGCGGGGAAACATGGCGGTGCCCCAGTAAGTGAGCGCCGCTCGCTTTGGAACTAATATGTCGTTGTAGCTGCAATATCGGGCGCGTTAGTCAGCAAAGAGTAATGCAGGAGGCTTTCGCTTTGCTTTACCTCACTTAAACCGCAAAGCATGGGCAATGGCATCGCCGCATTTTTTAGATAGTGTTTCGATTCTGGGCATTACTAAGCCTAAATGAAAGCGATCATTGTCGTCATGGCAACGTCTTTGGAAAGCGGATTGTTGATAGCACACAAAAGCAGACAGCGTCCCGACAGACTTTTTTCTAAATTATCCAAGCATCGCGAGGAGAACACTGGAAGTGTAATTCTACGGTTCACGCGCGCTGGCCTTCCTTTTATAAAAAAATTGAAGTAAAAAATCATAATAAGGCTTTAACGAACGCGCGTGCAAGGCAAAATTAGTTTTATACATTTTGCTTTAGAACGGTTACTACTGCAGACGCCAGCACTTGCGACGCGTGCAACTACCAGTCGTAGCATGCACCTCGGTGCTTGGATAATTTAGAAAAAAGGTCTGTTGGGACGCCGTCTGCTTTTGTGTGCTATCACCAATCCGCTTTCCAAAGATGTTGCTATGCCGACCATTATCACGTTCATTTAGGCTTAGAAGTGCCCAGAATCGAAACACTATCTAAAAAATGCGGCGATGTCATTGCCCATGCTTTGCGGTTTAAGTGAGGTAAGGCAAAGCGAAAGCCTCCTGCACCATTCGTTGCTGACTAACGCGCCCGATATTGCAACCACAACGACATATTAGTTCCAAAGCGAGCGGCGCTCACTCACTGGGGCACCGCCATGTTTCCCCGCATCCCTACCGAGCCATTCACGTGATCTCAAAATCCCTCTCCTAGGTACTGCGGCTAACTTTAGCCGCGGTTAGTGCTTCGAGCAAACGGGCCCAGGTATTCCCCCGCACTAGCACCAATTATGACGTCTTTTTTTTTTTTTTACTTTTTTTTTTTAATGCTAAGAGTGCGGTTGCATAGCTTTGATATAGGGGCTGAAGATGCGAGAGAGCGGAGATTGTGAAAACTCCTAATTTGACGTCACGCCTCGAGAAGGAGGGGCTCCAGCGGTATTTTGAAAATGACTTTCTACAGCCTCCGTGCACCAAACTGGAAAATAATCTCGATATTCGTGATCCTGGGGGCCAAATGAAGACGATCTAGGTGTTTTTCCTCAAGTACAAAACCACTTCAGTCTCCCTTCTAATGATGCACTCCAAAGACGTTCAAGGAAAATCAAGGAAATGGCAAAAGCGAATTCGGATCCGAGCAACAAAATAATCCCAATCAGCAAAAAAAAAAAAAAAAAAGAGAGATTGTTAAGCATATTGTGTGTTCGGAGAAGTCCCTTTTGGCGCTCACGTACAAGGGATATCACCTATTGTGAAACAGATGAAACTGAGGAGGATTATTCCAAGTAACGGATATAATCCGCAGACCCTCGAAGCCGGTAAAGCGGAGGCGTTCTGCCGACGAGCGCCAGTGTGGCTGGCAGCGCCTGGCGTCCGTAGAAGTGTGGAGCGAAACAGCCACCCCGTTTTGCGTATATACAAAACACGGCGTGAAAATAGGGCTCCCACAAAGATTGTGTGGGGTTCCCCGGTGTATTCTTCAATCGTTCTGAGTGCGAGAACTGGGCCCTGTTTTTATTTTTTGACAGGGCGTCTCCTTTGACCCACCCGCGGTCTCGTTTTGCCTCGCGGGGGTCGGGGCAAATTGATACGTTTGTCGCTCTTTATTATCAACAAATATCTTGTAGTTCTACTAACTCCAGTATGGACATTTTTACAGACCGCAATGCCAAGACGCCAAAGAAGATATTGATACCATTTTTTTTCTTGATTCCCAATAAAAAGAAAAATACAGCATCGATTGGCAAACCTGTCTTATTTTGCCCCGCCTTACCCTAAGCGTCTTTGGCACACCGTATCAAATCAACTTACCAATTATGCTGGTTTTCGCGGATACTTTATAATTATATTGATCTTTTTTACCTATTTCAAGACGGAAATGAGCTCTCAATGCCGCCAATTAAGCACCGACGCCGTAGGTGGTGGCGGACCAAAGATGTACGCTTGTTTCGCCGGTGTTTGGATAGAAAAATCTCGTTATAGGAGAAATCTATTTCTAAAGCAACCTGTCGCCGGGTATTTGGATCGGCTTACCAAGAATGAAGAGATCAAAGAGAAGCTGCTCATTCCGCGAACCAAAATGCCGATAATACGAGGAGTTTGGTGCTACTTCCCCAAAATCCAGTGACTTAACCTTGACGGACGCTGACTTGAACACCGTGTCAGAGATCTCTCTACTTGAACGCGTTGATAAGACTGTTACGGCCGCCCTTGAGACACGAGGGTGAATGACGAAGCAGTGTCTAAGCAACCCGCGCAGCGCAAGTGCCAAATTCTACATGACGTGGCGTACACAAAGAAAAAAAAAATGTTTTGATTTTAAAAACAATCACGTCTCCCATCGAGAAGCATGGAAAAACGGGCCCGTGTCAGGCGGCTACTAGCCGCTTATCGCGGAGCCATCTGGTGCCGCCGCTTGAAACCAAGGCGAGGAGAGGACTTTATCTGTCAGCTGCGACGAGCGCGGTGTCCACACCTATACATTGTATATCCAGACATGGAAGTAATCGGTTACAAGTATCGGAATTAATTGTAATCCGCTACGTTCTTGAAATTGTAATTTGTAAAGTAATACTTTCTGAGTAACTAATTACTGACGATTAGTCGTTAGATGTTGACCTACCGCGCAAAACGAGAGGCACACAGGACGCGGGTCAACGGGGAAGAAAAGAAAGGAATTGACGGGAAACGCGCAGGAATCCCAGTCTACTCTAGACATATCACTTGTACCATCGGCCAGGACGCTTTGACTCTGACTGTGGCCAAAGATACTTCGAGCGCCGGCTCACAAACAATGACCCATACACCTGTCAGGCGGTGGCGCAGGAGCCGCAGTGCATACTCCGCCTGTAATCCTGTGAGTAACTGTAATTCTAATTCATTATTTATTTTTAGTGACGGGCACAACGCTGTATATATCTTGGACCGTGGCACCGAAGCAAGGCATGCAGCGCGGTTGCATCGCGATATCTGGGGGTCATGTTTCAGAATCAATGAAGTCAAAGCTATAGGGTGCCCGTGCGCTCGCACACTTTGAGCACCCATGAAAGCTGACGCGCACTTTAGACTTCTTCTAAAATGCCACAGAACGTTGACTCCAAGTATATACTGTTGTTTCTTGCTCGCGGGAATGCGAATCAATGGTATACATAAGATGAAGAAGTTAATACTGTTTCAACGTGCAATTGAGCAGCGTGAGTTTCACACGCTGTATGGCTGTTTGCCGGTGGGTTTCCCACGCTGTACCGTACGGCTGGTGGGCATAAGAACCAAAGAACCGACATTACGTCGCTGCCCAGTATACTGCTTGAATAACAGTTAACCCGCTGGCCTCCTGCTACAGGGCAGGTGGTCGAATCTTTTCGAAGGAGCCATAAAATGAATTTCGGGCTGGGATAAATGATCTCAGGTTGAGATTTTACTAATCGCATATCGTTTAGTGGGTTAAAAGATAGAGACTAGAAAGTCAAAAGTCTGCTCTTCGGTACAAAAATTTTCGAAATATAGCGGTCGATTTTGTGCCTTCTTTCCTTCGAAACTACTCCGCCTTTTCACTGTGATGCATCCGCGGAAGACGAGCACGTCCGTCGTACCCAGCTCACGCTTCGGACACGCACTCTAAAAAAAGTTTGTGCGTCTACTTTCACGCACAACACTCGGAGACCCAATCACTGCAACTTGCGGAGGCAGCTCAGCGAATGACAATTCCGAAACCAATGTTTAGACCAAAGAACGCAGTCTGAGTTGTGACATTAAGCAATGCAAACCGTCAGGCTTTGCATTGCGTAATGCTACAGAGCAGACTTCATTTTTATGTCTAAACGGATGTTCCGCCTCATCAGATTTCGTAGCTCACAGAGATTGGCTCTTGGAGTGTTTTGAGGGTCAGTAGACGCGCAAGCATTTCTTAGAGTGTATGATCATATTTCGGACCTCTACAGCGATTCCAGTCGGTCATTTTCACTCGAGTTTTGAACGAACCTGGGTCCCTTGAGCCGGAGCGCTCGCACCGCGGGCCAAAAGACCGGTTTGGTGGCGTTGTGGTACACGTCGTAGTTGATCATGTCGTTGAACCAGTCCTTCAGACCCGGGACGGAGAAGACAACGTGAGAACAGAGTTTGGTCGGAATGAACTCCACCTTGTAGGTCCAGGGGTCGGGTCTCGCGAAGCTTTCGACGTTCAGCTGGCACAGTGTGAAGGCCCCCGCTGGCCCTTGGTGTCGAGGTCGACCCTGGTCTTCCATGTGGGGTAGCTCCGACAGATAACGCACCTGGAAAGTTAGAGCAAGGTGGCCCTTATTATCGAGCTTTGAGGAGCAAGTGCCTTTGGCGAATTTTCTTTTCGCCAAAACGTAAAGGTCACAAGGAAGGCGCTGGCCCAGGTCATCATGATTCCACTACAGAACAAATGCGAGCTTCCACTAGAAGGTTTAGGCGCTCAGTGTCCCTGTGTCAATTGCATTTCCGGCACACAACCTCATTTTCGGAAGGTCCGTCCTTATCGGACGCTTTTGGCCTGAATCTCAGTACGCTCCGCGTGGAAGTGGACGCGGGAATGTTTCTAGGCGCGTAAACGTGAGGGAGAGGATGGGTAGGAGCAAGGTTCACCTTTCGGAAGTAGGGGATGAGCGCGCCCGGCAGCACGACGAAAAACACGACCACCAGGAGCATGCACGAACTGACCGTGTACACGTACGAGGTTTGGATGAAGGGGTCTCCCGTGTCGACACTGGGAAGGTCTCGCCTGCTCAGCAGGCTCTGCTCTGACAGGCGCATCGTCCAGCGCTCGAAGACCTTCCGCTTCTTCTTTCTTGTCGGCCGCGCCACGAGGCCGCTCTCGCTCAGCAACGGAGTCCCGTGCCTCGCGGCTTCAGCAGATACTTTAGATACCGTGAGTGCGCAGGTTGAGGACGCAGCAGGCATTCTGCAACGAGCTCTCAACAGCTGAGCGACGGAGTGGTATAATGCAATGGCCGATAATGCCATCATAAAACAGCGCGACTTTGATTATACGTAAATAAAGCTGCATTGCGTAGCAAAGGGGTTTCTTCTGAGTGTATTCTTTTTCTGGAATAGACTCCTTCCAAAAATCCTTGTACGCAATGGGCGTGTTCAGTAGCGGCCCCGGAATCAAGGAGTCACTGACTCCTTCGACTGGACGGCCAAAAGTCACTTCCGATGCACGTAACTCCGAGGCTTCGGAGTCAAGCTCCGAAGCACCGAGTCCGGAGATGGTGCACGTAGAGTCAAAGGAGCTAAAGATGACGTCATTTCCTGACTAGTGACGATTTCCGGCGCTAAAAGAGGAAAAAAATGGCGGGATAAGCTGCGTCGGTTTTGTCGCGGGTGTGCGGTTTGCTCGATTTTGTTAATAGGGAGGTTTAGAATAACGTACGCAATTTTAGCGCACGCTAGCGCTAAATGTAGCGCTTGTATTAGCGCACGCGACGCGAGAGAGTTTTAGAATAGCGTTTCTCCGCCGCGACGCAAAAGCCCAAGCATCTCGTGCTTGCGACGCCACCAAGATACAGTAAAAAATTTTATTTCACACACGAAGTGATGTAACTTCAGAAGAAAACGAGTTTTTTGGTCCAGAGTAGCATTTTAATTTGTTTAAACATGAGAACGCGACGCGAGCGGTTGACCGGTCGTGTCCGCTTGCGTCGCCTCGGCAAGAGAGGTCTCGTGTACTGACCTTCGCACATCGTTCCTTCGCCGTGAAATGTTCGCGCGTCGCAAGCATCAAGTTGCCGGTGATCGCTGCCAAACCGAGTACATTGTCGTCCCGTATTGAAAATTGCAGTCGCGAGAATGCCGCCGACGTCGCACTCACGACGCCGCCAAAGCAGCCGCCGACACCATCCTGGAAGCCGCCATTTTTTTTTAAACTCTGCTCGTCTTGGCTTAAGCCAACTTCTCATCACGAATCCTCCTTGGAGAAGCGCAAAGACTCTTTGCGTACGCACGCTATTTCCGAGAAATAGCGCACGCTAAAATTGCGCACGCAAAGCGCGAAACCTGGTTTGCGTTCGGAGCATGCGCAGTGGCGACGACGCTATTCTTTGCGCACGCAAAGCTTTAGCGTGCGCTATTCTAAAACTCCCTAATGAAAAGTGCTTAAGGTAAGACGAATAACGGGTTAGAATTTCTTTTCCAGGTAAGGCTCTTTTCGGAAAATGCATTGGACCGTATTTTGTTGGGTTTGAATATGCTAATAAACAAGGTAAACGTTCATTTGGCGCCGTCTCTTGATCGCCGTTGCACGGAAACTCGGTGAATATCGACGATAGTCCTGTCCGCGCTGAACAGAGCAAGGCAGGGTATGAACGCGAATTCGGTAACCGGTTGGACGCTCACGCAGAGCATGATCCCGATTGATGTTTTGTTTGCGTAGCTAAATCGGGGTGCACGTTGGCTGAGGCTCGTTTCGGCCGACAAAACCTTGATCGCCGAGCGCGGCCGAACTTCCCGTGTGCATACGAATAATTTTTATAGGAAGTTCTCAACGAAGGGCAGAACAAACGTATGGCTGTATAATAGTATCGCAACCGGCGGCGTAGATTCGCCGAGCTCTATATTTTGCGTGTGCTGACGACGTTTATGTCGGTTTTTATAACAGTAGCTGCCTTTGCACCGCCCAGGGAAGGGCTTGATCGCGTTGCATCGCTTCAAACTGCAGCGCTGATATGTAGTCACTCGCTTTTTCTTCAACGACCTTGTAAAAACTTCTTCAATACCGCCGTCAAGTAAAAGCGATCGTGCTCGCCATCGTCTGCTTCCAGTTTATTCGGAGACCGTCTGACACAGGGGAGAAAACGGAAATTGCGTAGAAGCAGATTTAAAACCGCAAGTTTTGTTTGTTTTTTCGTTTAGTAGTCGTTTCGACTGACTCCGTTCGGAGCTGAGGGAGCCGCTACTGAACGCGCCCAATGTGTAGTCCTCGTTTGCTATTGGGCACTTTAAAAAAATACAAATACAAATACAAATTATGGGACCCCTTTGGCCATGGAGGCAAGTGGCATGGTTTCGGTTTCGATCGCCCCGTTGACGGAGTATTGCATCTCCGCACTGCATGAATATGAAGTCGGCGCTTGCTTGCATTGCACCCACTCGTCTTCATGAGAGCCCCCGTTGAAATACGGACCTTCAGAGGCAGTAAAGGCCTGAAGGCCCGTGTTCTCAAAGTGAGGAGTACAGATACGCAGACGTTGTGATGAATGAAAAAAGAAATTGCCACCTTGGCTATAGTATTATTAAACTTCGAATCGGAGTGCTCAACGACTGAATTAGATAACCACAATTATTGTTCAGCGTACAGACGAACTTTGAATGGATGCCTATATATATCACTGCAAACCGAGTAATTTTGGAGGCCCATTTTAAGTTATAATTCTCGAAATACCGAGACGAAGGTCAGTTTGTTGCTAGTTCCACCTGCTAACTTCCGTTTTTAGCCTTCTCTCGTGTTTTAATGCGATTAAAATTTCACCGTTGGTTCCAGTTGGCACATGCTGAAAAGTTGCTTTCTTTTTACAAATTGCCCACCAGAGATGACGAGTTTGTGTTTTGTTGCCAGTGCGTCCTGCACTGGCAGCAGATCGTGAACTGCATAGAGGTAATCGGGGTTGCGTCAGGGAACGCGAGTCAGCAGCAAGGACGACTCGCGTTCTCTGGGGCCTTCGGCACAGATGCCATCATCTTGCTTCTTCCCACGCCTAGGCACGCGTACATTTGGTGCGCCGCTTCGACCTGTCAAACCAACATGAGCTCCTTTCTGACATGGGCTCTTGTTTATCCCCCGCGTGAGGCACTTGACCAGGGCAGTACGGATTTGCGATGACCCGCAAACTTTTATGTGCTCCATGCTTTCTCGACGAGTTTACTCCGTTTCACTCTACGTGCGCGCCAAGCAGAAGCAGCGGCCGATGACGCGCGCTTGGTGCAGTGCAATCATCGTCCAGAGAAACGTGTACGTGCCTATAGCTTCGGCTTCGCTCGCACGTAAGGCGAAACCAGATACAGTGAAACTGGGTGATACAAGCTATGCGCCCAGAAAGTGCGGAGAAGACAAGAGGGGGAACGCCGAGTTGTGGGTTGGGTGATTACTGGCTGGACCGTAAGCTAGCCGCCTTTGTCTCCACGGCACACGTCGAGCGCGTTCGAATGCGAAAGCCAAGCGCCAAACGCCGGGGTTCCGCGTTTTCTATTGCGCTCCACGAGTGCAGTGGAGAAAAGGGCTGCCTTTGTCTCCGCTCCACTTGTCCAACGGAATAGGCCCCCTGCGTTGCCCAGGGGGCGCTGCGAGAAGAGACTCGTTAGGACTTGGTTTGGGTAGTACAAAGTTGAGCATCTCATACTGCCACACATGTAGAAGCATGCCTGCTCTGGTGCAAAACGCGAGATCGCAAAAAAAACAAGAAACACACACAAAAAAAAAAAAGAATTCAAATGCCGTCGAAGCACAGGCCAAAGCTAAGAAAGGCTGAACTAGGGTGCCTCAATGTCCTTCTGTTTAGGGTGATGCCACCCTTTGTAGTACCACATGCCGACAGCACGCGCTCACGGGGAAAACACAAAGAATTCGACGAAAACAAAATGCCGCCATAGCACAGTCAGCGCCACAAGCGCGTGCAGGGACACGCTCTTTCACGCGCTTCTGAACAAAAAATAAAAATAAACGTGTGTGACAAAATGGCGAGGTGCCACCACCCTAAGCAGAGCGCACATGAAGGCACCCTAGGCTGAACTCTACTGAGCGAATTATGCGACAAATAACTGACGAACGCCGCCCGACGGCACGCTCGCTTTGCGCGCGACGTAGCACCCACTGTGGTGATGCCACGCGCAGAGCAAAAGCCGCCGGGCAAAATTCGTCGATTTTTCGCAGCATATTCGTCCCGTGGAGTCGATCGAGCCTTAAGGCGTATTCACACGAGGGAGAAATCCCGGGGATTTCTCCACGACACGCGCATCCCGCGACAAAAACGTTAGGCTTTGGGATATGCAAAAGCCTCGTGTTTTCGTCTCGTGATGCGCGGTGGAGGCTTGAATCTGGCACTTTCGATTGTCTTGCGGCATTGAATCTTACCGATTTTGGACGGTTACGCTTATATCCTAAAATAAAGGGGAGGCAAAAAGAGAAAGTGTGACGGTTACGCTTATATCCTAAATGCCTTCTATTGGCGTGGCAAAGGCAAAACAATGTTTTCGCCCATACTGGAAGTGACGTCAATTCAAGATGGCGGCGCACTTGCAGAAAAGGAGCTTTTTTTTTCTTTTCGTCAAATTCGGAGGGCGTTTTTCGGAGTTTATTTTTTGCTGAAAATTCGGAGTTTATTTTTTATTTATTCCCACATCTTCGATATTCTGAGTTTATGTTTGCAGTGTTTTTTATTAAAATAACTAAATAATATCCGGGGGGGGGATATTTATAAAGCGTGTAGTTGGTCAGCCATTAAAGTTGCGACGAGTCACACGCTGTAGATGAGCAATTTAGCCAGTGCAGTACAACCGCTAGCCTGGGGAATAATATCCGGGTGTAAACGCTGTTGTCATAGAAAAGAATAAAGATCGTCGTCGGCCGCGCGGGGCCGGTCGGTGCTCGGGGATGAGCGCGTGGGCAGAATGAACCTGCACACTACCAATGGCGGTTGTTGCTTGCTGGATACCTGCAATTTGGCAGCGTTTCCCTATGCTGGGCCCGGGGCGGCCGGTAGAGTCCGCCCTGGATTCTGGTCTCGCCCCTCGAGAGGGACCTCATGGCGTGAGCAAGACGCGATGTGGGTTCGACGCGGTCCGGGCTCTCGTCCCGGCGCAGCTTAGGTACCGAGAGCCCGGACCGCGTCGAACCCACATCGCGTCTTGCTCACGCCATGAGGCCCCTCTCGAGGGGCGAGACCAGAATCCAGGGCGGACTCCACCGGCCGCCCCGGGCCCAGCATAGGGAAACGCTGCACTCCCGTTCCCGCTTTAGCCGAGGTGCCACAACATGGACAGCGACATTTCGCTAATGGGGGCCCTGTCCCCTGGAAAGGTGATGGCGCGACTCCCTGCAATATCCTGGATTCAAGTCATCACGGCATTCGTGTAGTTCTACTGCATCATGTGCCATTGTATCTTTCTCGTGCTCATCGCACTGTGGATGTTCATCAAGGGAGTGTCCAAGCGGTCTGCGGTTCGACGGAATGCCCGATACGGGTACCTACAGCAAAGAAGACACACCGTATCGACGACTAGTCACACCCGCCTCCCCGACCATATCTCCTCACACGTCTTTAACACAGCGTTGGCACGACGGAAGACGGAAGAAGCAGATGACAGCGCGAATGAAGCTCTCCCAACGCCAGGGGCAGTGGTCTCCCCACTACCTGAGCCCGAGTCACGCCTTCGGACCTTTCCTGGGCCCTCTGGGCTTCTTCGCCGCTCCCCCGGGACCCACGTCGGCGCCCAGCGCGCACTCTGGTCCTCCCGGCCAGCTGTGCCGAGACTTGAGCCCGCGGTCATCGCCGAACCACAGGGACGACGAGGACAGTTCCGCTGAGGACAATAAGTATAGTGCGACGGTCGTCTGTTTTCTTTTCATGACCGTACATGTCTTATGCAAGGCTGAAGATTGGAGCGGGACCAGTCCTCGATGGAGCTGGCGCACTGCGGTGATATTCGTGAGAACTTGTGCGACTGTTTGTGCGTGAGGTTACGACAGTGAGTGGTGATTGACTTCGGACGAAGAACAGTTTATCTTCTTGCCGTCTGGGTTGGAAGTCGTCGATCCTCCGAGACGAAAGCAGTTAGTGCAAAAAGCTGGATGTGTAGGGCAATCGCGCAGGGTTCTTGCAAAGGAGAGGACGCAGAATGCCCCGATGAACTACTTCAGCCATTTCAGCGGAGCGGTGGAAACCGTGGTGATGTGCAACAAGCCTTGGACACACGCTACCCCCCCGCCCCCTAGAGATGTCGGCATAGAAAAGGATAAAGATCGTCGTCGGGCGCGCGGGGCTAGCCGGTGCTCTGGGATGAGCGCCCGGGCAGAACGAGCCTGGACACCATCGAAGGCGGTTGTTGCTTCCTGGATACCCACAGCATATGCTGTACAAACAAAACAGGATTGTATCAATATTTTCTTCAGTTGTATTTGGCGTTGATGTCATCACTACTGGCAATACTAATTTGTCTATACGACAAAAGTTGCACACAAGTGTTTCTTCGATAAATGTTGATACCTTAAAATCGATAAACTCCTGGGGGCAGTCGCTGGGCTTGTATTCAATCCATACTATTCCATCCACCTACCGCGCGGCCGCACGAGATAATGTGGTAAAGGATTTAATAGAGAAGTTACAAATGGGGTCCCTGTTCCACACTATATGTAATCTCTATGTTCTATAGCTTTCACTGTTACAAAAACACAACCTCCCCTTCGTCTAAAGGACCCAAAGTGGAAACATAAAGAGTGACTTTTGTCGTGATCCGAAAGTAGAATGACCTACTGTCCTGACTGAAATTTGAAACTGGTGGCATTTTCCCAGGACCATTCACTCTATGCGCTGATCAAACCATTAATTGTAAAATACTTGCGTTTGTGCGCGCGCGCGCGCGCGTGTGTGTGTGTGTGTGTGTGCGTGTGTGTGTGTGTGTGTGTGTGTGTGTGTGTGTGTGTGTGTGTGTGTGTGTGTGTGTGTGTGTGTGTGTGTGTGTGTGTGTGTGTGTGTGTGTGTGTGTGTGTGTGTGTGTGTGTGTGTGTGTGTGTGTGTGTGAGGGAGGGGGGGGGTGGGGGGCGGGGGGGGTGGGGGGAGGTGACACATCAAAATTCGGAGTTTATCGGATAAATCCGAATTGACAAAAATTTTTACCGGCGGGTGTTCTTCGAAGTTTTTTTTCAGATTTATCCGAAAATATGGAAACTTAGTTCTACCGACTACCCATCTCTCCGTGGTGCATGCCCTTGAGTCGGTCGATTCTTTAAACCCCAGCGCCTCCGCCAGTGATGGCGCTGGTGCAGCCTGTGGAGCTGAAGTGGCCTCTATGTAGAGCACTCGCCGGTGGCGCCGCCTGCACTCGACCCCCCTAGAGGGCTCCTCGGTCGGCTTGTTGGTCTGCTACGCCTCACTCCCATTTTGCTGTCAGGACCGGGCAGGGAAGAACAATGTGTTCGATGGTTTCGGCTTTCTGGTCGTCGACCCTACATTGTACGGTCAATATCGTTGGGTCCAACCGCCCCCGATACGATATAGTGACCTCAGCGCTCCTGCTCAGGCTTCAAACAGGAGGCGGCTGCCCAGACTGTTGTAGAAATCTTTGAACAGCTGAGTTATGGCGCAATCTAGTGGGACGGGCCGAAACTATATATCGGCAGAATCAGGGGTACTGTAGCCACTGTATCAGGGGACAGCGCTCTCGGTAGGCGGGCTCCGGATGACGCGGTCGTAAGTTTAGAGGAGGTCGTGGTCCTGACGCTGCCCGACCAACGCGTCCTGTACTAAGATGCCTGTCATAAAAGCGGCGTGCGTCCTGCCGTGCCCTCTTCCTCTTTCCTCCTTTCCTTCACCGAAATTACCGCGAGGGGCGCTGCCAACTGACACTATCGCGGCCGCGAGAGCGCGGGAGATTTGACGTCTGCTATTATGATACCAGTAGGGTTGTGCGAATAGTGGTTCGAATCGAATAGAACAGTGTCATCTCTAGCATCAATAGCGCGACGAGAGCCGGTTGCATCAGTTTTCCTTTGCACCGCAGAGGCTATAAATGACGTTGTGCTGAACAGGGGAAACAGCGCACCAGCAAAACAGTTACTCAAGTCCACGCCCACAAAAGAAAGGCACACTTACGCAGCGCTGACTAACAACTCTGGTACATTCACACTTTCGTCTTCGTCTTCTTTTGGTATCATGGACTAGGGCCACGGAGAATAATTTGGTCTTTTTCTTTAATAGGATGCTAAACCGTAAAACAAAAATTAAAATTAATTTTAATTTTAAAATAAGCCGCGCCGAGATGGCCGAGCGCCCAGCGCGAGTTAGTGTCGGAGGCGAGTGCCACCGCGTGGCGTTTGGCTACAGCACGATGGCAGACCGGCCGCAATGGGAGAATAAATAATAATTGGGGTTGTGTGGATATTTATATAGCGTGTAGTTGGTCAGCCATTTCCAAGTTGCGAGGAGTCACTCTCTGTTGATGAGCAATTTAGCCAGTGCAGCACAACCGCTAGCCTGGGGTATTTAACGTGCACCATGCAGTAGTGATCCACGACCGTACCCCGGTACGATGGTCATCCAGATCGAAACGAGCAGGGGTGGGGATTGAACCCAGAATCCCTTGGTTCTGCAGCACGAGCTTTCGCTCCACGTGCTCCGAGCTGGTGTGCGCTGGCCAACTCGGCCACCGATCCCCTTCGCAATAGACCGATTTCACTAAGCGTTCGGCGCATGCGTCACGCCGCCATAACTTTAGTTCACAGGAGGCAGGCGGCCGTGCACGCGAGGGCTCGTGCCTTCTCGTGCTTTACACGCACAGAGCTCCAGCGAGGTTGTCGCACGTGCAAAAAGACTAAAGTTCCCTCGATGCATTGCGGCAGCGGTGGCGTATAGTCAATCTGGCTGGTGAGAGCGAGCCACCTGACAGGCATCTTAGTACAGGAGGCGTTGGCGGGGGACCGGTGGCCGAGTGGGCTAAAGCGCACACCCAGCTCGACGCGCGTGGAGCGAAAGCTCGCGCTGCAGAACCCAGGGATCCTGGGCTCGAGCCCCACCCTGCCCGTTTCGATCTGGATGAGCATCGTACCGGCGTGCGATCGTGTATCACTGCTGCGTGGTGCACGTTAAAGACCCCAGGGGGGCTATGTTGCGCTTTTTGCACTCCCAGGAGACTAGGGAGAGGGAAGTGACGTCAACGACACAGCGAACGCAGATTGGGTGTTGATTTCGTTTTCTTCTGTCAACATCCAATCTGCGTTTGCTGTGTCGTTGACGTCACTTCCCTCTTCCTAGTCTCCTGGGAGTCCAAAAAGCGCAACATAGCACCCCAGGCTAGCGGTTGTACTGCACTGACTAAATTTCTCATCTACAGCTGGGAGACTCGTCGCAACTTTAAATGGCTGACCAACTACATTCTGTATAAATATCCCCATAACCATTTTTTTTTGTTTTTTTGGAGGCGTTGGCCCGACATATCGAGGCTGTACGAAGACGACGAGGAAGCCGCACCCTCAGCCGTGAGCCATGCCCTCGAAGCAGGCGGAGAGCGCCAAGGGCGGCTCCTCTGCAGACGAGGACCCCTTCCTGAAGAACACCTGCGTCTACTCGCTCAGCTCCTGCATGATCCTCATTCTGGTGTTTTTAATGGTGCTGCCGGGGGCCCTCGTCCCTTACCTCACGCGGCTGCGCTTCATCAAGCAGGCAAGGCGAAGCTCCTCGGTCCTTCCGAGCTCGGCTCATTGGCTGCCTGGCTGGCCACAAAGGACCTTTCCATTTAATAGAAATAACGCTCGCTTCTGGCATTCTTGTTTCTCGGTCCACCGTACCTGCTAGAGCAGGTCTAGACGAAGAGAGCGTGTGGTCATGCCAGAGGTACGGAATTCGTGGATGTAATTCCGTTCGCCATTTTGTCGTCAGGAGCTGTCCGGCGCGGTCGGAAGCAAGCGCTCCCAGAAGTCATTTCACACAGTCAACTACGTACAGCGTAGAAGATTACCTTCCATCGCGCTAGCATTTAACAACAAAATGGCACGTTAACTTCATGTGAAAATACCTGTAGTGCTCGCCATCCTAGCAGCCTGCGCCTAAAAATGAACCTCTTCAAACGCTCAGAGAGGTAGTTGACGTTTGGCTCATTTTCTTAGCAAAACGTCGGCTACCAGAGACTACTCGTAGGTTTATGTTCAAGTTGTTCCTTCCAGCCTCGATCAGCGTCTTGGTTTGTTAGCAGCCTCTACGCGGTACTATGCACGCTTCGTAAACAAATCGACTGGTCGCTGAAAACCCTGTTTAGACATGAGACATAAGTCTCAGTTCGTGAGAAGAGTCCTTTATCGCATAAAAGCCGTTTTCGAGTTCTTCCTATAGTTGGTCTGTGCGTGCCATGCGTAAATATAGCGCGACGTCGCAACTCCGTTCGGGGTAGGTGCCGAGCATGGAGGATGCCGGGCAGCCCGCCAGGAAGCCAGGTCCCTTACTCATCTGCCAGATGAATCCGGTGACGTCTTGTTTTGTTAGCAGCCCCTACGCGGTACCACGCACGCTTCGTAAACTAATCGACTGGTCGCTCAAAATGTTGTTCACGCATCAGACAGATGTCTTAGTTCGTGAGAACAGTCCTTTCTCGTATACAAACCGTTTTCGAGTTCTTCCTATAGCTGGTCTGTGTGTGCCATGCGTAAACATAGGGCGACGTCGCAACTCCGTTCGGGGTAGGTGCCGAGCATGGAGGATGCCGGGCAGCCCGCCAGGAAGCCAGGTCCCTTACTCATCTGCCAGATGAATCCGGTGAGCTACGCAAGCAAGCCACCCTGGACCTACACGGCGGACAACGTTCCGGTACATCTGTGCACGCACGTGGTGTTACCTCTGGTCGGCCTCGCGGACTTCTTTAACAACATGCAAAACTTCGACAGCCTGGCCTCGGCTCCCGTACCGATGCATCTCAACGAACTCGTCCAGCTTCGCCGGGGACGACCAGAGCTTCGACTTCTCGCCGGTTTGGGCGCCTTTCGGGTAATCTCTCCCAGATTCTAAGAGTTTCAGCGCCACCGTTTTCACTCTAGAATTTGGGGAAAACTAAGCAACGCATTTGCAACACAAAAAAAAAAATCAGAAACCGACTAAAATGATCTCAAGTATAAAATAATGTTTTTCTCTCACTCTGATCTCTATTCGGACTTTATCACTGGAAAAAAGTCGTCAGTTACAAGGGAACAATATTTTGCCTAATTTATTGTAACATAAGCTAAAGTAGACGCAGAAATTATGTCACGCGAGAAATACTGATAAGCACAGAAAGTAGATACTGCATTTACTCCGCTTGAACTCGAGAGACGAAAAGATTGAGCTCTCTCACTGGATGATATCGGTTATGCTAGCGCCGAAAACAAACAAAAGAAGTCAAACGTATGTATACCGTTTACTTACGGAATCTCTGTGCAGCTGCTAAATTATAACCGGTCGAACGTGTCGATTTCCGCTCAGGTTTTCCACATCAACTAGCCTGTCATTTATCCCGTGAATGAAGTATGCCGGCCCGGTTCGGCTTCGATTGCAGGGTCCGTCATATTTCCATCGATTTTAGCGCCACGACGCGGCTCTGAAACGAATCTTGGAAGTTTCGGTATTCTGAGAACATTGAGTGGCGCTAACAAGCACATGTTAGGCAGCGTAGGTCGTCCCTGAAGAGTTTAGCTACGGCAGAAGGCCTATTTTGTTCGTCACACTGCCAGCACGAGTTCGTGACCCACGATATTTCGGTGTAGCTGGGCTCTGAGTTGCAGGACAGACGTTCGTGGCAACGCGCACGGGATGGGAGCGAGGTATAACCTAGAGAGACATCCTCAGTGCGATTGAAGCATGGTGTCGTCAAAGATCTGTTCCCGCAGGACGCCGCGCCCCTGTTCCAAAAGGTTGCCCAGAGCCAGGGTCGAACGGCGTTCTTTGTTCGCAACCTCCTACGCTGGTCGCTGGTGAATCGCTTGGACGGCATCCTGGTGAGCGGCCTGTTTCCGACACCCAGGAACCGGAACGAGGCCGTGAGGCTGCTCAAAAAGATGGCCACGCTGTTCCGCCACCGCGAGTTCCTCCTCGAGCTGCCTCCGGAGGCCGCGCTCTTCCGACGCCCCAACTCCGGCAAGCGACTTGCCCAACTTGTCGACTTGGCCGTGCTGCCACCGCAGTGGCTGGCACGAAAACAAGCCCTGAACACCCTCTTGTCCAGCGGCTTCCCCCCGTCCCGGTTGGTGGCCGGTGTCCGGTTCGAAGGCATCCCGTACTCCCTGGGTGAACACGTCAGCACCAGCGAGGGCGGTACTGTGCCGTACCATGAGCTTTGCGCTAAGCGCGGCTGGAAAAAGCTCGTGGACGGCGAGTTAACTCTTCTGCATCGCGGTCGCTCCTGGTACATCCTAGAGGACACGGTTTCTCTCAAGACCCAGGTCACCAGACTAATGCGGCAGGGCCTCGCGGGGATGATCGTGTGGGACGTGAGCGCGGATGACTTCCTGGGCTTTTGCGGACCGAAAAATGCTCTTCTGGAAACGGTCCGCAACACCACACTCGCTGCCTGGAAGTCCACGCAGTCGGCATAAAAAAGTTCTTCGTCTTTTTTCAAGTGCGTCAAGATGACCATGGCCTAATTTCAGCTGAATCCAATGAATAGTTAAACCTGCTCCCGGATGTGTCATGTTGCTTGTCCCATACGAGAATGGTGTATGGATATTTATAGAAAATCCTATGGTGAGCTATCACCGTGTATGGCTATTCCCGTATATAAAATCCCGATCCTTCAGATTTCTATAGTCGGCTATAGAAAAATATATGTCTATAATCGGTGACAGGTTAAGAGTTTAGGGCGAGGGAGAGGGAGGCTAGGGAGGAGGAAGCGGGAGGAACGCTGGAGCGATGGCGATGTTTCCTCTTCTCTAGCAATCCATCTGCTTCCTCCTCCCCAGCCTTTTTAGAGCGCAGCTCTTAGGGGCCCGTTTCCGGCTTGAGCGGCGTCGGCGTGACAGCGAGTTCACGTGACCCCCCCCCCCCCCGAGGTCATGTGACCCTCCGAGGGCACGTGACCCCCCCCCTTAAGGCCACGTGACCCCCATGAGGTCACGTGAACCCTCTCCCCCGAGCTCACGTGACCCCCCTGACGTCACACGACCCCCCTCTCCTGAGGTCTCGTGACCTCAAGGAGTCACCTATCCCACAGTACGCTACCATCCTCCTCCTCAAGAGCTGCGCTCTAACCGTCGTTACAGGGAATTGTAGACGGCTTTCATTTCTTTTTCTCTCTCTCTGACCTCTTAACCTGTCATCGACTATAGAAAGCTATGAACTCGCGACTGTTTAATTTTCTTTAGCGAGCTATAAAAAATGTATGTCCCTAATGCTATAGTTTCGCGAAAATGTAACGTGCTTTAGCCGGCTATAGTGGGGTGAATGTCCCTAAATATATAGACTGAATATTGAATATTCTTTAACCGACTCAGTGATGTTTTATGTCACCAAGGCTATAGGTATCTGACCTTTCAATGTGCTTTAGCCGGCTATTGGGGAGAAGATCAGACCGTGGCGACCCCAAGCGGCTAACTTTAGAAATACACGGATGGGGACAACAAATAACAATGACTCAGCTGACCTAACCGAACGCCGCGTCAGCGTTCGGCTGGGGTTCGTGGTCTTCGGTCGCCGAAGGGGGAGGAGGGGCTTGTAGTTGTAGTCTTTCTGCACGCGTGACAACCCCGCTGGAGCTCTGTGCGAGCAGAGCACGAGGTGGCACGAACTGTCTCGTGAACTGGAGTCTGCACCCTATGAACTACAGTTATGGCGGCGTCACGCATGCGTGCAACGCTTGGTGAGATCGGTCTATTGAAGATTCCGGAGCGAGGTAATGGTAACAAGGTTCACCAGGCGCCGACTTCGCTCGTGCTGCCGTGGGGGTGCCTAGCAGCTCCGCGAGAAAGAAGAAGCGGTCCGCCGGGTGCTCGTGTAGGATGGGTTGCCGGGCGTATACCTCGGCCGTGGGAAGTGAGGAATGTTGCGGGAAGAAATAACCTCCTGCTTCTTCCGCGAGCTTCTCCTCTGTTATATCTAAACAGAGGGCCTTAGGTTGCTTCCGGTGTTACAGGTTTTTGTTTTCCCGGCGAGTCATTTGCAGGCATGCCACAGCTTGCGGTATACCCTGTCCGTTCATTAAGAAACTCACACAGGCTATGCCAGGTGGAGCAGCAGAGTTCAATGGTGTATCTCTTGATTCGGCTGTGGCGTGATTCATGCGCATATTATTCTGAGGGACTCCTGGCTATGTAGCATCGAAAAGCCTCTGTCGCTTGTCCCATAGATTGGCAAGGTAGAATTCAGGAGACGGTGTATCTTCCGTCACGTTTTATCCAGCACGTGACTCCCTAAAGCTTGTCTAGTACAATGGTACTCCGGAGAGACGGCTTTTCGCGGTGCCGTAGTTATGCCACTTTGTGAAAGTGACTCGGCGCCGGGGCGAGGTGGGGATGAGAAGTCTGATGTGTATAGGAAGGTGGTCGCTGCCCATTGGATCGGCATGAACTTGCCACTGAACCCGTAGACATGGATATACCCAAGTCAATTAGGGAAACATGTTATCCTGGTTCGTGGCCCCGGCCAGCCGCGTGGGAGTGTGAGGGTTGTTGCATAGATAGAGACCGGCTGCGACGCATGCTTTTCTGTTATTTTTTTCCCCAGGCGTTCTTGTTCGCGTACGCCCACGCGGTGTGTCTGGCATTCAAGTTCCTGGCTAGTATGGTATGCTTCTCCCTCTGCGCGAGGTGTTTGATCCGGTTGGCCTCGTTCGAACCCACGGACGGTCTTATGTATATGTTATGTACGTTAATACGTATTTCCCCCATTTCGACCTGTGTGAAAACCTCGCGATCGTCAGAGCACGCGGCCTCGGAGTTTCATGTTACTTGCTTGTGTGTGTGTGTGTGTTTTTATAGACGCTTTCAGGCAGCTGGGCATGGGCGCCGCCATAACTGACCTTCAGTTTTTGTTCCCTCTTATTCCGTTTGCTCCACTTCATCATTACCACAGCAGGACAGGTTATTGCAATTCTAAGTGTTATTGTATCCTTCTCCCCATGCATAGGCCCTTGTGGAGACTTGTCAACGCCCGCTTCAGTGGCTCGGCATCTCGATAAGACAAGAGAAGGTCAGCAATGGCGGCTCAATCTGGCGCGCGCTGAAAGCGTCTATAAGTGTGGCTACATTACCAAAGTTGGTGGTTTGTCGCTATATGCAAGGGGTTGTGTAACTGTTGTAGCCCATTATTTCAATCTTCTTGACGTTAACCTCCTGGAAAAGAATAACGTCGGGCGCCTTGTCGTTAAGTGCCGATAGGCGCGTTCTGAGTTGATACAAGTTCTGTTGTAGCCTCCCGCAGTTCCACATGAGGAACCATGGTTGTGGGTTGCGTGTTGCATCGGCGCTTGTTGTGTTTACGTTTGTGTGCTTCCCCCTCGGGTGTTCGTGTATGTTGGGAATTAGTGTATGTCATTATGAGTGTTTACGAGTTTGGGGATGGTCGCCGTGAGCTCTGCCAGCTACTTCTCCACCCGCGCGACGCCTTCGTATTGAAGCTGTCGGACCTGCATCGCCATGTCCGTCCGTTGGGGTGGATGTGCCAGTGGTACATTGTCACTGCTGCACACAACGCCCCGGCATATTGGCCCGCCGGTATTGCCACAGGTGGAGGGGGCTTGGGCGCACGCCTTCTCCCCGCTGGTTTCATCGCTGTTTTCGTGGTGGTGCGCCGTAGTGGAATGGCGCGCTTTGGACAGTCATTGCTGCTGGCCACGTGGGCTCCGTCGCAGTTCTTGCACCTCAAGGTTTTCGTGCACTCCTTCATGCCATCGTGTCTGGAGCCGCACGTTCTGTAGCGCGGATTTTTTCGTAGGCATACATCCGTATTTTGACCAATCGCGTGACACCTAAAGCAAACACGGCCTCGGACGGTATTCGTGAATGGTGCGGATCTCATGCATAAAACACACTCGCATGGGGCGAGTCTTTAATTCGAATGTAACGAGTATTACGTTATCCTTGTTCCCGAAAAGGCGCGCTGCTAGCACCTTCTGGGTTCTCCACACGATGCACACCTCAATTTGTTCAGGACTAGTCACCTGATTACCCTGACCGCGTAAGTATAGTGCTGCGCGGTATTGGTTTCCGGTGAGAGCCTTGTATGATTGGAATGTGTTAGCTTCGTCCCCCTTGCGAATTTCCTTGATTTACAAAAATTTCTTCGTGAGGGTCCCTGGTGGTCATAGGAGGGTTCCGTGTTTTCGGAGTTGATTTTTCGTCAAATTCAGGGGGTGTTTTTCGGAGTTTATTTTTTGCCGAAAATTCAGAGTTATCAGAGTTTATTTCTGTTTGATTCCCAACTCTGCGAAATTCGGAGTTTAATATCGCTGTGTTTTTATTAAAAATAAATGAATAATATCCGGGTGTAAACGTTGTCGGCATAAAAAAGAATAAAGAACGCCGTCGGGCGCGCGGGGCTAGCCGGTCCTCGGGGATGAGCGCGTGGGCAGAATGAACCTGTACACCATCAATGACGGTTGTTGCTTTTTGGAGACCACAATCTGGCCGCGTTGTCCGATGCTGGGCCCAGGGCGGACTCCACCGGCCGTCCCGGGCTTAGCGTCGGGCAACGCTGCACTCCCGTTCACGCTTCAGCTGAGGTCTCACAACATGGACAGCGACATTTCGCTAATGGGGGCTCTGTCCCCTGAAAAGGTGACGGCGCGACTCCCCGGAATATCATGGATTCAAGTCATCACGGCAAGGGAGTGTCCATGCGGTCTGCGGTTCGATGGAACGCCTGGTACTGGGACCTACCCAGGAAGACACACCGCAATATCATTCGTACTTGAAGCTCTTCATGTGCCGGTGATGATGCCAAGACCAACTCCCTTTGACGTTCCTGCAGCTCGCTTCGAATTGGAATACAAAAATCCGCTAGAAACATGCTCCGAAGAAATGAAACAGACTTCGGCAAGTTCAGTCCAGGTTACTGATATTGAGCCGAGCATCACAGAAGCCAAGGATAGTCCACCAGCTTTCCGGCAAAGCGACATGAACGAAACAAAGAACAGGTCCCCTCTGCGCACCCCTCCTTCCGACAACATTAACATCGACGACTAGTCACACCAGCCCCCCGACCATATCTCCACACACGTCCTCAACACAGCGTTGGCACGTCAACACGTCGACACAGTGTCGGCACGATGGAACACGGAAGAAGTAGATGACAGAGCGAATGAAGCGCGTCCAACGCCAGGGGCTGTGGTCTCCCCAATACCTGAGCCCGAGTCACGCCTTCGGACCTTTCCTGGGTCCTCTGGGCTTTTTCGTCGCTGCCCCGGGACCCACGTCGGGGCCCTGCGCGGATCCGGATCCCCCAGGCCAGCTGTGCCGAGACGTGAGCGCGGGCTCACCGCCGAACCACGGAGACGACAAGGACAGTTCCGCCGAAGACAACAAGTAGTGCTACGGTCGTCTGCTTTCTTTTCACGACCGAACACGCCTTATGCAAGGTTGAGCACTGGAGCGAGACCAATCCTCGATGGACCTGGTGCACTACAGTGATATTCGTGAGGACTTGTCCGACTGTTTGTGCGTGAGGTTGTGACAGTGAGTGGTGATTGACTTCGGACGAAGAACAGTTGATCTTCTCGCCGTCTGGGTTGGAAGTGGTGGAATCTCCGAGACGGGAGCAGTTAGTGTAAAAAGCTGGATGTGTAAGGCGACCGCCCAGGGTTCCTGCAAAGGCGAGGACGCAGGATGCCCTGATGAACTACTTCAGCCGGAGATAAAGACAGGCTTTTCATCTCAGTAGGGTCTGGTGTAAAAGGTAGGCTATTAATTGGTTTAACAAGCACATAGCTTCCACTTTTGAGGATGCAAAGCCTGTCGTTATTCTCCTTTTGCCCGGATACCATACGTTTTACTGTCATCGTAAGCGTGAATGGGGGCCTATGACGTCAATTTCGTTGTGTGTGCTTGCGTACACCGCCGGCTGCTGACTCTTGGGAAGATCGTGCACCACTTATTATGGACACTTTAATGTTTGGTTCAGTATCCCTTAAGTCACCGTGATATATGCATGGCTTAAAATACGTAAATTCTGACTTGTTTTGACAGAAGTAGAAGCTAATTAAAATTTATTTACTGCCAATTTGGCGCATCGCGACGTGACAACATACATATGTTGTTGTTGTTGTTGTTGTTTTATTTAAACATAAGTGTTGTTTAGATATGTGATGGTACTTTAACTACGTATTTTACGCGCCACACTCTAAACAAATTTCGTGTGTTTACTATGAGCTGCCTCCGATAGTTACCTCCGCAACTATCGGAGGCAGCTCGGCGAATGACGATGCCGAAATATATGCTTAGGCCCAAAAAAGCAGTCTGAGTTGTGTCATCGAGCAATGCAAGCGTGACTTTTTGCACTGGTTAATGTGACAACTCGGGTTACGTTTTTTTGGTCTAAACATATGTTTCGGCATCGTCATTCGCTGAGCTGCCTCCTAAGTTGAGGTGATTGGCTCTCCGAGTGTTGTGCGGGAAAGTAGATGCACGGGCGTTTTTTAGAGTGTACTTAGATAAATATGCACGCTAAAATGTCGCAATGTCTCGGCTTCAAATTAGACTAAACAAACCCCTTCTAATCGTTTAACAAATTAGTAACATCGGTCAAAACACTAATAGCAACTCGAGAAATCTGCGAATAACACTCTGGAACTGTTCGCCAAATAACACTATCAAGCACCACAAAGACAGCCGAGTCAGAACGCTATCTTGGTATCTCAAATAAATTATGAGCGCAAATAAAGTTGTTCAATCAAATCGAATAATTTTTTTTTATATATGTACCCGCCACCTTACTCATTTCTTTCGCCGACCGCACTCCCGAGGCGTGCGGCTGGGGCTTTAGTTCTCTCTCATTAAAGAAAACACAGCCATAAATGCAGTTTTGACCGTTTTGTCTGAGAGCTACAACAAGACAAATCAATCACCGAAACACAGTATCAATTAAGTGATCGCCACAAATCGGGAAATAGATCAAATAGGTAAAATTATGCAGGCTTTTATCTCCAAACATTATTTTTACCACAAGCAAGAATCGTGCGCTTGTTGCCTTCGCCGTTTTATACGTTAAAAAAAAAATAATTTTAATCTCAAACTGTAAAAAAAAAAAAAAAAAACGAAAACAAAGCCGGTCGCATGTTTGTCCTGTCGTGCACTATGCCAACGAAAGTAGAGCATCCTCAACGGCGCTATACTTCGTTTCAGCTTCGGTCCAGACGCAGCCGATGCTACAAGCGCGAGCATGTGGCCCAGAACCGTGCTTGCACTGCACGAGCGCGCGTGCTTGGCAGGGATGCTGAAAGCCCGGAGCTCGCGCTTGTAGCTTTGGCTGCGTCTGGACCGAAGCTGAAACGAAGTATAATTACGAACTGGACTTCCCATCGTTGCGGAAGTTGCGCACCAGATGGCGCGAGCTGTCAGGACAAACTCCATTGCACGCCCTTCAACAGTCTTCAGTAGAAGCAGTAGAAGCAAGCAGACGGAGTCGTCGCAAGGGCTGAAGAGCAAGGGCTTTGTTTGAGCCGACGCATCTGTTGCCATAGCAACCCGTACGTCGCAATCCATTGCAGTGGCCCTCGGTCGGACGGCGACGCGAGTGTATGAATCGCACTTGAAACGCAAAACGCCGGCGTCCGGCGTTTGTCTTGAGCATTCGAGCGCGTTCGACGAGCGGAGTGGCGACAAAGGCAGTCATCCTTCCAATCGGAGCTCGGCGTCCTGACGTCTCCTCTCGCTCGGTTTTTTGGGGCGCACACATTCCATCGTATCTCACACCCCTGGTGAAAAAGCGCGACTTGCGCGTGCAGTGGAAGCTTACATTCAAAGCACGAATTCCGTGTAGAAGCTGTCAGTTACTTACATAGTCTCGCTTCTTTCCCTTTCTTTTCTCTCTCTCGTTTTGCTGTTATAGAAGAATAATTGCCTATCTCACCTTACATGCCAACATTAGAAAATCCAATTTTGAGTACCATATGATATGCGACACAAATCTCCAATTTGAAGATTTGTGTTTGTCCTTTATCCCCTTGGTTCCCCTTCTCCAGGGATTATTATCGTTATTTTTGTACAGCTCAGTTGCACCTTTGCGCCATAACCAATTATAATGCAGGCCGTTCACCCTTGTTGGTGTTAAAGTGGTGGCGGCTGTTAAAAGCCTTTTGCTCTACTGACGTCTAACTTCTGGTTAGCTTTGTTGGTACAGCGCTCCACTGGAAATAGAGAGGTACTTGGTTCGATACCAGGACAGGGGTATTTTTTCGGTCGCTGCTTACTCGTCACTCTCGCTGTGTTTGGAAATATGTGTTTGTCCTTTGTCTCCCCTGTTCCCCAATCCTCCAGGGATGATTATCGTTGTTGTGGTTATTTGATCGCGTTTCATCGCGAGACGCGTAGTTGCAAAGTTGACCACCGCGCTTTTCCAAGCGAGGAATGTGTTCTCTCCGAAATTCCCTCGCATTTAAAAATTATATCGCATTTAAAAGTGGGGAGAGGAGTGACGGTTGTATGACTTCATTTAGAGCTTACCGCACCGAACAAATATTCGCAGGGAGCATCCGTGCCGACCCTTAGCATAGCACTACCACCGGGAGCGGGATTGCTACCGGGAGCTCGCACTATGAGTTGAAAGCATGCCCTCAAGAGCGCGCACGGACCATGCCAACATAGACGTAGAATTTAGCGGTAGCGCTCTGCTGGAACCTAGAACACCTAGAGTAACTAAAATTGTTATTAACTTTAATAACTATTTTCTCTGCAATTCTCATTTCAATTTTGCTTTAAAGATAGTAAACGGTTTTAGTGGCAGACTTTTTTTTTTTTTTTTTTTTTGCGAAAATGTGATTTTTTTATTATTTCTTTGTTCTCAGGCTACTTGATCTGGAAACTGGGCAGAGAAGAGGGCTTCAGGCGAAAGCTACTGAACGCCACGATAATGCGGTCAGCATACGCTGCTCAGTGGATAAGGACAGGGCTAGTGTCCGCCCGCACAGAGCATAGCTAAAGGCGCATTTGCAGTCGCTTTTGCTCTATTGACGTCTGTCTTTTATTCTTTCAATTTTATGTTTCCATCTTGACCCAGTGAAAATCACCTGTGAGTTGAAAAAAAAAAGTTTATGAGACGTTAAGTGTTTAAACAGCGTGAGATTAGTCTTTCACTGTACGCCGACACATCTACGCGCTGTAGATGAGACATTTAGTCAGCGCAGACCACTAGATTGGTGTCGTTCATCGCACAGAAGTGATACACGAACGCACACCGCGATACAACGCTCCTCCAGATCGAACCCGGCAAGAGTGGCATTCGAGCGCCCGGGATCGATGGGTTGCTTACAGCGAACGTCTGAACTAGTGCGACACGCACCTGGAGCGTGCGCCGAAGAAGAGGAAGGCCGTCGATCACGCGCCCGCCGACCAAAGCCGAACGAGACCGTGGTGGCAGCAGCAGCCTCCGAAGCGCACGCACCGGTCCAACCGTTCGATGCAGGAGAGCAGCAGCTCCCCCGACGGCACCTTGTGGCCCTGGGCCCGGCGACGACTGGTCCGCGTTCGGTCCCAGCTGACGGGCAGCCAGAGCCGCTCCGACCTGCCCGGTTGCCAGGAGGACCGACAGGCCGGGCCCTACGCCATGCTCACCGAGCCACTAATTCGCATGCACAGCGTGGCCGACGGAAGCTCGGTGGGCGACGTGCCCGGCTTCATGGTCGACGTCCATGTCGTCGACGAGCAAATGGGGCCGCCTCCGGTCACGCAGGTAACAGCTCCGCATCTCCGACGCGGGCTAACGCACAAAGGAGACGATCCAGTTCACTCGGCAAACGAAATGATTCGCTACGATTTCCGGCTCCCTTCCGTTCGGTCTTACGAGCCTCCTAGCGGTTCGTTAGTTCATGTGGTTCATCCTGACTAATGTACATGCTGCCGGGACTCTGGAGTGAAGACTCGAGGCTCGAAGATGATGATAAACATGAGACTGGGCTAGGAAAATGGAAAACGCGAAGGAAGGCGGAAAAAGAACAGGCAACGTCTCAAACTCAGCTACAAAGTTTACGACGTCACTACAATCATCACAGGCAACAATACACCACAAGAGAACACCATAACACAAGAAAGTTGAAAAAAAAATCCCAGCTTTCAAAAAAAAAAACAAAAAAAAAACGGGGGTAAACATTTTCTTATCTCCCCCCAAATCGGCTACAAAACATTTATACATAAAGTCAACCACAACCACAACCACGACCTTGTACTCGGCGAACGCAAGGGGTTGACAACTGAGCACAAAGAAACGACTTTGCCCACCGAGAACGTACTAAAACTACTAAAACTGCGCTTTCTCTAACCATGCACACAGTCCAAAGAGACCTACAGAGACACCCGCTGGCCTGCTCTCGGTCTATTTTTTTTTTTCATTACTGAAGGCTCCGTTTTTGGCGATTCCCGCCCAAATGGGGCACATGGACGCCATTTGAGCGACAAAGAGTAGACGCGCAGAGAAATGCATAGCGGTCGAGGACATGAACGGATTTGGTCACAGCAACAAAGGGCCTGAGAATGCCAGTCCTGGTAACCGCGCGCTATACCTGAATCAATGGGAAGACTCTGGGACCTCTACGTTTGCGGTTCAAGCAGGTACAAGGCTAGCGGTTGCGGTAAGGCGCCCCGCGCGATTTTTTCGTCTCCTATCTAGCCCCAGCCTTGTACCTGCTCCACGAGTGGTAACTTTAGCGCACTACTACGCTTCTCACGCGCTCAAAGTCTTTCGGAAAATAACTGATTTAATGGTTTTCGATGACGCTCAGCAAGTTTCTAATTGAAACCACATGTCTATTTTTATTAATTAAAAAGTTAATTACCAAATTTTAATAAATTAGCCGACTTATTGGGAAAAGTACCCACCCACGCGCCAAAACAACAGGGACAAAAAACGAAGGGAGAACTAGACAGGACGCGGCGTAACTTTCAACTGAATTGTTTATTTGGATGACAGAATTTAAAGAAAGAATAAAAAAAACACCCTGTATATCGTTAATTAACGGGAGGTTATTTTTAAATTAAATAAAAATACCTGAGTCTGCTCTACAAGAAAGTTTTCGGAAGCACGTATGTTTCGCAAACGTAGCTTTTTGTACTATAAAAGGTATTCACTGGACGCTTTATTCGAGGTCGTTGTTCGCAGCACATGCTCAGAGCTAGCTTAATTCCACCAATCCCCTGCCAAGAATAACAATCCCGGTTGGGTGGAACGCACGTTGAACGGGCATACGCACCCCTTTTCTCCCAATCAAGATATATGTTCTTTGACAGGCGACAAATAGGAGCTGCTTCAGAGCATGCGCGCTGCGAACAACAGTCTTAAATATGGCGTCCAGTAAATATACAGAGCACTGAACAAACGACGTCTACTTTTTGTTTCCGACAATTACGAGGGAACGCTCAAAATTAATCGGTATGAATTTCGCAGTACCAGCTTCCGCCGCTAGCAGCGCTAAGCAGCACCCCTTCCTAAAGCCCCTTCATGTTACAAAAGTAGCGCATGGTGTCCATGCACGAGGCACGTGCAACGTGCAGCCCTTGGGAAGATCATGGCGGCACAGCGCAGCCCTGAGCCAGATTTCAGACGCCATGTTCTTCCCAGAAGTGGCGCGCGGCACATGTCTCGGGCATTTCCACAACAATGAATGGCGCCACTTTTCCCAGGATAGAGTGGCTTCACCCCTACTGAGTCAGATTACCGACCGGCATCGTATGCTAAAGTTCTAACGGCATTTTGTGAATGTTTTACCCCTGCGCTTCAAAACAACATCCACAAAACTTTTTTTTTACTTTTTTCTTTTATACGGACGAAGAGAAAAAAAAGTCACACGGGGCGAAGCAACACCACCTAGACAGAAAGCCTCCGCATGGTTTCCTCTTCTTCTATGAAACGTCATCACAGTCGGATCGCGCTCGGTCGGCTATTGGACCCGAGCCCGACCTTCGACGCGCTGATTGGCCACGAGCCGCAGCCGAACACTGACGCAGCACTCGTGCCCAATCTGTCGCCTCGATCGATCTGACTATGATGACGCGTGTGGAGGCCTTCTGTCTAAGTGGTGTTGGGCGAGGTCCGGTGAATAGGGAGGGTGGAGAGGCAGCGTCATGGCAGTTTATGTTTCTCAAAAATTGTTGCACTTACAGGGCAGTGTATGCTGGGGAACTTTAGCGATGCTACCACCACTTTCTCCTTTACCACAAAACTAGGCATTACTGTTTTACTGGGTTGCGCGAGCCTCGCCAAACTCCTAAGTTAAACGCCCGATTAACAGTTTCAATAGGAGGAACAGACTCGGATTGAACACTACCCGAATTTTCTCCATGTTTTCATGAGTTCGGGACGCTGAGGGTCGCCCTGACTGAGGCTGGTCGTCGATTAATAATTGACCGGTCTTGAAACGAAAAACCCGCTTGTAGACCTGCGATTTCTTCATAGCGTTTTATTTGTAAGCTGTCTGAAGCATTAGGAGAGATTCCGCTGCTGTTTTGCATAAAAGAAAACAATATTTCGCGGTCGCACGCTGTTCCTTTAGATCAGACATTGCAAAATACGAAGAATGGTTCTGAAGCACTGCAGTCTAAAAAAAGCCCGTTCGTCTGCTTTCCCGCACAACACTCGGAGAGCCAATCAGCGCAACTTACGGAGGCAGCTCAGCGAATGACGATGCCGAAACATATGTTTAGACTAAAACACGCGGTCTGAGTTTATCGGCATCGTCATTCGCTGAGCTGCCTCCGTAAGTTGCGCTGATTGGCTCTCCGAGTGTTGTGCGGGAAAGCAGACGCAAGGGCTTTTTTTAGAGTGAAAGCATTCACAACATGCCGCTAGAACTTTAGCAGACGACGATGGCCGGCACGTGGGCTCGAAGGGGGTGCTGCTGCTGCTAGCGGCGGAAGCTGGCACTACGAACCCCTCCAGAAATTTATTCTGGTTACTTTTGAGTCCCCCCTCGTAATTATTTATGTCATAGAAGGGACGTTCGTTCCACGTCTGAAAATGGAGACGCATAAAAGAAAGCATTATTCACTATGCGGCCTATCTGTGTGGACTCGCTTTCCTCCTGCCGATTGTATAAACGGGCGGCTATTTTAGGTTGAACTGAGACCACGTGGCTGCCTCAATATAGCCCTAGTGTAAACCGCAGTTCCTTTCTTTCTTGTTTGCTTTTTTTCGAGCGGCCTTTTTAAGAATAAAGGGGCCGTGAAACAACATTGGCCATCGGGACGTTCCTCAATTCGCACGAGCGCGCTACACTCCGAGCGTGGGGCGTTCCACGCGCGAAAAATCGCGAGCCAATTCGTTGATCACACGAATGTCATTCGTTGTAAATGGCATTCGAGTTGCCCGTATGCAATCTCGTGCGCAGCAAGGACGACGACAAAAGGGGAGAACAGGACACAACAAGGCGGCTTGTTGTGTCCTGTTCTCCCCTTTTGTCCTCGTCCTTGCTGCGCACAAGATTGCATAAGTTTTCTTGCAGTCTCTCCTCCCCCAAGCCTGATGACGAAGTTGTGGGACTCGCATTGGTGGCATTGTAAATAATGCGGTTTCCAGGATTTCGTCATCAAACTTTGCGATCCCCGCGATGACAGTACTTAAAAAAGCGATGCAACGATTTTTTTTTTTTTTTTTTTACTTTGCGCAATTATTGCTTAGAACGAATCCCCGACGTTAAATGGGAGATGCAACAATTTTTGTACTTTGCGCAAATACCATTAAGAACGAATCCCTGACGTTAATGACCTATAAAACACGCGTTCGTTTTTCACCCCACGCAATAGAAATCCCCCCCACCAAAAAAAAAAAAAAAATTAAAGAAAATGAGCAGCGTTCACCCCCTCAACTCGCAGCCAGAACAAGTGGCCACGTGATCTGGAGCCGATTCTATGCCGCCAATGTTGATCATAGCCACGCGCTGGGGTTGGCAAAGCACATGAAACGCGCTGAGTTCCAGACATTGTTATGGCTCGGCTATTGTCGTCGTTGCAGCGATTGGACACGGACCACTACCCGAATGCTTCTCGAGCTAGTAATTATCACGAGCCCAAATTGAGTGCCCACGCAATGCTCGGGTTCAATCTATGAACCGCATTCAAATATCGTCATTAGGGTGTACTGCGATCTCCACGCTACGTCATCGAATTTCGCAAAGGAGAGATTGAATGAAAATGATTGCATTTGTCCTTGAAATTACACCGCAACAAAGCAGTTTCTTGGCCAGTGGTGTTGCGTGCGAGTAACCTTGAGTCCCACTAGTGCCAGTAAGCGCGTGTAAAGTGAAAAGCATTACAATTGAATATCGTTGCACCGTCCCTTTAATGACCTATGAAACACGCATTCGTTTTCCACCCCACGCAATAGAAGTCGCAGAAACTAATTAAAGAAAAGCGAACAGCGCTCACTGCCTCAACTAGCAGCTAGAACAAACGGCCACGTGATCCGGAACTGATTTAATGCCGTCGATGTTGATTATGGCCATGCACTGGAGTTGGCAAGGTGCGGGACACGCGCTGAGATCCAGATATTCCTATGGCTGGGCTGTTATCGTCCTTGAGGCGATAGAATAAGAGCAGCTAACCGAATGCTTGTCAAGCTATAGAGTATCACGAGCCTTAATCGATTGCTGTTACAATGCTCGGGTCAAATTTATAAGCCGCTATCAAATCAGGGTGTCGAACCGTAACCGTAACTGAATCGCTTATTTTGCCCCAACCGGCACAAAGCCCAAGCCGATATGTTCGGCGCCATTTTGGAGCTGGACCTGAAACGTAGCAAAACAAACGAACCGTTTCGAAACATTTCGCCAAACGTTTCGGGCGCGCATTCGCGCTACTATTCCATGCGCTGTGCGTCGGAAATTTGGAGAGGCTTAGCGCCGTGGAGCAAGCTGTTTCTACTTATGCAAATATTTTTGTAAACATATTTTACAACAACAAAGGTCGATAACCGCCGTCACAAAATCGGCCTGACCCGCTCAAATTCATTGCGTCCACGCGCCCGGCAAAAAGCCGCCGCATCGCGCCGACGCGATGACACACCCAGCCGCCGCGGAAACAACAACGTGCACTCTAAAAAAACACGCACGACACTCGGAGAGCCAATCAGCGCAACTTACGGAGGCAGCTCAGCGAATGACGATGCCGAAACATACGTTTAGACTAAAAAACGCAGTCTGAGTTGTGACATTAAGCAATGCAAGCGTGACGTTTTGCATTGCTTGATGTCACAACTCAGACTGCGTTTTCTGGTCTAAACATATGTTTCGGCATCGTCATTCGCTGAGCTGCCTCCGTAAGTTGCGCTGATTGGCTCTCCGAGTGTTGTGCGTGAAAGCAGACGCACAAACTTTTTTTAGAGTAAGCATCGAATTCGGGTTCACTGCGGTTGATTGAACGCCATTTCATCGAAACACGTTTTAGAGGACGGACTCGTTTTATCGAAGTTCGGTTTGAAGAAAACGGAGCCTCAGTTCAGAGAAATTCTGTTTATCGAAAAGGAAACGCTGCTTAAAAAAAGGCTCCCGTACTTGGCGCGTGTATCACTGGGGCGCGTATGAACCACAGCAGGGCGCCTCGCTGGTGCCCATGGATGCGGACAAGCATGTGCAGCGTGCGCGTGAACATAGCTTTGGCAAGCTTGCAAATGCACGCACTTTCCAGCACCAGCAGGCGGCCAGACGCCCTGCTTGCAATCGTCTCTCTACCTGGGTCTCACTAGTGCCAGTAAGCTCGCGTAAAGTGAAAAACATGCCAACGAAATATCGTTTCACCGCCCCTTTAAGTGCGGCTCGTACAGTGTGCACGCGAGCTGCGGAGCATTCTATTTGGCCTCGTGACAACCAATGCCTCCACATGCATCCGGGTAGAGACTTGTGCCCAATCGCTGCGATGAGGGGAATAGCCGAATATTAACAATGCGTGGAACTCAGCGCGTGCCCTGTGCTTTGCCAATCGCAGCACGTGTCTATGATAAACATTGGCAGCATATACTGACTGGCTCCAGATTACGTGGCCGCTTGTTCTGGCTACGAGTTGACGGGGGTGAACGCTTCTCGTTTTTCTCGAATAGTTTCTGCAACTGCCACAGTGTGGGAAAAAAAAACTGCCCCGGGTTTCGTACATTATGAGCGTTAATAAATAATTCTAAGCGGTAGTAGTACAAAACTTGTTGCGTCGCCCCTCTAATCATTGTCTCATGTGAGGAGATTGATGGTGCGTAGACTCTTTTGTTGAACCGAATCTCGCCTTACACTCTTCAAAATTCTTCCGCGTCTACTTTCCCACAGAGCACTCCCAGAGACAATCTAGAAAAAAAATTGGGACAATTGCGAGGACTCCAATATCATTAGAGGAGAGAATAAAGTGTGAGCACTCCCACGCTCAGGGCACGCCCAGTGTTACAACGCAGACTTTTTGACGTCTGCAAGAATTCGTTTCGTTCTTTGTCGCATTTCTTCGTCGATGGCGGTGATCGTCTGTCCAGGCACTCTGCGGGAAAGTAGACGCGCGGGCATTTTTGACCGATTTTTGAGGGTGTCGAAGAAATGCCGTCAGCTGCGAAGTTCCGACTGATGGCGCGGTCGTGGTCGGCCCACCTCAACCAGAGTTGCGCAAAGTTTTTAGGTCCGCGAGAGCAGAACTATATCAGCGGCTCGGAGGCCTCCGCGACCCCGACTTTGAGCACCTCTGACAGGTATGTTCATGACGTAATCGTTAGTGGATTCAAACACACTGAAGCTTAACGAGAGCGGCAGACGGCGCCTGCTACCGTCGCGTTCGTTGTGCTCCAAGACGCCGACGACGTGAGGTTGGCGGCGCTGCCCATTGCTGACGATGTTTGAGGGGGCGGTCTACGTGGGGTCGCGTCATAACGTCTGGGCCCAAGGTGTCCGAGCGGTACGGAAGTAATCCAACTCTGGTCACAGGGCTTCGAACCCCGGGAGCGCCGGTTCGACGAGCTGGACTCCCCGCGTTCCTTGGAGAGCAGTGAGGCGCGTCGCCAGCTGTTTCCCACCTGGCCCGTCCGTTTTCCGCGCAAGTCTCCTCCACACATGACGCCCCCCGGGGCAGTCCGGACCCCGAGGGCGGGCTACGTGACCGGGTCCCCGAGGGGCGCCGAGCCGCTCATCCTTTCGCCCGGGGAGCAGACCCCGATCCTCTACCAGCAGCAGCCCGTGCCGCGCAGCCTCCTGCCAGACGCCGACTCTCCGGCGCTGCCCTTCATGACCGACAAAGAGGTGTGTGCCTCCTTCCAGACGGGTTCTGCGCGAGGTGCTCAATTGGAACGGCCCTTGTGCAGATCTTATGGGCTCTTCCCAGCACTGGAAATCACGTCCGTTGTTGATGTTGTAGTTGTCGATGTAGTAGTGGTCGTTGTTGACGTTGTAGTTGGCGGTGCAGGGCGTCCGTCGTCGATGTTGCCAAATCCTCGAAAAAGATCGCCCGCCTCCCGCATGAATCGAACTTGGGCTACGCCACAACTCTTTTTTTTTAATGCATTAGCATTAGAACGTTTGTTTTAACGAAAACCCGGCGGTGTCTTTCGTTTGTCAGCTACACGGAGAGAGGGAGAAGAAGGGGGAGACAATGACACGTGCGACGCTCCCATTGGTCCGAAGCGCTGACGTGAGAGCGCGTCAACCTCTTTCCCTCTCGCCGTAGCTGACAAAATTAAAGACACCGCCGGGTTTTCGTCAAAACGAGCCTTTGGTTTTCGTCAAAGTCACGAGCACAGCTGGCGCGGAGCGAGAGAGGAGTAAACGTCGCGCAACAGCCCCTAGGTAACAAAGCCTTAGTGCTGATTGAGATGGCGTCGTCGGAGAAGGCCAACGCCGGGCACTGATAAGAAACGAGGGCCGCGTCAGCGCTCGGCTTCGAGTCAAGTTTGAACTTTCAGCCGAACGTTGACCTAATCGTCGTGTCCCGTCTGGGCCCAGCGTTGGCCTTCTCTGATGACGCCACCTCATTCGGCAGAACGGGCTTCGTTATCTAGGGGGTGTTGCGCCGCGGCGCGGTGGAATGCGGGCGCAGTGGCGTCATTAGGGTCAGCGACACCCGAGACGGTAGTCGCCGCGACCCCCCCCCCCCCCCCCCCCTTTTCACACTGCCCAGCTGCCCTTCCCTGGGCGCTGCACACTGTGCGCGCGTGTACAGTTGCTGCTTTGTCGTCGCCGGTTGTTCTTCGCTCTGGGTTTCTGTAGTTGCGGTGCGTGGGCTGTGATGTGTGTGTGTAGTTAAAACGATAGATATGGTTCCCTCCACGAGTGATATAGATGCGGTTCTATCCTGAAACATAGAGAGGCACCCTCTCTTAAGAGGGCTAATGGCAGCTTTTTCTCGCGCAAACCTCTCGGCTAGTCCCGGTCGAGTGCAGTTAGTCCTCAGCGTTTGCGCACGGTACCTAGCTCGAACCAGATGGTCTCTTCAGGGAGCAAGTGGTAGTTCAGAGCAGGACCAAATGCTGCCATTACAGTCCTTTCAGACCCTCTTTTTTCTAAGAGTGTACTGCAGGCGACTTTGATCCAAGGTGCCCACTTCCATCCGAATATTATATTAATTGAAACTTCTCTTTGTGGGATATATTTCCCGTTGCATAAACCTTTTGCTTACAAGCACTAGACTCTAACACCACGCCGTCTATACGCGCTGGTATCGCACTTCTTTAGCATGCACTCTTTTGCTCCTATGCTGTTTTGGCCCTGTTCTGTTTTGTCGCGTGCGTTTTTTTCGTTGAGCTGTATTGACACCGCGCTCCCTTGACCATGTTGGTTTGGCGTGTACTATTTTGCCGCATGCGGCTACGTCGCGTACCTATTTTGAGGCCGCCTCTGAAAGGTACCGCTTCTTTGCTTTCAGATCTTATCAGCACGCAGGCACCGCAAAGAACGACACAACATGGTTGAGTGGATAGTAACCTGGGTGTTCCTGGTCACCGTGGCAGTGGTGCTGCTAGCCGTTTTGGTTGTCTTCACCTACCGGCAGCCCCGGCTGGACGATAGGAAACAGAGTCAGATCTCGCTGTTCAGCCGATTTGCACACTTGCCCGATTTCAACGACAGAGTGCAAAACCGAATCGTCAGCCAAACGCTCTCCGATCAAAACATTCGCAGCGTGCTTGCGTAAGAATCACCCTAATGCTGCCTCTGCTTTACCTGAACAGTCTTTTTCTTCTTTTTTTTTAATATTGATTTGTTGAAGGTTATGCGAACGCGTATATTTCGCGCTTTGCGATTGTAATCCGGAGACTCGGTTGGCAGTGTAGGCGTTGTACAGAAGTACGGAGTCTGAAAAGCGTCTCCGAGTTTGCCGAGGCAATGTCCTCTCTCCCTCCCCCCCCCCCCCTCCCCCCAGATGTCTTCCTTACGACGTCCTAATGCGCATCTCCATTTGTAAATGATCTCCTTTCTTATTAATTTTTCAGACTTCCCTGGAGCCACTGAATCTCGGGCCCACTCCCTTAACTGAGTTTCAGAAATATTTTTTCTTACAAATTGTTTTTAAGCATATTTTCTATTGTTTTTAAGCATATTTTCTATTGTTTTTAAGCATATTTTCTATTGTTTATAAGCACTTTTTATTGTTTTTTAAGCGTAATTTCTATTGTTTTTTATCCGATTCATTTATTTCCAATTGGACTACGGTAAATCTGCAATGCTAACGCAGGAGTAGACTAAGACACTTTATTTTTCATTCCTTTACAGGCCCCACCTCAATTATTCCGCGTGTTTCTGCCAATACTTTAAAACATCCCTTAAAATGAAGTGCTTTATAAACGAAAACAAGAAAAAAACTATTTTTTGGGAACAAATTGACAACCACGTCGGACGTCCAGGGATCGCAAAAAAAAAATACTAATTAGCGAACTAATTGCCTTAAATGTACTAATTTACTTTTAATTAGTACAAATAAACATATTATTCCAGATAGAAACTTGCTGTGTGTCATGGAAAACCCCTAAATCAGTCAATTTTAGGACGCCAGTGACCTCAGTGTCCGCTCGTCTCCTTCGCCGACGGTTCTAACTTCTGTGGTCTGCAGCATTGCCAAGGGAGCCCTGCATCCCCCTGAGCATCCTGTGACGTATTTTGTTACCGCTTAGGGGACACTCCAATGCATTGGGTCATCAGCACGAGCTGTGTGGAAATCAACCTATAGTCTACCAAGTTCCATCGCAATTGATAGTGCGCGCAGTGAATCTGGTGAAACCTTCCTGTCAGCACGCACACAATAGCAATGCACACAACTATGACAACCAGTGAATACTCTCTAGAGAGACGTGGCAACGTAGGAGACCACCCCTCGTAACACACACTGTTTACTAACTCCCTCAGAATGTCCTAGAGTTTCATGGATATCCTGGGGACGTTCATAGGATGTCTGTGCTGCCTGTAATACATGTTTCCGCCGGGGTTTCCGTTCCCCTTCGCAGGCAGGTGGCCCTGCTCTCCAATGTGGCCGGCGCAAACAGGTCCCAGACGATGGCCTCGTACGTGGACAGCGTCCTACGGAACAACCACTTCAACGTGACCAAGATTATTCCCTACATTGTCACCATGTCCTACGCAGACGACACACACCCGAACAGGGCGAGTCCGATTTGCTCAACATATCCTATCATACATCGTTTATTCAGACACAAAGAGATGTACAGTTCTCGAGGGGCTATCGGAAAAGGCAGTGAAATGCCTGACGAGGAGGCGGCCCTTTTCTCGTCACTCAGCGCGGCCAGCCACAAAAAAAAAGCATGAATAGACAAAGCACTCTACGCAAAAGATAGCATTCTACGACAAAGCATAAATACAAAACACGTTTGTACACATAAAACAAATCACTCCTGATAATACAAAAAAAAATCAGTTATATTGCTTTTTAAGGCATGTCTTGATGCTTTGCATTGGATCTTTTTCTTACCCATCGAACCCGAATGGTTATATGAAAGGATGGATATTTGGTTGGTTAGTTTATACATATGCAATAGTGTGTATTTGTTTCTGTCGTGTAACTGGTGGCTCTAAAATTATATGTGTTATTTCCAGACATACTGCCGGAAAAAGGCAGTTGGAGTATTCTTGATTTCATTATTTATTAAGTAAAGCTTTTCTCTGTTTTTTTTTTTTTTTTTACATTCTGTATGGTTAATACTTTATGATCTCTGAAAAATGGATTTAAACGGCTCTGGTTCGGTGCATGCTCTATTAAACGTAGGCTTCTTTTCTGCAGTAAGTACAAGCTTTCTATGTTTTTTTTTTTGTTGTTGTTGTTTCTTTTTCTTTTTTGTTTTGTAGCACCCGATACATGAAGGCAGTAGTGTAAGCGTGAGTGAATCAATGTGTAATATAATTGTTTCTTGATTCGACGGGGCAATAACTGTTTTAATTTATATATAAGACGAATGGAGCGCTAGATGTTGCTCCTTGTTTTTGTGAAAAGAAAACGCCAAGGAACTCGTGCGAAACAACACGTTCAATAATGTCGCCATGATATTGTTCCAAGATTTCCTGCTAAATACATTTATTCCTTGGTCTAAAAATAATCTACGTTGCTTTATTTGCACTTAGAATTTATCTGGGAATACAACGGTGCTAATGCCTATACGTACACACGTGCGAGAGAGATTGGGCAATAAATATGGCAATTGCTTCTATATGTTGAGCTTTAATGCCATCTTCATCAGATGCGCTATTATTCCTCAGTTTTTGTAACAGGCTGTAAATGTCTGTTTCAGGCAGTAGGGAATCAGATAAAATGATTTTCTGCACCGGATGGGTTGAAAAGTTCGTAATCAGCACAACTTGTAGCATGTGAACCGGAAGCGCCAGACTCTAAAAAATGCTCATTAAATTTGTCAGAAAGCGTAATTCCTGTGAAGCAAGGGACTTCAATTACAACTTCAGTAGCACCGATTTCTTTGCATATTGACATAAGATTATTCACAGTCTTCCATAATTTTAGGAATTATTATAAATGACTGCAAATTTGTTTTTCATAAAAAAGGCTCGGAGCTCGCTTAATGTCACACTATAATTTGTTTCTAGGCTGCTGTGGGTGTTGTTTTCCGGCTAGACAGTCCGGGAGTCTCGTTTTTATAAAAGAGACGTAAAACCTATTACGTTGTTTCATTCTTTTACGAAGTGCGGCGTCTATTCATGGTCGCTTTGATTTTTTTTTATTTCCGTCATAAGAAACGCTTCCTCATATATTCTTTTTTCTTGTTATAACATGTCGTATGCTGTAGTGGGGTCAATCGATTGTAAAATGTTGCTCTAGTTTACTTTCGCGACTAACCTTTGAAGTAACTCGATTTCATCATTGTTTATCAATCTATATGTAACTACGGTGTTTTAATGGTGGTTTCTAAAGTGCTGAGTGGGGTGTAACTGATGTCAGTCACATAGAGTGACATCAGTTACATGATCACACTCACATAGGGTGACATCAGTTACACAGTAAACGATGTCAGTCACATAGAGTGACATCAGTTACATGATCCCACTCACATAGAGTGACATAACTTACACTGTAAACGATGTCAGTCACATAAAGTGACATCAGTTACATGATCGCACTCGCATAGAATGACATCAGTTACACACAGTAAACGATGTCGCTCAGATAAAGTTACATCATGCTTGCATGAAGTGTCCGTTTGTTTTAAAACAAAAAAAAACCTGATACCGTGTGGTTCCTTACAGGCCACGACATCATTATCCCCTCAGATAGGCGGTTATCAATCCAATAGTTTACTCAGGGCGTGACGTTTCACATGAAACGCCCTATGTCACATCTCAGACCTCAATATTGCCGCGCGCGCAGCTGGTCAAGTAGGCAGCGCGCCCGTGGCCGGAGGGTTATCGTGCTTGGCTACCACACAAGCGGCCGAAGTTCGATGCCTGGGAGCGGGCGCACCTTTTTGTCATTTCTGTAAATGTCGGGTTCTGGTGTATTCGAGAATTATGTTGCTTATTCTCAAAGTCTTCCAAGGATGCCATGACGACCCGACGGCTGGGCACCTTCACTATATCAGGACACTTGCCATGATTCGTGAAAAGTATTACTGGCCCAAACTTACGAAGAATGTAGATAACTACACAAGGTTCTGGCACGAATGCCAACGACGGTAGAAAACGCCGACGAAGCCGGCAGGAGTCTTGCCTTGCACCCGATTGCGCCGCCGACCTGCAGATCGTTCCTGCAGATCGGAATGGATTTGCTCGGCCCATTCCCGCCTTCAACGCAAGGCAACCGGTGGATAATTGTCGCAACCGATTACCTAACACGATACGACGAGACGAAAGCCTTTCCATCGGGAATTGCCCTGGAAGTCGCCAAGTTTTTCGTTGGATGCATCGTCCTCCCGCACGGTGCCCCCGAGGTCCTGCTTACAGACCGAGGGTCATCGTTCATGGCACAACTGACGCAACAGATCTTTCGCCTCAGTCAAAGAAGCCACCGTCTAACCACGGTGTACCATCCCCACACCAAAGGGCTTTGTTAATAAACAGCGTGGCTATTACTCGAGCAAATACAGTATTACATACTGCGGACCGCGTGAGTCTATGGTTCGTTTCAGTGCAGACGCAGCCGACGCTACGAGCTGGTGGAACCAATCAGGCAGCGACAAACGCTCACCATCATGGTGTTCGTCGTGTTCCCGTACGTGTTGTGTCATCGCTCAACCAATCATTAACAGAAAATGCCCAAGGACTTGCGCTTTTGACGCTGCACGATTGGTCCGATTAGCTCGTAGTGTCGCCTGCGTCTGGACTTAAAGCTGAAACGAAGTATAAGCAGGATGGGCAAAGGAGAAAGAAACAATTCGCACGCATATCGACGCCGCGGTGTCTCTGGAACCTCGTTCAGGCAGAGCAGCAAATACTGCTCACGGTGACCGACCCCTTAAATTCGCCCCATTGGCAAATATTTTGTTTTTCGACGACTTTCAACCCTCCGTCGAGAGGGAACCACAGTATCTATCGTTCTAATAAATTATACAGTGATGTTGCGAAAGACTGCTCAAGTCGTCCAAGAGTTGATCTTGTTTTGACGGTGAGCTAATGTTGTCGGTGTCTGTTGCTCCCGTGAGAGCGGCACGTTCGACACTCTGTTCGTCGCACGAGGAACGTTTTTCTGCCTGCGACTTTTTTGATCGCCTTGTTTCTTTGTGTAACAATCAATTCCTTGCTTTCTCACACGTCCTTCAGAAACCACACGGTATAGAAACAAAAAATGGTTCAATATATGGAGACCGGGTTCTCTTTTCTAATGTAAATCTTCTTATAACTATTCGTTATCTCCTGTAAACGTGAACAGCCTCCGAAGAAGACGAGCACTTAAAAGATTAAAACGAGTGCGCATACGTAGCAGCCTATTAAGGGTTGCCCGCGTGGCTATGGCGCGTAACCCCAGCGCGCCTTGGCCGGTCGTGTGAGCCCGAGCCTCGGCCTCCCGCCTCAAATGGCGCCTCTTCCCTCGAGCAGGTAGTCCTGGTGAGCCCGACTGGCGAGAGCCTCCGCATGAGCACGCAGGAGACCTCGATTCCTGGCGTTGACATGACCGTCAACCACGCTTACAACGCATACGCTGCCAGGGGCCAAATCACGGTACGCGGCCACGACTGTCAGCTGCTAACTTGACCCACGCCGTTCTCGTCTCGCGGTGAGCTCCTGCGGGACGCTCCTGTTTCCGGATACATTCCACCGACTTCCCGACTGTCTCGGCTCAACATTTCGCGCAATTGCGAACACAGTTGGCAACCTTTTCAAACATGTTGTGTCTATTTCTAAGTATGGAGTGAGTAAATGTATTTTACATTGAATGGACTTCGGGGATTCAACTGCTTCTCCTTTCAAATTCACGTTGACACCCCTGTTGTTGTTGTTGTTGTTGTTTTTGTTAGTTCGTTTTTCTCGCATACGTGAAACAAATAATGAAAAGTCTACCTTTCGTTTTTCTTCTGCGACTTTAAAATGGTCCGATTTTAAAATGTTCAGAGAGTACAACTCTCTTGGGAGGAACACTACAGCCTCGAACACAACATTGCTGTCTGCGATAAGTGTCGTCCAGCACATGGCCTGGCGATACTACGCTCTCCGCAATTCCCGTGCACGTATCGGTGCGGGGAATTGCGCGGGAATTGCTCTCCGCAATTCCCGCGCACTTCCCCGGGAAGCGTGCGAGCGAGCACGTATCGGGGTAAAGTCCGAAAATGTATCTCCAACCAAAATGTGAAAGGCAACCCGACGTTTCAAATCAACGAAGAGGTTAGGAGCTGCTTCTGTGTCCGCGTGCCTTCAGTCACCCCTGAAGAAGAAACCGTGTTGGTTTTGAAACGTCGGGTTGCCTTTCACATTTTGGTTGAAGATACATTTTTGGACTTTAACCCTCACCCAACCAGGCAGATATCTGTCGAATATGTTTACTTTCAACGTAACGGGGTAGCACCGTTCCTCGGAGCGTGTCCAGCGAATGGCGAAGCGGAAAATACGGGTGTACCCGAAAGCGCAGGGTGCGCAGGGGCCATCAGGGCGGTCCAAACTAAGCCGCAAAACGGGTGAAAACGGCTCCCGGAGAAATCCCGGGGGAGCGCAGAGGGAGAGAAATCTGGAAGGAGTTCTTGAAGCTGGCGATCAGTCGTACACACAAAAAAAGAAAAAAAAAACAACTCATGAAGTGAGAAACAATAAACAATGTTGACATTCAGTGAAGAAAAGGAAACGACATCTGTTTTTGTGCCACATTTGTTTCTGAAAACCTATTCTATTTCTATTTTTATTTGGGCGGCATTTTAAGTCAGTAGGAATTCACTTCCGCATTATCCCCGCGCAGAAGATGCTTTTCCATCCAACCGCCCTAGGGGTCTCGTCATTCGCTGGAGAGAAGGTAGTGATTGTCCTCACGCGTGCCCTGTGCAAAGTAGATGCCCGGGCAGTTTTTAGTGTATAGGATAACTGGTTTTCTGCGCTTCCCGCCTGAAACTGCATATTTCTCATTTCTCTGGCCTACTTGAGAGTCTCAAACCATGTCATTTGTTAGCCTGTGAACTTAGCTCTGAGAGCTACCTTCCTGAGATTGTTCACGAGCGCACACACGTTTAATATCCTTGGAAGCTATGAAATTTCTCTCCGGGTTTTCTCGACTGAGAAGAAAGGCGAATAAAGTAGCGCTGACTTGCCGTGAAGTCACGTGGTTCCCAACGGTGATTTATGTTGATTACAGCTCCCTTTTGCCGTACCTGCGCTCGGTACCAACATCTAATCATTAACAGCTCGTACTAAAAAATGGTCCGTTGCTCGTGGAAGCATGTGTGAAGGACCTCTCCTGCAGGTCGTGCATAGTATTATTTTCATTGCGCTCTTAGGCACCCCTTGACTTCCTTTCATAAAGGAGTTTCTCAACACTCTTGGAGCCTGACGGCACAGATTCCGCTCGGTGTCCAGGACGGCTCCATCATCTACGCCAACCGGTGTCTGCCTAAAGATTTTGCGCACCTGGACGCCATCAACGTGCGCGCCTGGGACAGGGTCCTGCTGTGCCGCTACGGCCCGGTGCAGAGCCCCGGCGAAGCCCTGGAGGCCGCCACCAATGTCGGTGCGCGAGGCGTGATCTTCTTCCTCGACCCCGCGGACGTGACGAACGGCGGGCCGTCCTTCCCGCAGTCCTGGTGGATGCCCGGAGATGCCATCCGCCGCTCCCACGTACGCCAGGATGAAGACATCGGCGATCCCATGACGCCAGGTTACGCTTCCAGAAGTAAGTATAGAGTCACGATGACATTACCCGTCTTCGCCGTGCCTAATTTACCCCCGAGTCCCACTGGAGCGACAGACATAAACAACCGACATCGACAAGCCAGCTTCAAGCACGTGCCTGAGAAGGACCTTTGGCAGGCTTGCATTGTCTCGATGCTCGTGAAATAAGCACGAGTGACTGCGAGTGTATACCGAAGGCACCTTCGCGCGCTTGCTGCACGTGCTTGCAGCTTGTCGGTGTCGGTTCTTTCTGTTTGTCGTTCTAGTGGGACTCGGCCATTAGAAATTCTAGGGTTCCGTGTTTTCGGTACGCGCGCACCGGTAAACCTCGAGACACATCCCCGATTTGGAGCTCTAACCTGGACACTTGGCGAAAGTCGGCGAGGGACTCGGCCGCCGTGATTGGCCGGTGCCAAGGTCAAGGGGCGGCGCCGGCTAATCACGGTCGCCGGATTTCTCGCCGACTTGTTCGCCAAGTGTCCAGATTAGGGCCCCTGATTTGTGCACCCGGTTTTGTCGAAATTGGGGAAAAGTGCAGCCCAAGCTGCGATCCAATCGAACGGAGCCGAAAGGAGGTCTCTTTTTCTTTGGGGTTTGTTCTGACCGTCGAAGCGCATCGTAGAAAGAACAAAAAGATCATTCATTGCTAGATCTAACAGATGACATAGCGAAGCAACAAAGGTCAAGGCACTTTTGGCGCTGACTGATTGGCTCCAGTAAAGTCGGCTGCTCTTGGCTGTCAAACGTCGGCTAAAACGCCTTCCTGTCTTTGTCACTGACAGGCACCCGTCTTTAGAACCTACTCGAGGTTTTGATATCTTTCTACCTGTCCTTTTAGCAAACAAAATATTCGCCAGAGAACAAGAAAATAACAGGCTGATATTTTTTTTTTTTTTGTATTACCACTTAAATTTAATATATATATGTATATATATATATACTCAACAAAATATTAGCCCTTAAAAGGAGTTAGCCGAGGAGGTTGCCAAAAAAGTGAGAGTGATGAAACGTTTCGGGCCTGGTAGGCTCTTCGTCAGTCAAGTGATAAGACTTCGTTCTCCTTTTCTTTCAATCAAAGAAAAAACGGCCGGAAAAAAGAAGTTAATTGAAAAAATGCTTACCGTTTAGCGGGTACCTACTCAACTAAATTCTCGCTTAAAAGTTTAATATATCCAGATACCAATGCAATAAATACTATGGAAATAATTAAATATAATATTATTACTGCCATTCTTATCATAAAACCAGTTTTTGGGACATGTGGTTGGGTATAACCCAACTATACCTGGTGTCATGTGAAGCCAATGAGAGGCCCAATGTTACGCGTTTGCTCGTGTCACATTAAACGATGAAGCGAGAAAAAAAAAAAGCAACAGTGCGGTACCGATTAGAAGATCTCAATTAAATGTCCATAAAAAATGACGGCAATGATCCTTTCGAACTGTTAAGGCCCTTCGGTTCTAAAGTATTAAATCTATAGATAAATTCAGATTCTTTATTTTTTCGATCTCTGGTGGTTCGAAAGCCCCCCTGGAGTATAATAAAATTAAAATCAGAAAGTCCGTTATGTCCTGCGGAGTTTAAGTGCCGGGAAACCGGTCCGGCAACGTGTTTACGTATATGACTTTTATGTAGATTCATGAGTTTTCTTATGCTTGTTTTAGTTTCTCCTATGTATTGAATTTGGCATTTTCTACATTGAATTAAATAAATAACATTTTCCGAATTACAGTCAAAGGTACCATTTATTTTCCAATTAACGTTATTCGCTGTGCTACGAATAGAGTTAGCTATAATTATGTCCCCACATAAACTGCATTGGTTATGATTGCACTTGGTGCAACCAATCGGGACCAGGCTACGTCCGATGGAGTTTCGGGACTGTTTAAATAAATCTAATAAATTACGTGGTCTCTTGAACGCTATACCAGGGGGTCGAGGGATAACTGCCTTTAAAGCTGTGTCCATGTGTAAAATATTCATGTGTCGTCTAAGAATATTGTTTATGTTTGGAAGTTTTTATTGGTGAGGTAAGATTAGTCGTAATTCATGATTATTTCTTTTCGGCCGCTCTACTAAACACTATATACTATATATATATAAACACTATATAAATACTAAACACACTACTAAACTAAATATATATATATATATATATATATATATATATATATATATATATATATATATATATATAACAGCGAGTGACTCGCTCGAGAGCTGTGCGACTCAGAAACTGAAAAAAAGGGCATAGCTCATGTGAGATCCTTAACGCCATCGGTACTGTTACGTTGTATTCCTACCTTTCAGAAGTTCTCAAGACACTCTACAATGTTCCGTGGAACGCGACCCGGATCCCCAAAATCCTGGCTCAGCCCATCGGTTATGACGACGCTAAGAAGGTCATGGGGTACGATTAGTCTCGGGGAACAGCCAATATTTGTGGAGCCGCCATTCATTTTCACTTAGTAAAAAATACAGCGCGACTAGGCCGAGGACAAAGAAGAGAGATACACTGGACAAGCGCTGACTAGCTACTGAAATCTTATTAGAAGAGAAACACGAAATTCATATACAGCAACTATACTACTCAATGCCGCATGATGAAGTTACGTTGAGCGTCAAAGAGTGCATTTTTTATCACAACGACGGAAACAAATTCAAAACGCAAAGCGATATCTCGAGCGACTCCAACTTTTGTCCGTTTATTGGATGCCAGGACAAAGCTTCCGTACAGAGGTCAGGAGTATACATAGGATCTAGGGAGACAGCCGTGATCAGCAATATTTTCTTAAGAAAGATCAAACGGGCCCTCGAACTAGAAAAATCCGCCCGAAAGATTTCTTAGGTATGTTGACGATTATTTGATATTCATGGAGAGGATAGATTTCCATACAACGCTTGACAAAGTGCTTAAGACCTTCGCTGAACAAGGTCTAGGCATTGGGTTCACCTACGAGACCCCAAAGGAGAACCATATTCAGTTTTTAAATCTCCTTATGAAAATGAAGGAAGAGCATGTAGGCTGGTCGTACCATCCTAGAGCCGCGAAGGGTTTACTGAACTATCGGTCAGCACACTCAAAACTCGTCAAGAAAGGCATAGCATTCTCTTGTATGAGATCAGTATTAGCAAAATCCTGCATCCACAATATGAACATTCGCTTTTCGTCCTACATTCAGAAGGTCTGAGACTCGGGATTCTCAGATCAGTTATCCCTTCGACCTGCGCCAAATTAATCAAGAACCTCGAGGCTGATCCAACGACTACGAGAGGCGATCTAGTTAGGAAAGAAAAAAAAGAAGGTTTCGGTCATTCCGTATATCCATCGCATTTCACACGGACCGAAAGGAGTCGCATCAATTTATGGAGTGACTGCAGTTTTCTCTGCCCGTAACAAAATAAGCCGAATATGCTCTTTCGTGAGCAAACGCGCAGGCAAAGAAACTCAACTGAACCGTACTGGGTGTGACGTAAAACACGGTATGAAATCCGTCTTCTGCTTAAAAGGAACGGTCTACAAGATCCCGTTATCCTGCTCCCGTTTATATAGGGCAGACCGGGCGATGCATGAACATTCGACTCCGGAAACACCACAGCTCTAGGAAAAGCGTGCTCGCATCTAGCGATCCATTGCCGAGATTTCGGGTGCGAACTACGTTTCACAAGCACAAGTGTTGTACCAGCTTCGAGAGCGTTGTAAAGGGGATCGGTGGCCGAGTGGGCTAGCGCACACCAGCCCATCCACTGATCTCTATTGTAGTAGGCTGGATCGCGGATCGGGAGCTCGTCGGTGTCGCCACCCGCGGCCATTGCTTGGCACCAGGCAATACACGCAAGTTTATGGGAGAAACGCACAAAAGTAAGAATATTGAAGCATGTACGCTGTGCTCGGAGGCGAGTATTTGATGGTGCGCTGCGATCCTTGTGTCGGGTGTTTGGAGATCGAATCAGTATTTATCAAACTTCCGAACGCCGATTAAAAAATATCAAACGTACCGGAGCACCTACGGCTGAGCTCGCAAGCTTGCTCTCGTAGTGGAGTAAACAAAGGAACTTGCCGTCAATGAGACCGTCCTGGGGGAAGCCCAGAAGTTCATGAATCACAAAGAAGTTCCATCTCGACAGCGGCTTTCCGGCAGTGAGAAAATTCCGCGTAGCAAAGCCTTCGAGCTTGTCGTCTGCTAAACCCAACTCAACGAAACTTCCACCGACTCCGCGGTAACTCTAGGTAACTCTCGCCCCAATGAGCTGCACTACAGCGGAGTAACTCTCGACCACAAAAAATTTATTTGTTAGAACTGCGAGGGGCTGTAAGTTTTCATGTTTGTACACAAACTATTTGACGGGCTTATCTAAAAGCATCTAAAAAGTTTCAGTGCCGACAAAAGCTTGGAAACGGGGGAAACGGCACTTTTTCTCGTTCTTCTCATAGAGTCCAGTGCATTGGCTGGTGTCAATCAATGGCCGACGGTGGCGACACTCGGCCCCAGCTGCCGAGGCCGCGGTCCGCTATCCAGCCTACTACAATAGAGATCAGTGGTCCCATCAGAGCAAGCATATACAGCAGGTTCCGTGTGAACATACCCTTGGCAAGCTTGAAATTGCACGGGCTTGTCCGCACGAGCAGAGACATGGCGGCGGCCAGTCGCCTCCCTTACAAACGTACATAGACCGATCTCACTAAGCGTTCGGCGCATGCGTAACGCCGCCATTACTTTAGTTCTTAGGAGGCAGACGGCCGTGCACGCGAGGACTCGTGCCTTCTCGTGCTTTACGCGCGCAGTGCTCCAGTGAGGTTGTCGTACGTGCAAAAGGCTGAAGTTCCCTCGATGCATTGCGGCAGCGGTGGCGTAGTCAAACTGGCTGGTGAGATTGGTCTATTGCCCCGGGAGATAATTAAAGCCTACCCTACAACAACAACAAAAAAAAAAAATCCACGTGTGTAAGCCAGCCATCACTAACCGCGTGAAACACATGTGCGCAAGAATCGCGTCGCGTCGCGTCGCCAAGAGGCTTAACCAGAGGAACGCTATGACGTGGCCCAATGCCGTGCCGTCCCGCGATAGCGTCAGCGACGATTGCTATGGCTACGCTTTTTGGCGGCGCGATACGACGCGATTTTTGCTTACCTGTTTCAGACTTTACGGATAGCGAATTGATTTATTTACTTTTTATTCGGGTCAGCTCTTGAGGTGAAGAAAGAAGTGTTTGAATATCACGCCGTGCCGGTGCCTGTAGAGCTTCTTTTCTAACAAGATTTGAAGAAGTAAGGGTTTGAAGATCACGTCGTGGCTGTGCCTGCGCGAGCATCAGCGTCTATTTCGTGTTTTTGTACTAATAATATTTTAGTTGCTAGTCAGCGCTTGTCCTTTGTCCTCGTCCCAGTCGCGCTGTTTTTTACTGTGAACTCCTACCAACTCGCTCAAATGTACATTCACTTTCTTTCTGGGCAGCATTCTGGAGGAGGGAACAAAATAACGGAAACCACGGCGTATATTCCTGAAAGTTGTATTATACGGGGTAATAATTGCACCTCTGTGCAGTATACCTTTGTTTACGCTTTGCAAGACAAATCAGCGAATCACAGGAGCGCAAGTTTCCCATACGCTCCATTATTTGTCGGAACAGCGGCGTAGACTTTCCATTTTCCCGGGGTGGGGTGGGGTGGGGGGGGGGGGGGGGGGGGGGGGGGGTGTGCTGCGCGTTATTTTTTCGCCAGAACTAGAGATTGAAGCTAACGAAAGAACGCTGGGATTCCATTTCCCATGTATTTTGTCAATAAAGGCAACGTGGGCGTTATTTTGTTTACAGGCCACTACTACACTCTAAAAAGAGCCCGTGCGTCTACTTTCCCGTACAACACTCGGAGAGCCAATCACGGCAACTTACTGAGGCAGCTCAGCGAATGACGATGCCGAAACATATGTTTAGACCAAAAAACGCAGTCTGAGTTGTGAACATAAGCAATGCAAGCGTAACGTTTTGCATTGCTTAATGTCACAACTCAGACTGCGTTTTTTTGTTTTTTGTCTAAACATATGTTTCGGCATTGTCATTCGCTGAGCTGCCTCCGTAAGTTGCGCTGATTGGCTCTCCGAGTGTTGTGCGGAAAAGTAGACGCACGGGCTTTTTTTTTAGAGTGTAGAAGCTCGTTACATGGCACGTAAACATCGTCTCGGTAAGGATCATGGCCTGGGCCCGAGGGGGGGGGGGGGGGGGGGCGGGGGCAGAGCTTCCCTTTTCGGATCTTATTAGGGGGGGCACGAGCCCCGATGCCCCCCCGAAGTCTACGCCGATGTGTCGGAAATTTATTTCAGCTCCGCGTTGAGTGCACGACACTATAGACCCTTTTCTTTGCAAATGCCACCCGGTGGTGCTCCAATCTACAAAATCCCAGAGAACTTCCGGTTTACAAAAATAATGAGCAAATGCCACCTTAACACCGCTGCTTGAAATTTAGATGAAACGTTTAACCACTAATTGTCCAGGTGAGCGCCAAAACAACGAAGTAGTGCGAGATCTGTTAAAATGTGTCGAGTATTCCTGTAAACCAATTAGTCTCCTCCAAGACATTAAACTGGACAGCCAAAGGCCCTCGTTAAATCTCCAAAGTTGTTGTCCGTGTAGCATTTATGCTTTCTAGCACTGGTGAGATGAGCAAGCTCGACAGGCTTGCAAAGACGGAGCGATCGGAAGTCGCTTGGGACGCAAGCCGCGGTTCATGTTTGTAAACATGCAGAAGGGTCTATAGCGAGCTGCACGTTTTGTGTGTACGTGTTTGCGTTTGCTTCGACATCTGAGGCTCTTGTTAGGTTCTCGGGAAGGAGAAGGCTTCCGCTCAGGGTATGCAGGATGACATTCGGACGTCTCGTCCTTTATACACGCGGCTTTGACGTTACGCGGCTGCGGTGGCACTGCTGTCGGTCCGGCGCACGTGCCCTGTGCGCATGCGCAGTGCTGGTGTGGGCAAACGCCGGCTTGTTTTGAAAGAGTTGCAGTCACCAAACTCTGAGCGGGGTCAAAGAAAGGAGGGCTCAGAAAAGCATTCAAACACCAACTGCTTTCGTCACTTTTGAATCCCGTTTTGGACTGCCTCCGTAATGCTCACCCGTGTCGCCGTTTCCTCGCGTGTGTGCTCAAATGAGCTCCTATATTTCTTTGTTGCTGTACAAACAGCATGCGGGCATAACCGATGTAAACTTTTTGCTCTGTATAAAGCATAGCTGGAGCCTCTGTGAAGCGCGTAAAAAAACTTTGAGCCAAAGGACGCAGTTTTTGGCGCTGGCACGCCCAATCTGTTCCCAGCGTTTTTCATTTGACTTCCATTCGTTCGTTTCCCAGGCTTGCTGCTTACGGCTTCACGCCGCGATTCCAACACGATGGTCTTGTAAACGTCTCCACGTAACGCGCGACAATTTTTCTGGCTGTTTTCAACGCAGGAGGATGAAGGGCATGGAATGCCCGGACGACTGGAAAATCGGACTTGGCCACTGCAGCATCGGCGAGACCACTGAAGACCGGTGAGTGCCCTCAGCGAACGTGAGCCTCCTGGTCCATCGAGAATCCTTTGATTGCTGCTCTTCAATATACTCCTTCATGGAGTTCACCCCAAAATGACTGCATTCTTTCCCTGAAGCTCAGATTCGTCACGTTTGCTGCGGTGGCAGAGTTCATAAAGCGGTTGTTCGATTGCATTGCACTCTACGCAAGAGGCGATCTTCGAGAGGAAATGGCTCGAGGACGCCCCTTTTAGTATTTTTCACCTCCTTGCATGCTTAGCTTACAGCGAACTGCCCATCCGCCCGTGAAAGCGAGGTGCTTGCTTGTTTCAGCGTGCCTAAAAGCATAATGTATTTCTCGTTTCAAAGTCGTTTTTTTTGTTCGCTGCTAAGGTTAAACCGGACATAAACGATGCACACCTATAGCATCTTAAAATAGATGTATATGATAAAACGCTGAGCTGTCGGGTAAAAGGCAATTACGCGTCCATTTTGTTTCCGTACGTTGACTGACGCTTATGCTTTTCCCCTTTTCTACCAGCGTGATGATGGAAATCTTTAACACACTCCCAAGAAAAAAAATCGAGAACGTGGTTGGGTACCTGCTGGGCACGGTTGAAGCTGGTAAGCTTTGTGCTTCCTAGAGTGGCAGTGATATGTTCGCAAAAGAGAGAGGAAGCTGAAAAAGAACAGAACGCTAAGCAGAGAACGTGGACTTGAGAGGTCGTGTCTGAAGTCAGAGGGGCGTGCGACGTTTAAGTTCTTTTTTTTTTTTTTTTAGATTCTTCCGATTAAGCTGGGATCGACTTCTTGGTAGTTATGAGATGGCACTAATATTTGGCGACAGAGATCCGTTTAGGGTGCAGCGGACCCCGGGTTTTACTTGTTTCCTGTACCGCCTTCGAAAAAGTGTCAGGTCGTAACGAAGCTCACGGTATCGGACCCGGTGAAACCGTTTCGGTTACCTATTGTTATGTAACAGGTCGTCGCATAAAAGGTGTCAGAAGCAAGTGCTCCGAAAAGGACGCCTTGAACTGAAATGCAGTGAACGCGTAAGTCCGAGTAACGCATGTGTCTACCGAAGAAGGAAAACAAAAACTCGGACACGAGGGACATACCAAGAGGAATAAGAGAACGCTGTCTCAAACACAGCTGTCATTTTAGTTTCAGAAGTATCATTTACTCAAAGCAAACCCCTCCAACGTCGCCAGCAACCTCAGGCCCTCCACGCCGGCACGATTTTTTGTTCCGCTTTTCCTCGGCGGACTTTCGCAGACCGGTACGTGATGTTTGGCGTTCCTTTGGATGGCTGGAGCAACGGAGCCGTAGCTCCAGGCTCGGCGCTGGCGCAGTCGCTCGAGCTCTGCCGGCTGCTGGCGGCCCTCACCAAGACCGGATGGAAGCCTCGCCGGACCATCGTGTTCGCCGGATGGGACGCGCACGAATTCGGAGAAGTCGGGGTCACCGAGTTCATCGAGGTAAGCACTCTCCTCCCGGCTGGCCACACCAAGAGGCGCATAGACGATATGCGAAGTTGCTCAAGCGTATGACAACGCTGAGGGGGCGGCCGTCTTGGTATTTAAGATATTCAAGTATTTATACATGAAAAGCTTAAACACAAAATGAGCAAAGCGAACCCGAAAGCTTACATTTAAATACCTACACACTGGTGATGGGGCTCAGCAGACTACGTCAGTGGAAAGAGGAGTGAAAGAGGCAGAAAGGGAAGAATGCAGGAAAAATCTGCTCTAACAATGTACAGGTCACAAAAACAGGACATAAGAAAGGAGAATGTGTTTGACAATTCACTGGGAAGTTCTTTACTGTTTAAGGCGAGAACGGGAGTTTTGAGGACGAGGAGGTATAGGGCTAAATTTCAAGAGACGGACATACTATGTGACGGACATACTGCGGACCACATAATTTTTATATATATATATATATATTTTTTTTTTCTTTTTTTTTTTTTTTTAATATAAGGACAGTTTTGTTTTACGCGAAGAGACGCGTTTTTGTACCTTTATTTGAGCTCTGAAGTACGAGAAGACGTTTCGAGTGGCAAATGTAATAACGCGAGCAGAGTTGGAGTCGCTCGGGTGTGAAGGCAAGCCTTTTCCAATAGACTGATTTCACCAGCCAGCGTGACTACGGCACCGCTGCCGCAATGCATCGAGGGAACTTTAATTAGTCTTTGTGCACGAGGGGCAACCTCGCCGGAGCTCTTCGCGCGCAGAGTACGAGACGGCACGAACCGTCTTGTGTAGTGCCACCTGCCTCCTATGAACTAAAGTTATGGCGGCGTCACGCATGCGTGGAACGCTTGGTGAAATCAATCTATTGCGCCAAATGCAGACGACCTTAAAAAATTCCAATGTAGCGCCGAGTATTTTGCGACATCGAAATGCACTGCAAAAATATATTGCGTTTACCCGTTTATTGCAGCAAGCGCTGAGGACAGGCGCACGATAGAATGCACCTCTTCCTGCGTGTAAATAGACAGTTTTAGTGGATCTTGGGCAAGGACTGCGTTGTTGGCGGGAGCTCGTGCCATCGCTTTGAGCATGGATTGAGCACGCACCCGCAAGGCCCGCAATCTAGCAAGCTTCTACAAAAACTTTCTAGTATCTTAAACGAAGTGCATTTGCAGACTCGGCATCACTCGAGTTAGGCAAATAGAAGACAACACAACGCGTGCAAATCCAAGACTTTTCGGTAATTTGTAGTATTACCGATCGTTTTGCCCAACCAGCAGCTTGGTTTACTTCGGACACATTTGATAACCATCGAATGCTACCTGCAACTGGGCGTCGCCACCGAAGCGCTGCTGTCGGTGGCGACGGTATTGACAGCGCCGCCGATGGTGACGACGCTAACGTCAACAATCAAAAAAAGCGCAAGAATTAGACGAAGGACGAGTAAGAGGAATGCACACGACTCGTCCTTCGTCTAATTTTTGCGCTTTTTTTGGTTGTAATGCATCCCCACATCGTCCAAGTTACCACTCTTGTGCTAATGTCAACGCCGCGAAACTCGGACTGTGACCGGGGGTCGGTAAAACTAATGCCCCTGAATAAAAAAAGGTAGCGACATCTCCTCTTTCCTCCTCTGACGCGCACACCCTTTATCTTTATGATTTGCTTTTTTACACCCGCGCGACGACTGTAGCGCCGCCTGGTTTGGCCCACGATAGCAGACGGCCTTCCTATACTTGAGTCAGAGCGCAGTCAAAGGCTGAAAGACACGCGAATACATACAGGCTAAAAGCGCACTGGCACGGTCTACCAGCCGCGAAGGATGTGCTCTAAGAAAGACGATGAAAGCCGTGACGTTGGACAGTCGAATTCCTAACACCAGAGATCGAATTCCTAACACCACTCTCTTAAAAATGCCTGAATGTTCACTTACCCGCAAAACACTCGAAGAGCCAATCTCTGCGATCTACGAAATAACTTCGACGAGTGATGAAACGGAACATCTGTTTAGACCTCAAAATGAAGTCTGCGCTGTAGCATTACGCAATGCAAGCATGACGCTTTGCATTGCGTAATGCCACAGCGCAGACTTAATATTGAGGTCTAAACGGATGTTCCGCCTCATAATTCGCTGAGCTGATTCCGTAGATCGCAGAGATTGGCTCTTCGAGTGTTTTGTGGGTAAGTGAACGCGCAGGCATTTTTAAGAGTGCAGAGATGACTAGATTAGTGGCAACTCGTCGTGACGCTAGTGCTTTTTAAACTTTTAAATTTATAGCCATTTCAGTTTTTGAGTGTCAACATTATTTCTGCACCTTCATTATCACTGACAGAAGTCGAATTGCTTGCACTAGAGATAACTAGATTACTGAAAGCTCAACGTGACGCCAGCGCTTTTTAAACTTTTATACTTATAGTAAATTCCCTTTCCTTTTTAACAATTTTCTCTTTTCCTTCTTTGAAAACGTTGAAACCTTTGGGGGGGGGGGGGGGGGGGGGTTCATATTGTGGGCCTTTGTATGTTGTTGCTCAATGAAAGAAGTCCTGTTGCCGCCCCCGGCCTAGATGTTTTATACTTTCAAGTATTCGTAACCATTCACCAACACGCTCGTTTTCAATTATTACTGCACTCTGTAATGTGCACTATCCAGGAGTTACAAAGAGATATTTGAAATACCTTGTATGAAGATTTAAGTCTTGGGCTATTGGACTATTTTATAGCCCAAAGTTTGACTATGTTTGGGCTATATCTCACAAAAATTTGGCGGCTTAATCTGCGAGTACCTCGCAACCCTAAGCAGCAATTTTTTTTTATTTTTTTTTTGGCGGCAAAAAAATTTTTGCGTCCGCTCTAATAGCCTGTTCACAGTGGAAGCGGATCCGCAACCGCGAAGCGGATCCGCGCACTTTTAACCGCCAGGCGGATGGGATCGCGTTGTTGGGGTGCGTTTTGCCAACCGCTTCGGGACGAATACCTCCCGCTTTCGCGAACCTCGAAGCGGCAGCCAATCGTAACGCGACGCGGACGTTACGTCGGTGACTTTCGAAGCAAGATGGCACCCGTCGCTGGTGAGCCTTCCTCTACCTCACTAGTTGCGCGCAGTGTTCTAAAAGGGGCGAGAGCGTAACCCGAGCAATTGAAAAAGAGGGGAAGAAGGAAGTCCACTCTTACCAACCATACAGCACAGCATTTGTTACAATAAAGAACAAGTACAAAAGAGGTATCCGAACCAGATAATTGACGATAAGGCGCTCCTGATAACAATGCGAACCTCGTAGTGCTCTCCGCATACGTTTCTCGGTAAAGATTACTGTTGCGCAAGCTGCCGCGGCGACGGCAGCTTGCGACGTGGGGAGTGACGTCACTGGCCTTTCATATATAAAAAAAAGTTTTGGTACAGTGCGTTTACTTTTTTTCGTCAATCATTTCAGTCAATCAACACATTTCCTCGCATTGATAACGTCTGTAAAGTTCGTCCAATTTTCGCCTTGTCAGTTTCGTTTCTTAACTACACCTTGCCCTTAACAATAACAGAGTGGAATAGCCTGCCTAACAGCATCGTGACCCAGACAGATCATAACACATTCATATCCCAACTGACCATCCATCTGCAGTAGCACTAATAGCAAAGTCATTTCGTGTTTATAGAAATGTTTTGTTTCTGTACTTTTCTGTTTAATCAGGTGTTTTTCCTAAAGATGTTTTCAGTGTTTATTTTTCCCCTGTTTTTGTTGGTTTAACAACGTTCTCCGGCATGTAACCCACTTTTTCTTTGTTCTTTTATGTTTTTTTCAGCGAGTACCCCCACCTTGTGTAATGCCCGTAAGGGCCTTCAAGGTTTAATAAATCATGATGATGATGATGATATACCCTTTTCCTGTCTGCAAACATGAACTGCCTCCTGCGTCCCAAGCGACTTCCGGTCGCACCGTCTTTGCAAGCCTGTTGGGCTTGCTTTTGTAACCAGTGCTAGAAAGTATAAATGCTACACGGACAACAAAGTTGGAGATTTAACGAGGGCCTTCGGTTGTACAATATCACATTTTGGAGGAGGCAAGTTCGTTTACAAGAATACTCGAAACATTTTAACAGATCTCGCACTACTTCGTTCTTTTGGCGCTCACCTGGAGACTAGGTGGTTAAACGTTTCATCTACATTTCAAGCAGAGGTGTTAATGTGGCCTTTGTTCATTCTTTTTATAAACCGGAAGTTTTCTGGAACGTCAAAAACTGCAGCACCACCTGGTGGCATTTGCCATAAACATAGTCTATAGTGCAGTGAGCAATCGTTGCAGGTGATACCACAGCTTCGCTGTCCGACCACCTACACAGCGTGTTATTGGAGCCCCAACTGTTCTTTATATCGTCCGTAGTTTCCGCAGTACTGCGCCCAACTAGTGAGCTGTTTTAGCGCGGAGCAGATAAATAGGCGAAGAAAGGTCATGTTCACATCCGTCACTTGAGTCCGCCGCGAAAAAAATTGACTCGTATTCTTAACTGGCTTCGCTTTGGTTCTATGGTTCGGGTAAGCTAGTCTGTTTGTTATTTGAGGTGCCAAAGCCTGTGGCTGCGCTGCCTTGTTCGTCTTTGCCTGCATCAAAATTCGTCTCCGATCGCCCGAAGTTACAGCTTTTGTAACCGGCAGTCGCGTAAACTGCTCAAAGCTATCGACGCCTGAGATATGAGTTAGAAAGCGCGAAATGCGCTCAGGCAGTACAGACTGCCTAGCAGGTAGCTACCGAAGGATGAAAGCAGCAGTGATGGTGAACAATTTTGTAGATGCACCCCCCGCGCGTATACCTCTTCACACTCCGCCGAACGCAGCGTCTGCATCGCGCGGTCTGTACTGCCTGGTCGTCGTTCGTGTGTTCAAAGCTCATATCGCAGGCCATTGTACATGACCACCACGAGAGCACACTGGGGCTGGCGTGGAACCAAAGATAGTTGCTCTAGCTCGCTCGGCCCATGACGTTTGCACCACCAAGAGAAATAAAGGGCACCTAATCAAGAAATAAAGTGTACCTACCACGTGATGCGTAATCCATACGGCGTTTATTTGAGCTTAATATCAAACAAGCGATAAACTCGTATGCCCATGCGTTCAGCAGGTTAACTGTTTTCATCCGCTTGGCATTGTTAGCGCGCGTCACTGATGGTATTCAACTCGTTAGGCCTGACTGATTGATTCACGCTGTGAAGGTCCTTTCGGAAGCATGAGTGCATGAGCCAGCGCGTCTGGGAAGATTCGGTCAACAAACTGACATCATCAATTGCAGATTGAAACTTCCCTTCTGTGTCCCTCCGACACAACTTGACCGACGCTTCTCCGTTCATTTTGAACGTCTTTCTTCGGGCGAGCAGATCACCACCGACTCGTTCTTTGTTGTTGCTGTTGTTTTCTTATGTACTGATGTTTTTGTTCTGCCTTCCCAGGGGAACCGCCACAAGGTTTCCTCCAGGACAGTGGCCTACCTCAATTCTGACATCTGCAGCTCTGGTATGTCGCCAGAAAACTCTCGCAAGTTTTGATGACGTCACCAGCACTATCCAGAGGTTTAAACTGAACATTGCGCATCGTTTAAATTTAGTTTTCGGTCTGTTTATGTCGTTTGTGCATTCTAATGTATATAAAAATGTGAAGCCCTCCAGGCGCCGACTGCCGATGCATTCAAACAACGTTCGCAGTGCATTCATCGCTGTTTTGTTCCAAATACCGAAGATCGCCAACCCTCTATATATATATAACGATAACGGGCAGTCAAGGCTCGGCTAATACTTATTCCCCTCGGCTAGCTGATGGCTTGTGACCGCAAGTTGCATTCACGTCCTTTATTCCTCTTTAGGCTCAGAGTTTGCGGTGACAGCTTCTCCGGTCTACAGGTCGTCATTCATAAAGGCAACTCACTTGGTAAGTGCCCCGAAAGTATTGTTACCCCAGAAGACGAGAAGACATTCTAAATGCCGTGTACGCGTACGCCGTAAATAAGGCTAATTGAATACCGGATGCACGAAGGTAAAACGATCGCGATTATGCTACAAAACACGTCCCCCAGTGAGCACGAATTGACACAGTGTGAATGCTCGAACACAGCAGTTATAATGAAAGGCCACAGGATGAGTGGCCAAAGACTGGCCAGACAGTTAGCGCTGTCTGGGATAGTCTGTTGAAAAGTTACTTTCTCAACCTTTGAGGAGCCATTGGAACTACGTGGCCAGGGCATGCAGTGGATTTTTTTTTTTTTTAATATTTTTTTTCTTTCCAGGTACCTGATTTCCGGAATAGTTCTGTGACGTACTACAAAGCCTGGTCAGCCGACGTCAACTCCCAAAAGGATGAGTCTGGCAAACCGAAGTGAGCCCAACGTCCAGTTCCGCGCGATAGGCGCCGTTTGACCGAAGGTCGCTTTCATTAGGAGCATCGAGGCTCCGCTCAAATGGAACTAGTACTGGCCTTTAATAGTCTGCAAAGGCTAATAACGGAGTGCAATAACTTCGACCTCGGAAATGGTTAGTCATGCGGTCTGCTTGAAAAATCTAAAGAAACACATATCAAGATGACGTTTCCGGTTTTGCACACTGAGCACGATGTTTCGTGTGCCTGGTATCCCAGCGCAGATCGCGTTGATGGGGTTCTTGTAGCCTGCAGTCGAAACGGTTCGCGTTCGATGTGCTCTACAGGGCACTTTTGTTTAGAGCGCAGGCACTACCGAAACTTGAGTGTTTTTGTTTACGAAATCTCGCTGCTCCCGTTTCGTTGAGGCTATTCACATTCTTTGAATAGTCGGCTGCCGCCAAGTCGAGGCGATAGAGAAAGAATATTTACAAAATCCGGTATACAGAGTACCAATAAACAAATCTAGAATACGGGGGGGGGGGGGGGGGAGAGAATAGGGGGTAGTGCTTCTTAATACCTGATGGCTCTGGCTTTACACTGGACGATAAATTAGAAAAAGAACGTGTCTGACTAACTCGAAGTGACTCAAAACATCGCAAGTTTACGCGAATATCGGCCATCTTCGAGAGGCTGCCACTTTATTATTATCAAACTGAAGGCAATATGTAATTATAAAAGATACGAAGCGGTCAGGGGTATATGAAAAGGAGTAGTGGTGCCAGGACTCAACGGGGGTACTGCGGTTGAGACCAGAGGTTACATCAAGATTGGAAATTTGACAAAGGAGCATGGGCAGGTTAGCACTGGGGGCCAATGGGAACACACCAAATGAGCAGAGGCACATGGGCTGGTCCTGCTTTGAGAGTAGAGAGGCAATTCATAAATTGAAATTTTAACAAAGATTAACCGAAAGGGATAATACTCGGTGCCCACAAAAATTATGGACAAACCCAACCAGAAGCTGACTATTAAATACACGCACACTAGTGATGGGGCTGAGCAGGCCAGTTGAGTGATAAAAGGCATGAAAGATGTAGAAAGGGGAATCTGGGGGCAAAGATTGCAAGAAAAAACAGCTTTAACAATGTAAAGGTCACAAAAACATGACATGAGAAATGATAAGGTGTTTGATCATTCACGTGGCAGTTCTTTGCTGTTCGAGGCGAGAATGGGAGTGTTTAGGACAGAGACGTATGGGGCTAAATTTCAAGCCATAGACGCATTATGTGCCGTATACCATAGTAACAGTGAGACGCTAGAAAATTTGGTGTTGAAGTGCACGGGGCTTCGCGCTGCCCTCCCTGATGGGGTGACAGATCTGACGCGGGCGCTGGGTTTTGCTGACGATGATGGAAGAATAGACAAAATGATTACAGTCACAAAGATGAGGTTAGAAGATTAGTGAAAATTATCCAGGACAATTTTTAATGAAGTAAAACTAACTAACAGAGCTGGTGACGGGCGGGACAGGGGAAATTGGAACTCCCTCGCCTCTCAATGGACCCGGTGTTAGGTTGACGCCGTCAAGGTTTGACCAGAGGAAAATTGGCTACTTCCTCGCGGGGGAGAAGGCGAGGGGTGGTGTTTTCTTAGTTGTTTTCTTTTTCTATTTTTTTTCCCCGGTCTTGTAAAGGTTATCCTGGCGATATCCCACACGCCCTCGTGATAGTTAGAAAAGTGCAGAGGGGGCAAATTGCCTCAGAGAGGCGAGAGGAGGAATCATACCTTTGTTTTCTAGCTATAGGTGGCGCAAGCTACCGTCGATTATAAAGGGTATTCGCGACTTCAGCGAACTATAGGGGGCGCGCTGGTAAGACAAAATGGCGGGCGAAAGAATGTTGTTTCGTCGTTCAGCACGCGGACCACCATAAATTGCTTTCACTGCAGCGTAAAGTTGTTGCTACTTATAAAAGCAAAGCGATTTTTACACGGTAGAAACCTTCTTCTAGTCAGTGCGTAGGAATGACACGGCGGAAGCATAAAAATATTCACTGGAAACGATTTTTGTAACAACGCTGCCTACGAGAACCAAGCAGCGATAGCAGAAGACATAGTCGAAACGACCTCCTCTCTTGAGCTTCTCGGCGTTGCCACTACGCGGCGCCGATTTCGCTAAAGTCGCAAACAACCATTAGAATCCATCCATCCATCCACGTCCCTATCGGTGCGTGCGTATACCGGATACGCACGCACATGCATGGTTTCTGGTTGGCCCGTGGCTTTGGCTGGGCTCCATTGCGGGGTGAGTGGAACTACACTAACACGCTGTTCCCAAACCAGATGTGGGCACTGCGGGTGCACAGAAGCCAGATTAAGTGAAGCAGTTGCGCATGCGCCGGTAACAGCGCCACCGCAGCAACGCCTTCACGTTTCGAGACTGTTGGAGAGTTTTTCTCTTTTCTGTGTTACGTTCCCTGGAAGGCTGGTCAAACGACGTAATCGCACACAGAATTCAGCGCCGCACGCTCCCCCCCCCCCCCCCCCCCCCCCTCTTCGGACATCGCTCGCTGTTTGCCCTAATAAAAGTTGTTATATGCAGTATCTTGACAAAAATGCCGTCAACGAGGTTTACGCTAGCGACATCGATTGCTCGCGGGTTTTCAAAAGAAAACAGAAAAGCAGAAGCAAAGTATTCGGACAATATGAACACCTTGTTGTTTGCCATAGAAGTGAAGGACGCCGCTTGCGAGAGTCGGGATTATATCAGCGGACTCCTTTGTGTGCCAGTGCAATTTAAGGTGAAGGGGGTAAAGGGGTAGTGGAGCGATTTTATTATCGAAACAATTTACACTTCTATCTTTTTTATATCCTTTATCTTAGCACAAGTAACAAAAAACGCGTCACCTTGCCCCGAAAAACTGCTATTCCGCTGCGGAATTGCAAAAGGAAAAAACGAATCATTTGCCGATCTGCAGCCGCGTGTGGCGGTTATGGGAACTAGGGTGACACGTCTCCGGGGGGACACGCGGAAGTCAGCAAAACCTCTCCCCTTCCGCCAATACACTCGCCGTCAGCCCCGTGGCGAACCGTATTTTGTGTTCATCACTCGCCGTGACCTTCGACGATGCTAACCCTTCAAAAGTCGACAGTCGCGGAGGAAGCGGCTGAGATCTCTGAAGAGAGAACCCAACGGGAAACCAGGTGGTCCCCCTGGGTACTTCAATCGTAAGACCACGCGAGAGTTGAGAGGCACAATGGCCTTCAATTTTTTTTTCTTTTTTTTATTATTATTAAAAACTAGCGCACGCAAGAAAATGCGGTTTTCTGTTCTTCGTTTCATAAGTGACAGAGATTAATTCCCGCAGTGAATTTGCCAGAGTCCGAAAACCGTTGCATTGTTGGGAGACACGGGCGCTGGGTGAGGCACATAAGATCGCCATCCACGTCTCAGTGTGACACTTGACACAACGCCTGTGGTTCGCAGCTTGCCGCCACTAAGGAAGAGAGGCAGCTTCCTGCCCTTCGTGCACTACGCCGGCGTTCCCAGCCTCGACGTCGGCTTCCGGGTAGGTCAGCCTTCTGCGCCCTCTACGACAGGAGTACTGCCGCATCTGTCCTTCGGAACGGACCACCGTCCTTTTGGCGTGGATCGAAATTCGGGATGTTCTCACAGAGTGAAACCATAGGGCGAATCCGAGGCCCCTCATTGGCCTTTTTATAAGCGCGGCACAAACGCGTGTCTAACTGCCCTTCGGCTTCTTTTCTGACCCCACACGTTCCCCTGGTGCACCGGCCCGCGTCTAAGCGCGATCACTGTCACGGCGCTTTGAGCGCGCACGCGGTGTAGTTTTTGGAGGTAAACAACTGTTGTTTCCCTCCAATACCATCAGCCATCGTGTCGCCACCGTCGAGGGCGGTCGTCGCGGTCGGGTTACGTCGCGTCAAAGCCGCGTTTGTTTACGTATTTTACTGCACTCCTCGTGACGCAGAGTCCACTGCTCGGCTTACTGTCACGGGGCGTCTCAAACAACGCAAAAGATCACGGTCCTCTACTGCTTCCAAAAACGTGGGACGTTTAAACGGGTCGATCAGGGCCCTGGACTTGCCCCACGGTTTTACTCTGTGGGGAAATCCCGATACGCGTCCGGGCTTTCGGTTTGCCGCATCATTCGTGTGGTTTGAGCGAACTCCCCGGCATCGATTGGCAGTCGTTGCCTTCTTTACCAGCTAACACGGCACATTATGTTTCCACCAAGCGACATCCATTTACATGACCATCTTCAGTTTGGATCCTTCGGAACTTCAAAGTTCTTCTGAACCGCCTAGATCGCGGTGAACTGTCATTCCGCTGAAAGTGGTTCTCGCCTATCTCGGCGTTGCAGACGCAATCAACTTCCCATCTTGACTAAAGGCCCGTTCACACGATGCATTTTTCTCGCGCATCTAGTGTCGCGAAACGTAGTTTCACGAAATGGTTGCGTCGTCTGAACGAGTCCGAAAAGGATGCGCGCATCTAAAAAAGGTTGCGCGCACACCTCGCTTTTGGAGCGAGCTTTTGCTGAAACTTTGCCGAGTCCTGTCAATCACTCTGAGGGCGCCGCCAATGGCCACTCAGAAACGCTCTCACGTGGCCTTTGAGGGAGGAGCGAGCTGTTTGAGAAGACCACTGCACTGCCGGTGTTGTAGCCGAGCCAAATCCGAAAAAAAACCGAAACCACGAACAATGGAGACTGCCGGCGCTTCCGCAAGCACGTCCAGCACCACTGAAGGAAAAGTGAGTAGCATATCGGAAAAAAAATCTAGTGATGGACGAAGACGTAATTGGTGATGATGATAATTCGCGTCTATTTTTAGTCATAGTTAAGAAATAAAACCTTGAGACAAGGAAACAAAAAGGGACGTACACAGTACCGTCTCAAAACCAGCACAGCGTACAGCTCTCATTTACTTCCACAACAGTCTTCTTCTTTGTCAACCTCCATCCAAATTATACATATTCAACAGTAAATAAAGTAAATGGCAGTAAATGACAATTCAACAACTAGTAAATGACAATTTAAGAGTAAATTAAGTGAATGAAAGTAAACGACAGCTGTATGCTGTGCTGGTGTTAAGACGGTGGTGCGTGTGTCTCTTTTTTTTTTTTTCCTTGTCTTAAGGTTTTATTTCTTAATTATGATTGTTCATAAGCTCGCCTTCCTTTTTGTCTCTTAGAATGTGGCGGGAGATGGAGAACACGACGCTGAATGGCTAATGGTGATGATGATGATGTTGGCTTTCAACTGAAACGCCACTTTATGGTCAACACGCAAACTATTTTCGCGACTCTAAACGTCATCGTTGTTGCAGGTGAAGCGGTACGTGTGAACGAGCACATTTCGCGAAACCTGAGTATCGCGAAACAGTTGCGCGCCTAAAAGATGCATCGTGTGAACAGACCTTTATCCCCCCCGCTCTCTTGAAATTTTGTCGAAGTTTGTGTTACTTTATTGCCACAAAAATTACTTTTAGAGCCGCCATACACGTGCCAAGCACGCGCCGCGTGTGGAGCAGTGGGAAGCTATTTGCTTCGCCACTTTTTGTTTTAGAAGGTATCGTTTTGCCTAAAAGCAAATGGATAAGACTTACGTAGTAAGTTCTGTTAATAAAACTCGATAAAGAATGACCGGGGCTTAAATAACGTGATAGATTGCAAACATATCAAAATATCAGTGTGCGCAATAGATATATCCGCGATCCGAGAGGACACCAAATGACAGCAATGGCGCTGCTTTGAGTGATTCTCGAAAGGTGGGGTGCAAGGTGCAATCCAACCTCGTAGGAGAAGTGCATTACCGCCGGCAGCTGTCATCATCATCATCATCATCATCATCATCATCATCATTTATTGAACCTTGAAGGCCCTTACGGGCATTACACACATTACACCTGCTGAAAAATACATTATATAAAGGAACAAACAAAAAGTTGCTTACATGCTGGAAAACACTATTATATAAAGCAACAAAACAGGAAATAAACACTCGAAACATCTTTAAGGAAAAACAGCTGATTAAACAAAAATACACAAATAAAAGATTTCTATAAACACTAATTGACTTTGCTATTAGTGCGAATGCAGATGGATGGTCAGTTGGAATATGAATGTGTTATGATCTGTCTGGGTCACGATACTGATAGGCAGGCTATTCCAGTCTGTTATTGTTAATGGCAAGGTGCAGTTAAGAAACAAAACTGACGAGGCGAAAATTGGACGAACTTTACTGACGCTATCAATGCGAGGAAATATATGCGAGTTGTGACCGTCGTGTGTCCGCCGATGTCCCTCGCAGAACAACCTGAGCAAGAGCCTGTACTTCCCGGCGTACGGCACGGCCCTGGACACGCTGGTGCTGGCCGAGAAGTTTGTGGACCCGGGTTTCAAGGTTCACAGGATGTGCACCCAGCTGCTGGCCACGCTCATCCGCATGTGGTCGGACACGCCACTGCTGCCGTACGACCTGACCGAGCTCAAGGGCCAGCTCAACAGCCAGTTCGGGGCCATGAAGAAGACCTACGAGGCCACCATCAAGAAGTCCAACATCAGCTTCGGTGCGTTTCTCCGGGCACGGCGGCGAGTGCGAGGAGTACGCGCTGGGGCCCGCAGAATTCAAGACCGCCCGAGTCCCACTCCGGCTGCATGCTAAAGCTACAGGCGCAGGCTAGCCTGCATGCGCTCCTGAAGCTTTGAGAAGCGCATTTCTAGAGCGAGTGCTCGGTCTGCGGGAGAACATTTCAAAGCAGCGACCCCGTGATCTCGTGCTTGTGGCATTGGCTGCAGTCTCAGCTTAAGGGTGTGTAGAGCAATGAACCGAAACAACCGACACCGACAAGCCTGAAACACTTGCAGCACGTGCACGCGATGGTACCTTTGACAGACTTGCACTCGCTCGGGGTTCGCGAAGTAAGCACGAGTGATTGAAAGCCTGCCAAATGGGCCATCGCGTGCAAGCTGCAAGTGTTTGAGGCTTGTCAGAGTCAGTTGTTTCTCTTTGACAGCCGATGCTACAAGCGCAAGCGTGTGGCCCTGAACAGTGCTTGCACTGCACGAGCGCACGTTCTTGGCAGGGACGCTGAAAGCCTGGAGCTTGCGCTTGTAGCATCAAGTGCGTCAGGACTTAAGCTGAAACAAAGTATATAGTGGGCATTAGGCCTCTTGCACGACAAACGAACCGTTGACACAGACCGCGATGATTTTGAGATTCAACGAATAAAAGAAGGAACTATAGTTGGTGGTGAACACTATATAAGAAGCTCCACCTCCAGCACGCACTCCTTGCCTTCTGTCGTGCTTCGGCTGCGCGTGGTCGCCAGACGCTTTCGAAGGGAAAAAACTCACGCTCAACACGGAACTTCCACACTTTTTCGTCTATAAAATTCGCGAATATCTGTGCGCCATTTTTGCGAACAGCAAAACAATCACATTCCGATCCGAGTCTACTTTTATGACATGCCTCCTGCACGTTCGCGGCTGTTGCATGCTCATGTATGAGTCACTCATCAAAATGACTAATTGGAAAACCGTCAAGGCGAAACAAACTCCTTTTATAAGGAATGACGGACAGAAGGATCAGCGTATTGCAGTGCTGCTAACGGCTTAATGCCACAACGGACACCCTCGTTATGCAGGAGTCCCTTCGTTGGCCTTAAAATACGATACATGCAAATTTTTCTCTCGGTGAATATTATCAAATGCCGTATTTAGTAGTACGATCGATATTGCGGGAATACTGTAGTGAAGTCTCGTAGCCGTAAATATAGTATCGAATGAAATTAATACCCAACTAAAGTATCAATACGTATACATGTAGATGTGCTATACACAGCCGATTTCCCGATTTAAGTGCGCTTGAAAAAAAGAAAAAAACAAAAACAGGACGAATAAAACTTTTTAACGCCTAAAACTTAAAAAGCAACTCTCTACAGCATTGAAACATCACGTCAAGTATTTTGTACAAAACCTCAGTAATCTGCAGATCATTATTAACTACGAAATGCTAGGGCAGTATGGATATTTTAATGTTTTTTTGTTTTGTTTTTTTATCTCGTTTTAAACAAACTTCCAAGTCTATAAAACTTTGTTAAGGTTATTCAAAAATGGGGAAATTAACAATTTCCGTAATTACGTGCGTTTTTTTTTATTTTCAGTAATAAAAACAATCCCGCATCATAAGATAAGACAGAGTTGTTCAGCAGAGGCGCTTGGTTTTACGGACGACCTTCCTGACGCGCTAGGACTCGCACTGGATGAATGGTAACGCCTGCCTTCTGTTCAACTTTCTTCTAGAGGGCATCGGAAAGGCCTTGGCTAAATTCAGTACAGTGCTGGACAACTTCCTCGCGGACCTTGAACATATTAAAGTGCATAAGTAAGTCCCAGACTCTGTCCACAAACACACTTGCCAGGCTCCACGCTTCCAGTAAACCGTATTGCTGCAAGCCTGAACGGGTTGGAAGTGTGGCTTACTTTCTACTTAGTAGTACTGTCGCGGATAATATGTGCCAGTCCTTCATGCTTCTTTCGCGTACGTTTCTGAGAGAGCTGTACTCTGAACTAAGAATGGAATGGGAAGTTGGGGTGTCATGCTTCTTAGTATTTGACAAACTGAGAGACAATTGAGCTTGCGGGGATTGCAGACGCAGAAAAAGGCCGGGTCTTTCTGCGCACACGGGCTCGAGACTAAACCGCAATGTGACCCAACAGAGAGAAATTGCACGTGATACGCCCATCTGTCGCGTTCTGCGAACATAATTTGAAAGCGCAGAAGTCAAAAATGAAAAAGCAATGGACCTTTTGCAAAAAAAAAAAAAAAATCCCAAGAGTCCGCGAGCAAAGCGTAGAACGAATTCTAGAAATGTCCTTACCACGTGACACCGAAGAAAGAGGGTAGCGTAGTTTCTCGCCTGCCTTCGCCCGCGTATCTTCCGTCGCCTGCTACAGCCGATTATACACAGTCAGTTTGAGGCATTGCGTTTGGCGCCGCGGACAGCGCTGCACGTTTTGCAATGGTTGCCGATCACTCTCCAGGCCCCCTTCAGGGACCTCTGACGTGCGAAGTGTGGTGGGCGGGCTGTGGGTAGCCCCCGCGCTGAAATCTGTCCGTTCCTCTTCACAGTCCCCTGGACGTGAGACGTGCCAACGACAAGATGATGAACCTGGAACGATGTTTCGTTCAGGAAGTGGACGGCAGTGAGGATCAGGCAAGGCTCCGGTAGGTTGCTCGGCTGTGCCCACGCGTGCCACCCCCACCACGAGCGAACACAACTGCTTCGAAACGGGCTGCTATAGGGCACCGTTCAAGGGGGCCGACAGTGCTCGCCGGTCCATTGAACCGCCTCCATTTTGTCACCGGACCCCACGCTCTGGCGCCGTGACCACGTCACGAAGAATGCACGCGTGGCGGGTACAACGAGCACCTATAGCTTCCACCTCATTCTCAGCTCTCAGCTAGTGCTCGCGGGATATTTTTATGTTTTTCGTCCGCGTTCAACGGCAAAAGGCCCCGTTTTGGGAATACCAATGCATGGTTGATGAGGAAACAACTTTGAAAGGTAGCGAATGGCTAAATGTGTGTACGAGAATTGCAGATTAACCTTCTTCAGAGAGTTCTCTGCGCACACCCTGTCGAGCCATCATATCTTCAGACAAACATAAGAACACGTATACGATCTTTTTCGGGTGTATCACTTACGCTGGACACTGTATTCTCTGTACCCGGTTTGTCTCTTTCCTTTTGAAGAGAACCAAACCATAGCAGAACCGCAAGCTGGGCTTCCTTATTTATTTATTTATTAGTTTATTTATTTTATTTCCAATACCCTCAGGGTCCGAGGACGTTGCAGAGGGAAGTGGGTTACAAACAGTGGAAGATCAAAAACAACAATCCTAAGAATGCAAAAATACATGGTAATGAAATGCTAAAAGGTAACACTGTTAAGGCATTGTTTGAAAGCGAAGGAATCAGATATGGATGCCACAGACGCTGGAAGGTGGTTCCATAAAAGCGTGGTTTGGTGTATGAATGAGTTGTAAAACGTTGTAGTGTTACATGGAGGTATACCGATCCTGTGTGGATAATCGAGGCGTGATAATATGTAGAAAGGGGGTGTTACTAACTTGTCACGCAAAAGAGGATTATGATAGAACATTTTGTGAAACAGACACAAACGGGTAAGTTCTCGACGTGATGCAAGGTTAGGCAGGTTCAAACTAAATTTCATTGATGTTACGCTGGCAGTGCGGTGATAATAAGTAAGGATGAAACGAACAGATCTGTTCTGAATTGTTTCAAGAGCTCATGTCATGTCAATACGTTAAAACCAGAGTTCCAAATTGAAGAGGTGTATTCCAGCTTAGAGCATACGAGCGTTTTGTAAAGAAGCAGCTTTATTATGTTTAAAACGGGAAACAGCAGATGAGACAACGTGCATACGCCTGTATCTTCCTTGGACGCGTTGTGTCGGCGTTTAAAGGGGTACGGCAGGAAATACTAACGCCTATTTTATTGTCTAAATGTCAACCACGCTCTGGTCACACAACAGACACCAATTGTTGTTAGAAAAGACGTTATACAGGGTGTTTCGCGCAAGAGTTACAAAAATTGCCACAATCAGCGTATTCCAAGTAAAAAGATGCTTTTCTCGTGACCGCATTACTCGTGGTGGCGGACGTCAGAAAAGGCATGATACTTACTAATTAGTTCGCTAATGAATTGAAAATGACTAAATATTTTTTTAATTATTGAAAATAGACATATGGATCCAATTAGAAACTTCCTGGGCGTCATCGAAAACCACTAAATCAGTAATTTTCAGAAAGACTTTGAGCGCGTAAAAAGCGTAGTAGTGCACTAAAGTTACCACTCGTGGAGCAGGCCCAAGGCTAGTGGTTGAGGTAAGGCGCCCGCGCGATTTTTCCGTCTTTTATCAGAGTCCCAGCCTTGTACCACCTTTTTCGCAAGAGGGGTCCGAAACTTTATCATATAAACCCGCCTATAACCCCCTTTACAGGGAAAAGCCTGGCTGACTGGTATATCGCAAATTGGAGAAATGTAAAAATCAAAACAAAGGTGATTTCGGAACATGTAACCTGAAAGGCAGATTAAGCTTCTCCAGCAAAATCTCGACGCATTCCATTTCAGCGGAGCGAACGCTGGAAAGAAACCCCCAATCATGAAGTAACTGTAAGTGTGCAGAGGACTACGGAGGGGCATCGGGAATCGTGCTCCCCCTGGTGAGATCCAGGGGGGAAAGAGCCCCCCCCCCCCCCCCCCCCCGGGCCATGATCCTTACCGAGACACTGTTTACGTGCCATGTAACGAGCTTGCTCTCCAAGTGGACTTAGATCTTGTGGCGAACGACTCTATCAAACAAACACCTGTCAGAGAAATCACATTTCTTGCTGCAGGATAACATGTGTAATTGCCGCATCTGTAAACCTCCCTGACTGTACATACCTGCTTGACCAAAGTGTTTGCTTGCTTGAGCCTCTGTTCATTTTGAACACTGCTTTGTGCGTTGTCTTGTTAATGAGCGTTCGACCTGATATTCTGCAGCCGCAGGCTTCATTTCCATGTATTAAAGAAAAAAGATTTGTGGCCGAGTGGATTACTGCTTCAGAAGAACAGGGTAGTGTGGGTTCTACCCCCCCCCCCCCCCAACTTCGCAGCTGGCATAAGCATTTTGTTTTCAGATTTGTGCTCGCCGGTACATGCGCCATGGTACCGGCGATGAACACACGGCTACGCTTGCACGGTGATTGACATTGACACGGAGCGACGGACACATGGCGATTATATACGCTGTAAAATGTACCCCCTAAAAAAACTACTGATAACCCCCCCCCCCCCCCCCCCCCCCCCGGGAAAATGGAAAGTCTACGCCGCTGTGCAGGGGTGTTAAGTAAGAAAAGGACAACAGAGGGGAACACCTCAATCGCAACGACCACTGCATTCGCCCTGTTTTGTTCGGCAACAAATTCAGTGGTTTGTTGCCGAACTACCTATGCCTGACTACCTGGCACAACTTCCGTTTCAAGCATGTTTCCTAATTTTTAGTCAGCATTCTTTGATCGTTAGAGTGAATTAGGTC
>NW_024609884.1:3189077-3530147 GCF_016920785.2 Ixodes scapularis | reverse complement strand
CCAAGGAAGAATTCAAAAGCAAGTCTTCAATCTGCGCTACTGGTTGGAACGACAATTTCACATTTAGTGAGGTCGACATAAATGAAATTTTAGAGGCAATTCAAAAATTAACACCGAAGAAGTCAGCGGGAGATGATACAATACCTAAATTTATTATTAAGGGATGCGCTGATTTGTTTGCACCTTTACTTATGCAGATATTTAACCTATCGCTGAGAAATGGTGTTTTCCCATGTCTTTGGAAAAGATCAGTGATAGTGCCAATACACAAAGCCGGTGACGTGTCTAGGGTAGATAACTACCGCCCCGTGTCTTTGTTGTGTTCTTTTTCAAAGGTTTTTGAGGTAGTTTTACATGCCCGTCTTTCTTTTTACTTTTGTCGAAAACTGAGCACCGTTCAGCATGGATTTATAAAAGGGCGTTCAGTAGAAACGGACCTTTGTTCTCTCCTTGAGTATACTGTCCCATTTGTTCTTACACGTGGGCAAGTTGATATTGTGTATTTTGACCTATCAAAAGCCTTCGATAAGGTTAATCATGACTTACTCTTGTATAAGCTCTCTTTATACGGCGTTTCGTCGTCTCTTTTAAACTTATTCCGTAGTTATCTGTCGGATAGAAAGAGTAGAATAAGAATCTTGAATAGTTTCTCAGATGTATTTACTCCAACTTCGGGAGTCCCTCAGGGATCGAATTTGGGGCCGCTACTTTTTCTTATATTCATCAGTGATATAGAATTGTGCATACAAAATGCGAAACTGCTCTTGTTTGCGGACGATATTAAGCTTTATCTTAGTATCCAGTCGGAAGATGATTGTGCTCTTTTGCAAGAAGATGTATCACGTATCTCAAACTGGTGCTCATGTAACTTTTTGCTGGTCAATCCAGATAAAACAAAAGTGCTATCTATGTGCAGAAAACGCGAAAGAATTTTACATCAATATTTTATCGGCAATTCCACTATTGAACGTGTGGAACAAGTTCGTGACCTTGGTGTTTATTTCGATAGTAATCTTACCTTTTCATATCATGTTACACAAATTGTTGCTTCTGCCTTTAGAACAATGGGGATGATATCACGTTTGACGCATGATTTTTCAAATATAATGTGCGTAGTTCGATTGTTCTGTTCCCTTGTACGAGTTAAACTTGAGTTTTGTAGTTCAGTGTGGAATTCGCTAACAATGACCGACGCTGCACGGATAGAAAGAGTTCAGAAGCGATTTATACGCCTTGTTTACGATAGATATTTTGATAGAAAATGTTATTTTGATTATGAATACCTTCTTAGAGAACTTTCACTCCAGAACCTTTCAAAAAGAAGGATTGCTCGTGACATTATATTTTTATACAAAGTGGTTCACGGCCAAATTGATAGCAATCTTGTGTCGCCTTTAAACTTTCATGTACCGGCCCGAGTCGTTAGAAACTCAAGCGTGTTTTATAGATCTATCCAAACGAGACCGTCCCCTTTGGCTCGAATGCAAATTTGTTTAAATGAATTTCCGACTCATGTAGACATATTCTTAAATTTTGCAGCGTTCAAACGAATACTTGATATGCATATTTTTGGTTTATGATTGTGAAGTGTTTTAATTTCGAGAGCGTATGTCGGGGGGGGGGGGGGGGGGGGGGGTTGAGATTGTGTACTGTTTTAGGTGTTTTTTTTTTTCTCTTTTTAAACTTTTTATGTGCCACCACACTGTAACCAATAGGTTGTTCTGGGGCATTATACAAATAAAGGATTATTATTATTATTATTAAAGGGGAAGGGGGGGGGGGCACGAGCCTTAATGACTTTTCGAAGTCTATGGCTATGCTCCTACTGTTGTCTTCTTCTTCGACGTAAAAAGTTACTTAATTTTTTTCCGCACATGATTAATCACCAATCATGGAAAGTAAATAACTTGTTGCAGGACCTTCCCTTTCTCTTATGTGGCAACATATTGTCCGGCTTGGTTGCCCCATCTCCCACCCTGAGTGAGTCAGAAGCACTTTAGGCGACAGTTTGAAACACATACTCACTCAAAACGGTTCATTTCGGGCAAATGCCTTTGACCAGACATGGCGATTATACTTTTTAACGGCATTCGGGATGGTAGCTGTGAATAGATCAAGAGGTCGAAGTAAGGGGAGATGCATTAAACTAGCACAAGCTCCCTCGGGGAAGTGCCCGCGTTATTGTGACCCGTACACATTCGTGCGCACAGAGGAGCGCACTCTAGACTGAGGTCTTCGGGGTTTGTTGGTGTCAGTTTTGGACAATCCGAATGAGCAGCGACGGTGGCCGTGAGATGCGACATGGGTGAAGGAAATCTCGGAGTCTCAGTGGTCTCTCAGTGGAATCCTTTCTCTCCGAAGAACCCTGCCCGTAATACATCCTGGGTTCCTTCCGAATGACACTGACGATGATGGTCCCTCTGAAGAAGCCAGGAGGTATTACAGTGGTCGCTATTGCATCAGGCTCTCCTAGAGTATAAAATACATCTTTCTCCAAGTGCAGGCGCATGATGGCAACTATGCAAAGAAGTGCTCACAGGTCTCCGTGTCGATTGTGCCCAGGAACGTGGTGTTCGGCCTGTCAAGTGCCAGCGACGAGGAAATGGTGGCTTTCCCGATGCTGCGCGACAAGTTGATCGCGCTGCAATCATTATCACCGGAGCTCGACCTCGTGGTCGCGGTGGAAGGCACTATGCAGCACGCATCGCTCATCACCTACGCGCTCCAGCAAGCCGCGCACGTCATTCACCCGAACGGCTTGCTCTGAGGCGCTGCCAAAGGTCACGTCAGGCCTGCCACGTCCCGGTCAGCGGGAGCTGTCCCCGCCGTTCATTTTGGACGGACAGAGGAGAAGCTGAGCGAAAGGGGCTCCTTCCGGAAGGGGTCAAGACTAGCGCATTTTGTAAAATAAAAGACTCCTTAAGCCTTTCTCAGACACCCGACGGGCCTCTTGCTCGCGTCCTTCACGCTCAAGCTGCTTGAGCACCCTTGTAACCTCCATTTCGCGGCGCCGAGCAATGGCGTCGGGCTGCGGATCGCCATGGTCCCGGGTTCGCTTCCCACTGAGCCGTTTGGGACTTCTTACTCGTCATAATTAATTGGGCCTGATTACGAATTGATTAGTGCTTTTATACTCTTTTTTTTAAATTTGGGGTTGTTTTGTGTTTTTGTTTGTTTCAAATTTGGAGTTCCTTTTTTTCTTAAAAATTCATTTTTTTTTTTTTTTTTAGTAAATCGAGGTTCACAAGGGCTCAGTAGCGTAGCCATTAATTTTTTTTCGGGGGGCCCTCCAGAGCGAACGGTGGAGATGAGGCGAGTTCCTCCATGCCTGCTCTCCAGCGTTCTAAAGTGGAAAGATTCGAAGACTGGAGAAGCTTGTCGTGTCTTTATAGACCCTCCAGAGTGCAAGTTGCCGGATGCGCCCTCTGCCCAACAGCAGCGTGCTGGCCCGATCTCCTTTTGTGAGCGTTGTGTTGCTGTGTTCGCAACTCGAGCTGAGTCTTGAAATAATCGTTCGTGCGGTCGTCCATCCCATGGTCTCTGATAAAATCGTAATGTGCTGATAACAGTGATAACAGAAAGACCTGTCATATGTAGGAATAAGTTCAACTAGTGACCCACCCAATATTCGTTAAGTTTTGTGGTTTGCGCAGAGTGTCGAGCCGAAATTTTTATCGGTTCCGTTCGGGCTCACGGCTTACGGTTCAGTTCGGGGAGCAAAAATAAAAACGCGAAAAATATAGTCTCAATTTAGCTGTTAAAACCGGTTCGGAACCTTTAACAGCTAAATTAAGACTATATTTTTCGCGTTTTTTTTTTTTTTTTTTTTTTTTTTTGGCAATAGGCACTGTTTCAACCGTGAAACGAGAAGCTTGATAGATTTTTGTCATTCCTACAATCCACTTTTGTTTTCAGGTGGCAAAAATAAGAAATTGCATTATTTAATTTCAGTGAAACAGTAAGAGAAAAGCAAGATTAACATACAAAACGCCGTGTTTATACAACTCAGCATTTATTTGCGTGACCTCAGTCGCGTACATTTTACCTGAATCGAAAGGTTGTCACGAAGTCTGGTAGGTCGCCTAAAATGCCCGTAGTTGGTGCAACGTTCCGTCGCAGTATTAAAAGTTGAGTCCCAGTTGTGCTCTTGAACTTGGGAAATAATTACAGTGCATAAATCATGGAATGGGCACCTCCTCGCCATATATATCGTGAAATCTAATTTACGAAATATGTTTCACAATATACATGATGACGACGCAACTGAGCTAAAAGTAATATTATCAAAATGCCAGGAAAGTTTTAGGACAGGCCCTTGCAGTCCATCTTTTTATAGAAACACTGAGCGGCAATCACAGCGCTTGTTTTCCTGACCAACATTGTTTACACTCAGCACCATGATGCGGGCGAATAATCATGCAAAAAAGAGGGATCAAAATTGTCCACTCTAATCTACAGACACCTTCGTAGTCAGATCGAATCTGGCCTAAAATAGTGCACACTTAAGGGAACATTTACGGCATAACTAGGCGTTTGTGGTTTGTTCTTGACAAAATGCCGGTCAATTCAATTTGCAAATAAGCATCACCCTTGCTAGTCGGTGATTTGCTGTTAAAAATAACAAACTAGTATGGCATACTCCACTCGACATTGCAGCTACTTAACTGGTCACTTGCTGGCGGTCTCCCTAGTGAAAAAAAACAGAACAACTTTTCGCTATCTGGATTATGGACATGGAAATTTAAGTGGATTCTGTCTGGATTTCAGGTTTTCGGAAATTATTTTGTCTGCAAATTGGGTTTAAGGTTTCCAGAAACAATTCCAGTTAGATTCCCATTTTCATAATCTATGATGTGAAACGTTATACTGGTTTCTTCGGTAGGGCTGCGTGCGCAATCGTCATAGTTCCGCCACGCCCCCCTGTGTACTTTGTTTTTGTCCTGCCTACAAACCAGTGTTGCACGCGTTACCGAAAAAAGCAACGGAATACGTTACCCGTCACTTGCACGTAAAAGTAACGCGTTACCGACCTACGTTATCTCAAAATAAAAGGAATGCGTTACCGTTACTAATAAAAAGTAATGTACGTTACTTTTCCGGTTGCAATCGGCGGGGTACCCTATCACTCTAAAAAAAAGCCCGTGCGTCCACTTTCCCGCACAACACTCGGAGAGCCAATCAGCGCAACTTACGGAGGCAGCTCAGCGAATGACGATGCGGAAACATGTGTTTAGACAAAGAAACTCAGTCTGAGTTGTGACATTAGACAGTTTTAGTATACCGTTGCTGGCTCTTACGTACACAATACGCAACAGTATAGCGTACACTAAAAACGACCTGCTTGAACCGAATTTAGCGTTGCGTTACGTTTCCGAGTGAACACCTCGCGTGATCTTGGTTAGATTTGCGCGAGCCGTAGCATTCCGCGTGCTTCTCATTTCCATGCTTCTCAAAGAATATTGAAAACGATATCGTGTCTAATCTTTTATTACAAATTAAACCAAGCCGCGGCTGCCTCGTCAAGCGCGCTTTTCTGCGGGGTATCGGGAGGATACGAGTACGAGTGGGCAGCCAAATTCGATTACGGGAGCCTCCGTCAATCGTCCCGTGGAAACGGCACCTTTTATCAATGCTATCGCGCAATGAAATCCATGACCTACTGATGTCCGGTGCATAGCGACCACTTCGGCGATTTCTTGAGGAATCGTTCGTCCCTCGGCGATGAAGTGTACAAATAGGCTTAGCGTTGAGCAGATCGCAGCGTTGACGCACATTGCGAGCGGTGAACATTTTCACTGTGCACCCCTTCAGCTGCTCGGCGATCTGATTCGACCGCGGTAGGTCCCGGAAAGAATTGCCGAGCAGAACTCCACGCAATTTAACGTAACGCTGAACTTCGAGAACACCACGTCGTCCTTGCTGCGCCAGTCGAGGTAACCGCCATCTTGAAACTGGCGCTCTCGTTGGGCCCGAGATTTCTCGAGAGGTTCCCGCAAAGCCCGCTAGCCCGCAACGCAAGATCCCTAGCGTTGCGTGCGTACGCAATACGCTAGCCCTTCTATTGCGTTCTGCGCATGCGCGTTCACGACCCGCAAGTTCCTTGCGTACGCAAAGCTATAGCGTACGATCCACTAAAACTGTCTATTAAGCAATGCAAGCGTGGCGTTTTGCATTGCTTAATGTTACAACTCAGACTGCGTTTTTTGGTCTAAACATATGTTTCCGCATCGTCATTCGCTGAGCTGCCTCCGTAAGTTGCGCTGATTGGCTCTCCGAGTGTTGTGCGGGAAAGTAGACGCACGGGCGTTTTTTAGAGTGTAGATACTTATTAACAGCAGTAACAGAAGATCTTCTCCAGAAAATAAGGAAGGGTGAACCTAAAAAGTGAAAGCCGTTTACAACTCCCTGTAACACCGAATTAGAGCGCAGCTCTTGAGGAGGAGGAGGGAAGGGTACTGGGGGGGGGGGTTGAAGTGACCTGGGGGGTCACGTGACGATGCCGATGATGTCATCAGTGACGTCAATGATGATGACGTCATCAGTGACGATGACGATGCGGACTCCGATGACGTCATCAGTGATGATGACGATGACGATGCGGATGTCGGTGACGTCATCAGTGACATCACTGATGACGTCATCCGTGATGATGACGATGCGGATGCCGGTGACGTCATCAGTGACGTCACTGATGACGTCATCGGTGATGATGACGATGCGGGTGAGGTCATCAGTGATGATGACGATGCGGATGCCGGTGACGTCATCAGTGACGTCACTGATGACGTCATCAGTGATGATGACGATGTGGATGCCGGTGACGTCATCAGTGACGATGACGTCATTGGGGAGGGGTCACGTGACCTCTGGGGGTCACGTGACCTTGGGATGACCTTGGGGGTCACGTGACCTTGGGGTGACCTTGGTTACGCCGACGCCGCTCAAGCCGGGAACGGGCCCCTAAGAGCTGCGCTCTAAAAAATGCAAGTGACAAAAAGAACGACAGCTGTTATTCCTTATACAGATAAGGTTTCACACGGTCTTAAAAAGATAGGAAATCGCATAACATTAACGTCACCTTTTCAGCACCATGCAAACAAGCTTTCTAGCCTGTTTCGATTGTTTAGTAAATCACTCAGCACACCGTCCATTCGGCTGCACAAAAAATACTGAACATGCTTTGTGCCTTGCTCTGAAGGAGTGGTTTATTATATTCCACTCTCGTGTGGTAAAAATCATGGCCCAAGTTTAAATGATCGATTAATACCCGTGCCACACGGGCAACTCGAATGCCATTTACAACAAATGACATTTGTGTCATCGGCGAATCAGCTCGCAATCTGTCGCGCGTGGAATGCGCTACGCCCGGAGTGTCGCGCTGATTGGCCGTCCGCTCAAATGTCATTCGTTATAAATGGCATTCGAGTTGCCCGTGTGGCACGGGTATAAGACAGTGGTTCTCAAATGGAGGTCTGTGAAGGGACTCTACGAGTCCGTCAAGACCTGCCTCATCAGTCAAGCCCCGCAATAAAGGTTGGCTTTTTTTAGATTGAAAAGAAACGTTCAAACTTTAGGGGGAGTTTTCTTGTGTATGTCAATGAGAAAAGTCTACTTCACACTAGCCCATAGTAATATCCATTTATGAAATCCTTATTATAATTAGCCTATACCTTCACCTTCCCCTCACCACGAACACGGTTCTCCATAATCTCCGCCAATCCACAGGGGGTCCGCGAAACATCCGTGGTTGAGAACCACCGCAAAGCATTTAAGCAAGGCACTGAAACTGTTGCACAGTTTCAGTGCCTTGCTTAAATAATTTGGGAGTTAGTGTCTCGACCTTTCTAAAGAACAAAAACCGCTTTTGTCTGCATGCCCTAGTTCTTATTTTAAAAATGGACAAAGATCGAGGTTTTCGGCACCTCTCAACTGCTTCACCATCTTCCGAGTCACGTGCGCTGTGACGTCAATGGGGGACGCGCGGGGTTCCGGTGAAGCTCTCTCTCTAGAGCCATCAGTGAGCATCAAGAACTCATCCGCTCGCGACCGCGTAGCCACGTGCCGGCGGGCGCAGCGTGAGCAATATGGTGAAAGGAGGAAAGCCTCATCCGGGTCCGGCCATACCCGTCCGGCTCTGTCCCCCTCCCCCTTCGGGTTCTGGCGGCTGTTCGCGGTACCAGGTAGAGCTGACTGTTTTGTGGACCTAGGATAGATGGCGCCACTAAAACTCCGTATAATAAAAGTTTTGTCGATGATATCAGGTTTTTGATGCATTTATGTATGTGTTGGAACGACAAGATTTATAGACAAGTTACCTTTTATCGAGGAGGTATTCGCACAGCTTGCTATCTTTCTACAAGACCCCCCATAGACGTCACGCCGCGTGTTTCTCATGGCCGCCGCTCGCGGCTGGAGGTCGGGGAATATTCTAATTTTTGCCTCGCGATTACGCGGCGGAATCGCAACATTTCGAAGGAAGGAGGTGTGTTTTCGGTCCTTTTTGACAAGGTGAGCAATGTCAAAAGTAGAAGATGCAAATTTTTTCAACGTTAAAATCGTTGCACAGATTGCGGGTGCTCAGCAGATTTCGAGAAAAATACCGAGCTAAGAGTAAGAACCCGCTCACCAGAGAAACAATACACATTTTCCATAAGGGCGCAGCCTTCTTGAATGTCGTCACCTCCGGTATGCGGTAAAACATCGTTTTGTCGGTACGCGGTAAAACATCGGTATGCGGTAAAACATAGCTAGTCATGCTAGTTTACAGTGAAAGTTTTATAAATCGAAACAATACAACGTCTGTGCCTCTTCGATATTGAATGTCTACTAGGCCTGCTGATTTGGTTAGATATGTTTCTTGTGGTTTCCTGCTCTTATCAAAACATAAAAAAACTATTCAATACCACAAAATACGTGTATCATTTATTACAAAACGCAGACGAAAATTCAAGAAAACTTTTTCATCATTCATAGAAACGCACGGGTCGCTAGTCTGACTTAGGTCTTGCAAAACGAAGATGTCTTTTTCCGATATTGAGGCTTAAATATAGAACATACAAACAAAATACGCACTTTCTCGACTTGATTCTCGAGTAGACAACTATCATATCTACATTTTAACAAAAAAATAGAAAATATATATATATATATATATATATATATCTTTTTTTTTTTTTTTGAAAAAATCGATTTCAAACTTGTTACTTTTTGGTTTTCGCATAATATTAACGTAAACGTCCCTCAAAGGATATTTCATACAGCCCGTTACATTTTATAATATATATAAAGAGTGTGTTTTGGACTCTCTGTAGACATAAAAAATATTGATGTCACCCAAGTAGATCGCCAGTATTTAATTGTCAAAGTTCGTGAACAATTAACCGAGGGGGCGTTTTTGACATTTTTACAGAAAAAAAAAGCAAAACGCCTAAAATTATTTCATGGTATTAGAGCTTTTTAGATATGCTCACAGAGTGCTTGAAAAGGGTTAATATAATGTGGACTCACAATCCACACCAGGAGATCGAGCGAAACATCCGACCCACGACGGGTGTGAAAAACACTGCTTTCCGCCGCGGCCTCTTTTAAAATTCGTAAGTCGAGAACGAAAAATCCGATAAACTTGCGGTTTGTGGCAACTGCGTTTTTAGAGACGACGCCATAACATATATTTTTTTCAGCGAAATTAAAAATTCGACCCTTTTTGCCTGCACGATTTGAGATGAAATCACACATATATATATATATATATATATATATATATATATATATATATATATATATATATATATATATCAGTGTGTCGAACTAAAAAAAATACGGGTTCGGTTACGGTTCAGGTTCAGGTAAATTTATTTTGTTCCGGTTCAGTTCCGGTTCGATTAATTCGATCCGCGAACCGGTTCGGGGCGCTGAACCGGTTCGCGAACCGGTTCGGAAATTATAAATGACAAATTGCAACATCAAAATAAATTACAAATAATACATCTGAAATCAGCACATACGAAACGGGATACATCGTAGTGTAAGGCTCAGGGATTTCTACCAGGAATGGTTTCTTTATGTGCACTCAAAGGTTACCTCACCGACGAGTACGCATTCGGACTTCATCTAATGGACCTTTTTCCAGTAAGGAGTGCCCCATGACGGTTTCGCCGCCTACCACAAATGGAGGGCAACCGGACTCGCCTTCTCCCATAGGAACAGATTAGTGTCGCAAGAAAACAGTGCCCCCCAAAAATGGCGAAAGGGTGGTCAATTTCAAGTGGAAAGGGTGTGCGCGTGCGCAGACGCTTACTGGAAAAAGGTCCATTGGGTCCGACGCAGTAGCTGTAAAATCCGCGACCTCCTTACAAACCCATTTACAAGTAGAACTCGCTAACTATCCCGCCACCTCGGCGTGTAAGCAATCGAAGGAACAGTGGAGAGAAAATACAGCTTTCTTTATTTGAACTAGCCTTCGTTAACTCAAATTAGACCCTTAAAGAAGTTTTCATTAAACAAGATACGGAATATGAAAAACGCTTCACCGAACGCAACGCCAGAAGGACGTAATAGGATAAATATTAAAATAGAAGAGTTCGCTGTCTCACAAATATGTTAGCGTCTAAGTGCCTATATCAAACCGGATGCATTATTATCAAACTCCACAGCCTTTTCTTTTCTCATTCCGATAGAAGCAAGCTTCAAGAACTCGCGCGTTCTAGAAACGTGTTATGAAATGAGCACACAGCAGCATTTAGGATTTACGAGATTGTAGAAAAATGAAATCCCGTGACGCGATTTTTTTTTTTTTTTTGCACAGCCTTTTAATTCTTTTTTTTTTTTTTTCGTGCAAGCCGCGACCAGCGCAATACTGGTTCCTATGTCAAGATTCATAGATGCAGCGTTTGTCAAGATTCATGGATGCAGCGTTTATATTCCTAAGACTGAGTGGAGAAGAAAAATATGTAAGCGAGGTGTGTGTCAGTTGAAGGCACTTAAAAAACAAATGGCATTGATAGCGCATTCATTGTCAACAGCGCGTGGCCGAACCGTTTTTACATGAGCCGGTAACCGTTATTTTTTTTCCGGTTCAGTTCCGGTTCGGGTTCATCGCGATAACAATATAACGGTTCGGGTTCAGTTCCGGAAAAAATACCGGTTCGGTTCCGGTTTTCGGTTCGGTTCGGTTCCGGTTCGGCACCCTGATATATATATATATATATATATATATATATTATTTTATTTTTTCACTGAGAATGGTATTTTATTGTTTAAGCAGCACGGATCCGGGAAAGGAATGTCTGCCGTCGCGCAACTCGTAACGATTCGCTAAAACGTTGATTCACTCAAATGAGTACTGTTCGCTAAAACGTCATTCGCTCATGTGATAATATGCGAATAAGTGTAAATACTTTCGCGAACTCTGCGGAGTCGGGCAGTGCATCCGCCGTGCGGTATAGACCGTTTTACTGAAAGAGGGTAAGAGGGAAAAGGGGAAAGGGCTACCGGCGCTTTCCCCCTTTCTGGTTGTGTAGAAAGAGTGATAGTCCCGGATGAAAAGCTTGGCCGGTGTTGGGTGTCTGCTGTGCCCCAACTTTGTTCGCGCTTTCTTTTTTGTTTTGAACTCGCAAACTTAATTAGAGCAACGGGCTTCGATGGCAACAGTCCGCCGGTCACCGGGACCCCATTCCTCGGTCATAGGGTGCACGAATAACGACAGAAAGCGTCGAATACTGCCCGAGGACCTAAAAGCTTGCAAGCAATCCGACAAGGCGAGAGCGGCTGGAATGTCTTTAAGCTCCATCGCTTTCCACATGACCCCGGTCTTGGCGGCCGTGGATTGCGTCCGTAAACCGAAAAGACGTTTCCTAAACGCCATCCTCTCGACTGTGCTCGGAACATCTTGTAAATGGAGCGCGCACCGAACGCTGTACCGCCGATGAACATGAGGTACGCTTGCAAGGTGCGTGCCAGTTTTCTCGTGATAATTGGCGACGTGCGCGACCGAAAGCGTCGCCGTGGTCGGCCTTCCACGATTGGCCCAAAAGCAGACTATGACGTCGGAAAGGGTATACCATCGACGGAAATAAGAGGCATGAAAGAACTTTAATTTCGACGGTGTTGGCAGTGTTACTTCGAGAGCGCAATGATTTCAGGCTTCCACCATGCTATTTACAAACACCATCGAACTTGTTGTTCGCAAGGTAATGACGTCACAAGGGGGAACCATAGGAGGGCGCCACCGAAACATCTCGCCGCTAATTGCTGTTTCAGCTTGTAAAATTTGGTAACTGAATTTATCTTAATATTGATAATTTGCAGTGGTGACTGACTTGATTTCATCATTTGCAACACTTAGTTGAAGGCTTATTTCCGCCGCCGGGTGAGGCTAGAAATTGTTGAAAAGGTAGTTCTATCGGTTTTCCTGAATCGCGATCTCCTGCGCGATACCAGAGTGCCGGCAAAAGCGCTCCTTGGAGTGCCGCTGGTGGGTTGTTTCCGTTGATTGGGCGCTTTGAAGCGCTGGATAGTCGCTGCAGGGTACGTCTCGTGTGTTGCGATCTGCGTCTTCGAGCCCAATGTGCACGTTTCTTTGTTCGAGTCATGGCATCCGCCAGTGCGGCGACGGGGGGAACAGCGGCAGCGAATGTGTCAGTGATAGAAATTGGAGGTTAGTACTCAACATCATGGTCAGTGATAGAAATTGGAGGTTAGTACACAAAATCATGCATCAAATAGTAAAATATTTCGTTGCTGCTTTGAGGCTTTTTGCGGTTCGATATAAGCACATCTAGAACGTCTTCGGCGTTCATCCACAAGGAAATATAAGAACACGGACACGCAAGATAAAAGCAGCGCAGCAAAACGACCTGTAGCAGCTCCGGGTGAATACACAAGTTAATTGAGGTTCCCATTTCGTGTATCGCTTGTTCATTACTAAAAACGGCTGCGTTGAAATAGGCCTATTGCAAGCAAAAATTAATGAATGGTTCATCATTTCCAGTCATGCGGAAAGCGGTGGAGCTTCAAAACATTGCAGCCGCACTTGCCTTGCCGGATTCCATGCAAGCTACGAGGTCCTTGGGCAGTATTCGAGGCTTTCTGTCGTTATTCGTGCACCCTCTCACCCAGCAATGGTGCCCCGATGACCGGGGGACTGTTGCCATCGAAGCCCGTGGCTCTAATTAAGTTTGCGAGTTTAAAAGAGAAAAGAAAGTGCGAATGAAGTTTGGGGCTCTACAGACACCCAACACTGGCCAAGCCTCTCATTCGGGACTTTCACTCTTTCTACACACCAGAAAGGGGGAAAGCGCCGGTAGCCCTTTCCCCTTTTCACTCTCGCTTTCGAAATGGCGCTACCCACGATAAAACGGTCTATACGCTTGCCACTCTGCCTCAAAAATTTCCTAAACACACCAACAAACATCGCTGATATAGTAACCCATATATTAGGTCAAAATAAAAAAAAAATTGGTGAAGTTATTGAATTTACACTGTTGGTACTCACCGCGCTTTTTTTTAATGTGAAAGCCTCTACAGGGAAACGATGAAAAAATGGCGTCAGCGGAAGGCAGGCGTTCACTCTTTGAACTGTAGAATTTGTTCCCAACTGATCACAGGCAGCTTCATGGCGTCAAATGACTGCATTGGAAGCTCGCTTCAGCACCCGCGCAGCAGCACGAGACAAATGCTCGGCATAGTCCCTTCTTAGACTGCCCGCTCGACCTGCAAGCCCGCCTTCCCCTGACGTCACAGCACTGAAAAGCGCGGATATATTTGAATGTTGGTTTTAGCATGCTTTTCACGTGCCGATTTCACAACAACTATTCTCAATTCGTGGTACTAAACAGCATACCGGAAAGAGTAAAGGGCGGAGATTTTGGGAATATGGTTAGTTGGGGTTGCTCAAAAAAGTGTCGGAGTACCCCTTTAAAGGGATGCAGGACCGCTTGATGTGTTATACTTCCTCAGTCAGGCAGAGTGCTCGACGCGCTCTGTTGAGTGAGGAAGTATAGACGCGCAAGCACTTTTTGAGAATAAAGCCTTCGCAAAACAGGGCGGACCACAAGGAGTGTAGGACAAAAGGGTCACAGACACGACAGTCCCAAGCGCAAACCCAGACGAAATGGTCCTAAGTGATTTGTCGACACTTTGGGCACTCTTGCCAAGTTTTTGTGAACTGCTACTCTGAAGCTTAATTCAAAACACACATGTAGTGTATATTTTAATGTATTTGAGGTTTTTGTGATATATTTGAGGAAACAACTAAAAAAGCCGGAAATTTCATTTTAGTCGCGATGCACTCTGCGATTGATTCGTTTATAGTCAGATACAACATTAATAGGGTTCCGTGTTTTCGGAGTTTATTTTTCGCCAAATTCGGAGGGTGTTTTTTGGAGTTTATTTTTTGGTAAAAATTCAAAGTTTATCGGAGGTTTTTTTTTTTTTTTTTTTTTTTTTCTTAGTTTTCCGAAATTCGAAGTTTAATTTCGCAGTGTTTCTTATTAAAAATAAATGAATAATATCCGGGTGTAAACGTTGTCGGCATAGAAAAGAATAAAGAACGCCGTCGGGCGCGCGGGGCTAGCCGGTCCTCGGGGATGAGCGCGTGGGCAGAATGAACGTGCACATCATCCATGGCGGTTGTTGCTTTTTGGAGACCACAATCTGGCCGCGTTGTCCGATGCTGGGCCCGGGACGGCCGGTGGAGTCTGCCCTGGATTCTGGTCTTGCCCCTCGAGAGCGACCTCATGGCGTGAGCAAGAAGCGATGTGAGTTCGACGCGGTCCGGGCTCTCGTCCCGGCGCAGCCTAGGTACCGAGAGCCCGGACCGCGTCGAACTCACATCGCGTCTTGCTCACGCCATGAGGTCCCTCTCGAGGGGCGAGACCAGAATCCAGGGCGGACTCCGCCGGCCGTCCCGGGCCTGCAGCATCGGGCAACGCTGCTCTCCCGTTCCCGCTTTAGCTGAGGTGTCACAACATGGACAGCGACGCTTCGCTAATGGGGGCTCTGTCCCCTGGAAAGGTGACGGCACGACTCACTGGAATATCCTGGATTGAAGTCATCACGGCATTCGTACAGTTCTACCGCATCATGTGCCACTGCATCTTTCTCATTCTCATCGCACTGTGGATGTTCATCAAGGAAGTGTCCAAGCGGTCTGCGGTTCGATGGAACGCCTGGTACGGGGACCTACAGCAAAGAAGACACACCGCAATACCATTCGTACTTGAAGCTCTTCATGTGCCGGTGATGACGCCAAGACCAACTCCCTTTGACGCTCCTGCAGCTCGCTTCGAATTGGAATACAAAAATCCGCTAGAAACATTCATCGAAGAAGTGAAGCAGAATTTGACAAGTTCAGTCCAGGTCACTTATATTGAGCCCAGCATCACAGAAGCCAAGGGAAGTCCACCAGCTTTCCGGCAAAGCGACAACGTTAACATCGACGACTAGTCACACCCGCCTCCCGGACCATATCTCCACACAAATCCTCAGCACAGCGTTGGCACGTCGACACGTTGACACAGGTTGGCACGACGGAACACGGAAGAAGCAGATGACAGCGCGAATGAAGCTCGCCCAACGCCAGGGGCTGTGGTCTGCCCACTACCTGAGTCTTTGACGCTCCTGCAGCTCGCTTCGAAGTGGAATACAAAAATCCGCCAGAAACGTGCCTCGAAGAAGTGAAACAGACTTCGGCAAGTTTAGTCCAGGTTACTGATACTTAGCCCAGCATCACAGTAGCCAACGGTAGTGCACCAGCTTTCCGACAAAGCGACATAAACCAAACAAAGAACAGGTCCCCTCTGTGCACCCCTCCTTCCGACAACGTTACCCGACTAGTCAGACCCGCCTCCCCGACCATATCTCCACACACGTCCTCAACACAGCGTTGGCACGTCGACACGTTGACACAGGTTGGCACGACGGAACACGGAAGAAGCAGATGACAGCGCGAATGAAGCTCGCCCAACGCCAGGGGCTGTGGTCTGCCCACTACCTGAGCCTTTGACGCTCCTGCAGCTCGCTTCGAAGTGGAATACAAAAATCCGCCAGAAACGTGCCTCGAAGAAGTGAAACAGACTTCGGCAAGTTTAGTCCAGGTTACTGATACTTAGCCCAGCATCACAGTAGCCAACGGTAGTGCACCAGCTTTCCGACAAAGCGACATAAACCAAACAAAGAACAGGTCCCCTCTGTGCACCCCTCCTTCCGACAACGTTACCCGACTAGTCAGACCCGCCTCCCCGACCATATCTCCACACACGTCCTCAACACAGCGTTGGCACGTCGACACGTTGACACAGGTTGGCACGACGGAACACGGAAGAAGCAGATGACAGCGCGAATGAAGCTCGCCCAACGCCAGGGGCTGTGGTCTCCCCACTACCTGAGCCTGAGTCACGCCTTCGGACCTTTCCTGGGTCCTCTAGCTGGGCTCCTTCGCTCCTCTCCCGGGACCCACGTCGGGGCCGTGCGAGAACTCGGGTCTCCCCGGCCAGCTGTGCCAAGACGTGAGCCCAGGCTCATCGCCGAACCACAGGGACGACAAGGACAGTTCCGCCGAGGACAATAAGTAGTGCGACGGCAGTCTGTTTTCTTGTTTTTTTTGTTTTGTTTTTTTCACGACCGGACACGTCTTATGCAAGGCTGAACACCGGAGCGGGACCAGTCCTCGCGCATTGCGATGATATTCGTGAGGACTTATGAGACTGTTTGTGCGTGAGGTTGTTACAGTGAATGGCAGGGTTTCGCTATGAATTGAAATTAGGGGGGTGTCTAAATTTTAAACAAGGGGGGGGGGGGGAGGTGTACACCCCCCTAGGGGGTGTGTAGGAAAATCACTGGTGAGTGGTGGTTGACTTCGGACGAGGAACAGTTGATCTTCGTGCCGTCTGGGTTGGCAGTGGTGGATCCTCCGAGACGGAAGCAGTTAGTGTAAAAAGCTGGATTCGCAAAGCTATCGCGCACGGTTCTTGCAAGGGAGAGGACTCGGTATGCCCTGATGCACTACTTGAGGCTTTTCCTTCATCCTCCTAAACAGTTTTCTACAAAGCTAATTTGACGTCAGAGTCACGTGACTTCATAATGTCTTGTGACGTCGCAATCTCACGTGACATCCTGGTGTCACTTGACGTTATGACATCACGTGACCACACGAGTAGTCGCGTCACCTCATCTGGGTAATTTAAGAGTTATGGATTGTGTGACTCTCGGAACAGACATTGGCGATGGTTCCTTCGTAATTGCACCGCGAATTAACGCAGTACCACTAATTGTTTAAAAAAAATTGAAGTGAACGTGAGTGGTTGTTGTTCTGTGAGCAGAAAAGATGGAAATGCAGACCAAACGTTGATTCTTGTCGAATGCCAGAACCGTAGGCGCACGCTTCGTTGCGTTGCTCGCGGCGTCTGAAGAAGCAGAGTACCTGATTTATTTTAAAGGCAAACTTTATGTTTGCCTTTGAGAGTCGAAGGGCCGTAAAGTTGATTTTTTCGTTTGCTCGGTGGCTAAATGTTAGGAATGTGCTTGTAGACACGGCATAATTTTGAATAGCGCTATTACCATTTCAGGCACACTGAAGCGCTGTGTGTTCATGTACAAAGTTGACCCCGGCTTAAAGGTACTTCTAGTAGAAGCAAACGCCACAATACGACTCGCAAAAATTGAGTAACATATATATTAAAAGAAGGACAACACGAACTTCACTATATATTATCAAACCTCGTGCTCAGGCTAAAAGTACTACGCCAAACAATGTGTGAAAAAAAAAATTGCAGCGTGATTATTTTTATTTAGGGGAATCCGAATTGTTTATGTACGGAGCTAATTTTTTTCTGAAGTTCTATACGTGCTACAGATTACAGTCAAATATTTCACAAGGCGGGCTTGTAGCGCTAGCTGCAACATGTCCAGATGAATGTCTCAAATTAAAAATTAAATAAGCATCACAACTTGTCTATCGACGTCCCAGAGCAGTTGTTCACCGTTCTACCACAGTACACAAAAATGTGTAAGTTGAAGTTGCAGTAACTTGACGTAACAAGACTTTTACAGCGGAGCTGTTAAGGGCTAGCTTCCCCAGGATCGTGTCCCCCGCAAGAAATGAGGACACCGAACTATAAACACGTACCGCCATCTATGAGCGACGGCGGCAAGCCACGTACCTGGTTGCCGCCGTCGCTCATAGATGGCGGCAGCCTTTCCACTCTGGCTTGCCGACTTGCGGCCGGCCATTACTTTCCATTGTACAGCTCCACTGGTCTTCCTTCTTCACCAGAATAAAAAGGCTGATATTGTTGTTCTTGAACTTTTTTGCCTTGCGCCATGCTGTCGGTGACTGGGTTGGGAGCGCCTCCCCGCGGAGAGACGCCACCTTCTTCTCTTTTTCCGATAACGCCTTCACCACACGAATGGGACGGCCGGAGAAGCGTTCACGCGCTTCGGGATCTCGGAGGTTGAGTTCAACCACGACGAGAAAAAAAGCAGTAGCCCGAGGAACGCGAGAAGCACGAGCGGACATTCCATCGCTCGGGACAAGTGTGTTTCGGCGTCTCGCCGCAGCGGGATGCCCGTTACATGCCTCTTGTCTGCAAGAGGCATGTAACGGGCATCCCGTTACATGCTTTCGACGGTCGCGTCTTGTGGCCATCTGCCGAACTTTGTCAGTAGAAGCTATAGGAAGCGAGCAAGCCGGCCGTGTCGCGGCGGTCGCCTATTGTTCGCCACGACCTAGCGGTAGCCGCCGCAGGAGAATCGGGGAGCAATGGCGACGAACAGCACGGCGGCCAGTGTCCCCGTCGTGATTACAAAGGAATTTAAGGCAGTTACGAACTCGGAAAGTTCCTTCGGTAGCGAGTGCCGTCGGCGCAGAATCATTGGGAAGTGATAACAACGATCACCACAGAGGAGAGTGGGCGGTTCCGAATCCGGAAAGCTTCTTCGGTAGCCAGTGCAGATGGTGCAGAATCATCGGGGGGAAGCAATGGCGATGAGCAGCACAGCGGACAGTGTTCCGGGCGTGATTACGACGGGGTTTAAGGCGGTTACGCATCCAGAAAGCTTCTTCCGTGGTACCAATATGACGAAGGGAAAACTCCTTCGTGAATCTGGCCGCGTGTACGACGTGAAGGAGGTCCGTTTCGACGGACAAGTGGATGTCACAGAGCGCCGTACACCGCTAACAAAATTAAGCGCGCCCGCAAAAAATGTAGTGGGCGTTGAGTGGACTGTGGTAATTATGTAGTACGTTTATTTCTGAATCAGCTTGACAATAACTGGGCGATTTTTTTCGCGCCGTTCCGCGATTCCCACTGTAGGTTGATGGAAACATCCAAGGGTAGGCTTAGGTGGGCGACCGCATTCCGCTTCTCGATTCCGGTGAAGTAGTTGCTGCATATTTTAGAGTTTGCCGTCGGTGTCGATGCTGTTCCATCGTAGCTAGAATAGAAAAAAAAGTTAATTATATTATTCGTCAGCAGCTTAAACAAAGCGCGAACTGGAAGGTAAGAAACACCACTAACCTGTATGGACGCACAAGTCGCACCCAGATCGCGCAGTACTCCGCCTCGTAGAGCTTCGAAGGGACGATGTAGTACTACGTGCCGTGCGCGATCTTCGACGTACTGTTGCAGCCGACCACGCAGCGATTGTTGCGGCTTTCTTGGTGTGGAATAGCCATCTCAGAAATTACAGCGCTAACCCACTTCAACGCACAGCCAACGCAGCGACTGGCAGAAGCTCCCCGATGCAATGGACCCGTTTGCCGCTAGGGGCGCCCTGGTCGGGGCTTGAATTAGATGCGCACGGTTCTTATGGTGTGTAGCACGTGACGGCACGAGCCCTCGCACGCACGGCCGTCTGCATCTTGTGAACTAAAGTTATGGCGGCGTCACGCATGCGCCCAACGCTTAGTGAAACCGGCCTATTTCGAACGAGTGCAATGGCGCTGCAATAACGCATGCACGCAATGATTCGGACGTTATCATGCACATACTACATATTTGTGATGGCGTGCATGCAGGCGTGTATCGCTACTGCGTGATGCACGTCAACGATCCCAGGCTAGCAGTGGTACTGCACTGGCAAAATTTATCATCTACTGCGCGGAAACCAGTGTCGCCGCCCTCAAAGCAGGCCGACCTTACACTGTAAACAAAACCTTTTTTTTTTTTTGTGTGTGTGTGTGTGTGAGCGTGCGATGGCGTGTTTAATGGAAAGTTTTTCTTCGTGTGCTCATTATGTCAAATATTATAGAGACATTATCTGATATATGTACAGTGCTAATCACACCTGTCCACTACGCGTGCGGGAGCAGGCGCCTTTCCCCGGCGAGCGCTGGACTGGTGGCCTTAGCGGCAACTAATCTAATCAGATGGGGCAACATGGAACAACCCGCTGGGGGGTGTCCTGCCCGCATATTTGTAAACGGTAGGCGATACGCGGAATGGCAACGCCACTCGCGCCGGATTGGCTGCTCCTCGAGGACGCTGTGTTGTCACACATACCAACGGGCGGTTGCTGCGCCGGCCGGCAGTGCGCGCGTATCATCACTGGACGCGTATTAACCTACCCCCCCCCCCCCCTGTTCAACGTGGGGCGCGTTATATTCACCTAAGCCTAATATCGTCAAAATAAGAACCGACACAGTGGAGGCATGTGAAAATCATGTCTTTTCAGCAGGGAGAATATTTTCTTTCTTGCTCAGAAGTTTTCACCGAAATAGATGCTAGGCGCCCACAAGTGGACGTCGGCTCAGAAAAATCCCGTCTTTTCAAATATCTTTTGATCTACTGGGTGTCCCCAGGAGCGGCCAGGCTCTTTAAATCGACCGCAAAATTCGGTTTCTTAACCTATCGCGCTACGATTTTGTGCAGCATTGCCCACAGATGGTGCTTTTTTTTTTTTTTTTTGTAAAATTTGCAAAGACCGAACTTACCTGAGGAAAAAGGCTTAGCTCCTATGGAAACGCAGCGAAGCCACCGGTCTTCAAACAACACGGCGCCGTTTCGCACGGGAGACAAGAGATGGCGCAAGCGGTCGCGACGCCAACTGCCGCCAACGAACGAGCATACGGCGCCGAGAGCCGGCGTCTCTAGCAGACGATCTTTTCGACTCAAAAGCGGCGCAAGCTTTTCTGATATCAGTTGCGAATACATTATTTTAACATCCTTACTAATAAAACATATTTATTGGACACATAATCGATTAAAAAGTGGTTTGTCGGGATATTTTGACCGCTTTTTTTTTTTTTTTTTTTTTTTGGGGGGGGGGGGGGGGGGTATTGATGTCGTCTGTTTTGCAGTTCCTTTTTTGTTACCGCGCCTGTTTTTGTTTCTGCGACTGTCGCCGCTGAGAGACGCGCGCCGCTTTCGAGTCGAAAATATCGTCTGCTAAAGACGCCGGCTCTCAGCGCTGTATGTTCGTTCGTTGGCGGCAGACTTGGCGTCGCGACCGCTTGCGCCATCTCTTGTCTCCCGTGCGAAACGGCGCCGTATTGTTTGAAGACCGATGGTTTCGCTGCGTTTCCATCGGAACTAAGCCTCTTTCTTTCTTTACTTTTTCCTCGGGTAAATTCGCTCTTTGCAAATTTTACAAAAAAAAAAAAAAAAAAATGCACCATCTGCGGGCAACGCTCAGAGTGTCGAACCGGAACCGAACCGAACCGAAAACCGGAACCGAACCGTTATTTTTAGCCGAACCGGAACTGAACCGAACCGAAATATTCGCCGCCATCTTGGAACTGAACCGGAAAAAATATAACGGTAACCGGTTCAAAACGGTTCACAGGGATTTTTTTTATTACAAAATGAGTGTTCGACAAGTAAAAATTGGCAGCTATATTTCTATGTGGTGATCAAATTGTCATATACCGAACTGCAATGCATGAAAAAAATGTGGGTTTTCATGGCGCTTTTGTATTGGCACTACGATTAATTATGTATCAGGTGGTCACGTGACGTCATGGTGCCAAAATATGCTGCCAAATAAGTCACGTCACGTGGCTTTGTGACGTAGTCGCGTGACTCACCGCGTCAAGTCGACTTAAATTGAGTACGTCACTATAGTCCGTTTTAACTCAAGAAGGTAGGGCGAGGGAAGGGAAGGCCGGGGAGGAGGAAGCAGGCGGAACGCTAGAGAGAGGAGGAGGTTTCCCCCTTTCTTCTCCAGCGTTCCGTCTGCTTCTTTCGCCCCGGCCTTCCTTACACTCGCGCTACATTCTGGAGTTGCAACGGACTATGGACGTATACATGGCTTGCACGTGACGTCATTCAAAGGGCGCTCCGATGACCACCAGAGAGGAGGGCGAGAAGGAGCTCCGCTCTATCAGGGCCGCCTTTTGTGCCGCCCGGATTTGCCCAGTCTTCGCTATAGGCTCCTTGCACATGACGTCATTTCCGATACCCTCCAGAGAAGAGGGGGAGAAGGAGCTCCCCTCTTATCAGGATCCTCCTTTGTGCCTTCCGGATTTGTACAGGCGTCGCTATTCTCCCCCCAGAAGATTATAGAAGATTAACCCGTCACTCAAAATTCTTACAAAAGCAGCTTCCCTCTCCTCCTTTTACTTGGTGTGCAAATGTGTGCGATGTGACGTCAATGCAAGGAGCCTATAGACCTTTTCCGCTTACTCTCGCCCCCGAGCGCCAAGTAGGCATATCCGGCATGGGCGACAAAAAAATATCAGAAAGTTTCAACCTGAAAATAGTAAAAAAATAGAGAGGAGGCAAAACGAGAATGTGTGACAGTGTCGTTTATGTCCTAAATGCCTTCTGTTGGCGTGGCGACGGCAAAAGAATGTTTTCGCCCATACTGGAAGTGACGACAATTCAAGATGTCGGCGCCCTTGCGAAAAAGGTCTATTCTCCCCCCAGAAGATTATAGGAGATTAACCTGGCACTCAAAATTCTTACAAAAGCAGCTTCCCTCTCCTCCTCTAACATGGAGGCCAAAAATATGCGACGTGACGTCAGTGCAACCTATGTATCAGTGTTGTTGACACCGTGAGGCGACATGCCATCACCACTTCTCACCGCGAGTCACGTGACACCACGACGTACCCGATTGTCCTAGGTCCGAGTCGAGTGCTCGGGCTTTTTACAACCAGCATCACCAAACATTCGTGTTGGCTCGTGTTCAATCAAAGATGAAATTAACCGAACTCTAATACTGGCGGTATACCGTTAGCGTCAGATCACATCGCCGCTTGTTCTAATAGCGAGTTGAGGAGGGGAAAGCTATTTCTTTCCTTTATTTTTTCTGCGTCTGCCACTGAATGGAGAAAAACTAATGGGTGTTTTTGCATGCTATCAACGTCAGGGATTAGCTCTTAGTGGTACTTACTGAAAGTACAAAAATTGTTGCATGAACCGTTTTACATGTACACATCATCGAGGCAGCCAAACATGTTTTCGTTGTGCTGAACTGTCTCATGAAAGTTGTCCCCAAGAATAGAAGGATTGGAAGGACTAAATGTGGTTTCTCAATCTGACGATAAATAAAACTAGAAGTTTGTTCGGCAGGGATACCTGAAAAGAAAGATCCTAGTGGCCTTAGGCAGCCGCTCAAATTCTAGCAGTTTTGTTTAAACCTCGCAGTTTTTGGGTGAATGATAAAAGAAATGGAGGATTAACAAATGACACAAATATAATTGCCGAATTGGCACCCCCAAACGAAGGAGGGAGTCCCTCAGAAATAAAAAGTATTATCTGGAGGAGCATCGTGAAATGAAAAGAGGGAAGGGGGGGGGGGGGGGAGGGCGGGAGTTTTACAAACATACTGTGTAGTAAAGGTTCCTCTGCTTCGCATCTTGGACGCAGACCAGACAGCGTGATAGCACAAAACTACTTCGTTTGCAAAATACCGCCTGCCAGAAAGCGCGTTTTCGTGGTGCCAGACGCTCGCGCCGTTCCTCACGACGCTGCACCAAGAAAAAATAATTTTTGTATCTGAATACATTAGTTGCACTGAGCGCGAACCTTCTGCAGCATGCATTGTGCACCACAAGATTTGATTTTCTCAGCAAAAAGAAATCTGATGATGTCACGTGCAAACCATGTTAAACAGTCTAGTTTTCTGGTTAAATGTGATGTTCTCAACACAATGCTTGATTTCACTTAAAGTGTGAGCGTAGCATGCAGAAGCTAAGAAAGCGGGTTCCGGACTTTCAGCGTTCTTGCCAAGAACGCGCGCTCCTGCAGTGCAAGCACTGGTCAGGACCACATCATCGCGCTTGTAGCTCCTGCATCTGCCCTGCAAAGAGTTTCGGGCCATTTCTTTTTATTTGCATCGTGTTCGCTCTAACAAGCGAGAGACTCTAGCAACACATTAAACATAAAATAAAATAAAAAGTTTGACGTATTTTTCACATAACAGGCGAAATGAGTTCATAATTTCGTTATCACAACTCATAAGAAGTGCTTAGGTGTCCTCGAACTTTGTTCTTCAAGTGCCCTAGTCCGTTGACATACGCCGGTGGTTAAGTGGCTCTCGACCTACTGAGCCCGACCTATTGAAATATCGGGCTCCTAAATGTTTAGGACTTGGTTGGTTATGGTCTCTATTTCTCAAAATTTTGACCCAACCAGACGGAGTTCCGCCGAACGTGTTTACGTTTAAAACCCGCGACGCTATATATTTATTTTTGCAGTATAGGCGTCCTGTGTGGGATTATTTAGAAGAGTAACATTTTTATATCTCTTTCTGCACATTTCGTGTATTTGCCTTCAGATCTATAATGTGAGCACACAGTCCTTTTCGGCGTAGCCCGCGACCCGGTGTTTCACACTGCCAAAGAACTAACAAAAAAAACGCAATCCGCAGACTCAACAGATGGCGTATTCTCAAATATTATCCTCCCGTGTCGATCTCAAGCGGTTATGTGAACTTCATACAGTCAAATTTATTGATGACAATAAGAAGAAAAAATATTTTATTGCTGTTTGAAGGCTTGACAGCATATATAAAGGGCCGATCCCCCTAAAGATATACATCATAACTAAATGCATCCCCAAATTATCTGAAATATGCTCTGCAAATCTTTTCCGGAGTTTTCATCATCTATAGGCAAGTCTATAAGTTATTTGGGGGAACCTTAAACAAATATTTTATTTTGAAGCTGATTTAAATCACATATGTGTTCCTGACACATATTCAATCTCTAAAACATATAAAAGTATGTTGCTCCTTTTATGTGATGAACAAGAATTTTATGTGTCTGTGGGCTGGACGAAAACAAAGTACACAGTGGCGCTTGGCAGAACTATGACGATTGCGCGCGCAAATCGTCAGAAAGTGACAAATTAAGTAGCTGTAATGTTGAGCAGAGTATAAAATACTACTTTGTTTTATTTAACAAAAGTATAAAAAATAGCAAGTGTGATGTTTATTTGCAAATTAAATTGACCGGCATCTTGACATGAACAAACCTCAAGCGGCAAGCAATGTCGAAAATGTTCACTTCGGGAGGCGCTATTTTAGGTCAGATCTGATCCGAGTACGAGGGTCACTTTTTTCCGCATGAATTTTCCTGCATCGCTGTGCTGAGTGTTAACAATATTGGTCAGGAAAGCAGGCGTTCTGATTGCCGCTCAGTGTTTCTATAAAAGGTAGACTGAAAGGATTTGTCCTAAAACTTTCCTGGTATTTTGAAAATATTATCGTTTTTAGCTCAGTTGCGTCGTCATCATATATGTTTTAAAACGTATTTTGTAAACTAGGTTTCGGGATATACAGTATAAGGCGAGAATATTCCCATTTCAGAATTTTATGCACTGTAATTAATTCGTAAGTTCAAGAGCATAGAAAGACTCGACGTTTAATACTGCGACGAAAAGTTGTAGCATTAACGCGTATTTTAGGCGACATACCAAACGAATAACCTATAGATTCAGGTAAAAGAAATGCGACCGTGGTAAAAAAAAAAATAGATGTTGACGTATATATGTTAATCTAGGAGTCTTTTACTGTTTCGTTTAAATTAAATAAGGCAATTTCATCGCCTGTCGCCAAAAAAACATGGAAAATATAGTCTCAATTTTGCGGTTCAAACCGGTTCGAACCGGTTCAAACCGTTATTTTTTGCTCCCCGGAACTGAACCGGAGCCGAACCGAAAGCGCTGAACCCGAACCGGAACCGAACCGATAAAAATTTCGGTTCGACACCCTGGCAACGCTGCACGGTCGATTTAAAGAGCCTGGCCGCTCCTTAGGACACCCAGTAGATAACGTCATATTCTCGAAGTTTAGCGTTCTATCACAACAGCTAGCCTCCAGTGGCAATGGCATAACCAGTTTTTTTTTTTTTTTTTTTTTTTTTGGGGGGGGGGGATGGGGGGGGGGGTTGTTTTATAAAAGCGCAAGAGGGGTTTATTGGGGCTTCAGCCCCATAAACCCCTCTTGCGCTTTTTCACAACGGCGCCGCCATCTTGAAAATCGTCACTTCCAGTATGGGCGAAAACATTGTTTAGCCGTCGCCACGCCAATACAATGCATGTGGGATACAAGTTTTAAGCGTAACCGTCGTCCACTCTCGTTTTGCCTCCCCGCTATTATTTTCCTATTTGCAGGTTGAAATGCCTTATTTTTTCGTCACCCATAGCGGATATGCCTGCCAGGTAGCTGGGGACGAGAGTACACATTCTCACAGAGTTTGAGCTTTCTGTAAGGCAGTTTAATTATCTGGGACAAAGCGCACGTTTTTTTCTAGGGAACGCCTCGTATATGTGGGTCCCACAAGTGCCAGGAAGGTTGTGTAAAGGTAGATGCACAAATGGATGCACAAAAGTTGCGTACCACTTTTCATACAGGCATTTATGGCCCACGTGCTAGCTTTATATTCTCATAAAACTATGACGAATGTGACTATGTAACTAAATTACAAAACCTTCACTTTTAAACGAAATTATTAAATGCTCATCTTTAATGAAACATTTGAACTAGACAAAATAATTTAATACTGAAAATTACTCCATTCCAAAATTCTTCAGGTGGTTTGATTTGGTTTGATTCTACACCTAAACTTAACATTCACACAAATGGTCCTGTTTTGACCCATCATCATGTTGTTGCTGCAATGGGACCGTTTAAATAATAAGGGTGGCTCAGATACGCTGCCTGGGCTACTGTGCCATGAATTTTAATCAGTGCTTGCACAGGAATGTGAAAGCAAAGGCATTCCTATCCACTTGGGCTGCAAAGTGCGTCTTTTTTCTGCTGCGAAATGGATTTCTGGCTGCTCCAAAATTAGTTGGACCAATTACATTTCCAAGCACAGCAAGAACATTAAAGAAAAAAAATATAGAAATTATTTGTTGACAATTTCACTTTTTTTTTTTTTTTTTTTACATTTAGCACTATGATACAAGTTCAGTTGGATTTACTGGTAAGGAAAGCTCAATCACACAAACAAACGGTATCATACAAAAGTTGAAGATAAGGGTGCTTCTATATTTAATTTTTTACTTGGGTAACTATAGTTGGATAATGCAAGAGCACAGCACTAAGACATGAGACGAGAGAGAAATCAATGCATTTTCTTCAATTCCACAGGCTGCTTGCTACCAGGCTAGCATCCCATGGGAAAAGATGTGCAGATTCACATTTCAGTCAGGAAATTTGATTACGACTGCAGATTCACTGCAGCAGTAAATTATGAAATGCACAGCCATTTCCAATAGACGGTGCCATGCAGCCCAACCACACAAGTTACAGTCATCTGTAACAAACATTTCCTCTTTTATTATAAAATATAGGAAGGTCACACTCGCCCCGTGCAATACATACATTGGGAGTCCGATATATATCGTCCACGATTCACATAGGCCAAGTGATGTCACACTATTTCCAATTGGGTCAGCGGCCATTGCAGTCTCTCCAGAAACAAACTCACAAGGTACAGAGATGAGGTACGGAAAATGCTGCTCAACACCTCACCTATCCAACATAACGGGACACCAGCCGCAAGTGGGAAGCCAGTTTGCCGAAATTGCCTGCAATAAGTTTAATCTCCTCCGGATAGTATTCTAAATGCTCACATTTTTCAAGAATGGCTTCACATTGCTAGGGGTGAGGAAAAACAGTTTTGCTCGACTGGTTCATTCTCTAGATCCAGTAGAAAAAGCAAGCGTAGTCTAGGCATAGAAACGACACCATTGGAGCACTCTCCATAGAGCTCAATTTCATTTTTGCAGGCTTGCCCAATCGTTTCATCTGCGTTATGCTAGTTGCTACAACATTTTAAAAAAAATTACATTTTAAAGTTCGATACTGGATCTTTGTCAAAACATTCTCTTGGAGAGTCGTCTCCAAAGTTTCAAAGCTGCGCACAGTGTGAACTTGACATAGGTAATGACTGGAAATGTTACCAAGATTTTCAACATTCGAAGAAAAAAGAAATCTGTTAGGAAAATACAACAACAGTAGTAGCTTCCTAATATAAAACCCAAAACCATCCAAATACACAAAAATTAGTGTTGTCACCTATACCTCCTACCACAAAAGCTAGAATGCAAAGTAAGCACTGCAATGCCAATTTTTTAAGGATGTTGTTGGACAAGTGTGTCTTCATTATTATTCATGTAGCCTCGATGAAATGGTGGGAATTAAATTGCACGCTTGTTTGAGGCTGACTGCGTGCAGCTGCCATCTGGGTGGTGTAGTTGGATGATATGTCTGGCCGGTAGGGCTGCCAAAGCCTTTGGATCCAGTCAAGACCTTTCAAGCGGTGACATTGGGGCATATTCTTGTAAACACTTTGGGATGCTGCTTGAGAAAACTGTCTCATTCGTGAAACGCAAATATGGCTCATGTAAGGCACCCGAGCAAGACAGAGTACTTATCTGAAACAGCTACTCCCACAGGTAGTGTACATTTTGCATTCCAGGATACATTTTCTACATTCTTGACTGTTTTGGGGTAGAATGATCTTTGTTTAGATTCTTTTCCGAGTTTTGCAAGCCCTGAGGATCATACACCCTCACCATGTCATGGTGCAACAGGAAACGCCCAAGAATGTTTAATTTTTGCCCCGCAACGAGAAATAGCGCACCGGCCGCACGCTGCAACTCAAGACGCCCACTGACCGTGTCTTGGAGACGACAAGAAAAAGGGAGTCTTTTTTTTTTCTCAAACACAACGGCACTTGATATGTAGTGCCCTCGCCCGTTTAAAGGGCACCACTGACAGAGACTAAGAAATTGGGACACACGTGCACGCCACTCCGGCATACAACCAATATTTCTCTATGCACAAGGAATACCGTGTACAAATTAGGTTTCAAAATTGTTTTGTGCTAGTGGAACCACAACTCTATTTACCGTATTCTCACTGGGTTTCCCAGCTCAAGATGAAGAGAACCAACCACATCCACAAGAAAAAGAAAAAAAAAAAAAAAAAACGACTGCTGCTAAGTCACTTATTGCTCCACTCAACAGATGTAAAAACACACACTCTGATATATCGATATATTAGAAAGTTGCATATTCAATCAGCATACTTAGAAACTTGTTCCCAACCACTGAAAAAATATATGCATGCTACTACAATGCAGAAAACAGTGAGGGTTCACGGGTCACTTTGGATAGTCGCACTCTCTCGTTTCCCCCAAGGCCTCGCGTCTGGAGCCCGCACGGGTGCGTTTTCCACCCGACCCCAGGAAGTCCTCTTTGGCGCTCAAGGCAACTGCTCCTTTCGTTGTAAAAATGCAGTGAGGTAACCAGCACACCAACCAAAATGATCCCATACCACCACCATACCACCATACATGGGATAAGGCAAACTGCCACACAAAGCTCCTTCACTCGCCTCAAGTTTTCCCATGACTCTAGTCGCCAAACCCAACAGGTTTACAGACTGTCAACATACTTGCTTCATATAAAAGAGCACAACAATATTATTGCCCTGCGCTCAATTTTCTTTGCAAGTCGCAAACCAATGAGGCGTTTGAGAAAAAGCTGTTTCTTTGAATACACCGTAAGGCTGGTGGCATCCCTAGCAGTTTCCTCGCGCTACAATCCCCCATGCCCGCAACTAGTCCACATATACTGTCCAGGCACCAGTTCAATAGCCATCAAATACCTCCCAGATAAAGCCAAAACTGGATATAAAATCTAAAAGCCAAACCTGCGACCCAGCCCAACAATAACTGCCAACAGCGTGCAACGTCCGTTTGCTTGACAGCCAAAACAGGACACTCGCAAATGGCCAGATAAAATAGTATGTATGTTAATACCACTAGAAATAATAATTGTTTAATAATTACGCGTTATAGAACAGCAATGTCGCCAGCAGCACTTGCACTGCAAATTTCCCGGGACAAGGGAACTGACTAGTGTCCTGGTTCGAATCAGTGGCAACGGTGTACTGCGGCAATCAACAAACTTTTGGTGACTTTTCTTTTCATAGGTGCGACACATCTCGCAGGACCAACAGGTTTAATATTGTCCACATGTGTCACTTTAGGCTGTGCCACTTCCTCGCTTTTCTCAAAAAGACCAAGCTCACTGCTAAGGAAGAAGACTTTCGTCGCACTTGAGTTAATTAAAGAACAAACACTGCATGACAAAAGCAATAAGGGGCAAACCAAACACACATAAAGGAGAATAAAATCAACCTAATAAAAATGCGCTTGCAATGCCATCCTGACAGTGGATGACCGGCGTGGGGAACTCTTCTTTCGAGGGTTTTGTGCACCCAATCGTAACTGCTGTCGTAGTTCCCCCGTGAATAAAAATCTGCCTTTCACTTGACGGCGGCTGAAGACGTCCAAAGCTCTGTCGAAACTATTTTCCTTTCTCATGGAGGAATGCTCATTTGAACGTCTTGGGAAAGTCACACAAAGGTCCTTTGACGGCTACCCGAGGGTCGTTTGAAGGACGACCGAGGTCTGCTAAGACAATCTGCTCCGACACGAGGAGCGAAGTGCTGGGGGGGGGGCGGGGGAGAGGGGTGGCCGCAGCATTCATTTGTCCATGCGCGTCGGTGCTGCACCGGGAAGGGCTGTCCGGTGGTCGTCACGCCACCAGCCCCATGCGGGTTACCTTAGCCGAGAGGAATGTGTGCAGTGTGAACACAAATGGCTTGGGGCATTGCATCATGTCCAGCTCCTGTGACGGAAGACCAAAAATTCCCGTCAGGGACGTGCGAGAAAATATTTGACATTAAAACGAAATTGAGCAAGCATAAAATGGCACGGCGAGAATTGGTACAAAAAATTACGATTACAAGGAAAACGTCACCGCTATTAACACATTTGCAAGTTTCTGCTTAAACGCGAAACCGCGCGCAGCCCAGGATGCGCTACTATAGAAATGTTATACCATATTTCATCTTGCTGGGGCTATTGGTAGTTTCAAAATTAGATGCTCTGTGCACGTGATATGCACGAGATGGTCGCTTTGTGTGTCGGCTACTCCGGCGGTAGTGGCTATCGAAGCGTCGGCTCTTCCAGCTTTTTAACCTTTCTCACAATTAAATTAAGAGTACGAGAGCTGATCATCCAATGCGGAAGCTCTGTAGAGTACCTCCCGTTCAGAGTCCAAGACTGCCAGAATGTCGCGGAAGAGGACGCGCCATTGAAGCCGAAGAAGGGCCTCAATATTTGCAATCAATGCTCCTCAATCTGGACAGCTTGCAAGCACTGTATGTGCTCTAATTAGATAATGATAATAAAAGAAAAAGAAACTACGCTCACTCTTCCCTTGTACTATCCATTTGAAAAAGAACCCGACTACTGGGGCACATCTTTTGGGAAAAAAAAAACACCTGTGAAAGGGTTAAAACCCACCCAGATTGGGAACTGCCAGGCTATAGAAGACGATATCCTTGTTTAAAGCCTCATCACGCATTGTGCCATGGTCAAACTGGGACGAACAAATCTAAATTCATCCAACCATCCAACTTTGTTTCTCATAGATTAGAGACCGGTGATGTTTCGGAGGACCCCATCTGGATCAGCGAAAGTGATCCACCGGGGAGGAGGTAGGATAATAGACAATTATGATGACAAAAGGGTAAATAAAGAAAACAAAATGCATGCAAGCTAACTCTGAAGCTCTGAAACATAGACTAATCAACCCTACTCACTCAACAGCAGTCAATGATAAGACAGTCAGCATCAATTAGAAACAAATCCTCGGTTGAGGGCTTCGGGGACCCTAAAAAGGCCCTTCAGGGACCCCAAAGTGTCTGTGGACCCCCATTTAAGAACCATTGGATTAGACCATTCAAAGAAAATCAAAGAATGTACAGCCCAAACCAACATTTCAAATATGCATTTTTTCCCTATGCCGTTAAGGAGTGAAATGAATTGACTGACAACTATATTTCGATCTTGCCCAATGCTCTTTTTTTTCTTTTTTGCGGCACAATAGTTGGGGCAGCTGTCATGACTATAGTCGGTGACAGGTCAAGAACAAAGTGGAAGCTCCTTCCACCCCTTTCCACTTCAGTGGAGTGAACGGTGGAAAGGAGGTCGCGTCTTCTCCCGCATTCGCTCTGCTAAAGTGAAAAGAGGTGGGAGGAGCTTCCACTTTGTTCTTGGCCTGTCACCGACTATAAGGAAATAAGTTTTGTGTGAAAGTTTATGCTTATAAGATTTTGCAATGAGATTACTGAAATATCCCATCACGCCCTGGTTTCTGGCATGATTTCCTATTTATAAAAAAAACACCCAAAGCTAGCCGATACCTAAAAGATTGACATCGCCAGGGGACCTCGGCACGCCATAGGAACAAATAATGAGGATTGGAAACGATGATTATCTTTGTTTCAGCTGCCTGTGAAAGCAGGTTTAGAAACCACGAAAAGTACCAAGTTCTTGAACGACGCTCGAGGTCCATTTTCCGAGAAGATTATTTATTTATTTATTTATTTATTTATTGATACCCTTCAGGGCCCGAAGGCATTACAGAAGGGGGGTGGGCATAGCAACAATATACAAACAAAAGAAATATACCTAACTAGTGAGTTAAACAGGACAAAAATATAATTTGAAACAATATATACACAAACAAATTCACTTAACAAGGGAGTTATAGAGGATGCAAAAAATAATTGTAGACAGCAATTCGAAAATCAGAGCTCTCGGCAATCTCGACTACAGCTGCGGGAAGGCGATTCCAGTCCAGTGACGTTTTGGGCAAAAAAGACTGAAAAAAACGTGATGTGTGACAGTGAGCAATGCCAACTTTATATCGATGGTCGACGCGCGATGAGATATAAGACGGTTGTATTAACAAAAGCTGGCGCATTGACGTGTTAAGATAATGGATCTTGTGAAATAAGCACAAGCGTGACACTTTCCTGCGAAGAGAGAGATCAGGTAAGCAGAGATTGAATTTCATTGCTGATACGCTGGATGTTCGGTGATAGTTATGCAGTATGAATCGAGCAGAACGGTTTTGAATGGCTTCAAGTGATGACGCAAGTGTTATACCAGGGTCCCATATAGCTGCGGCGTATTCAAGTTTACTTCGAACCAAAGACTTGTAAAGAAGTAGTTTTAAAGAGGTGGAAGCAAGAGAGAAGTTTCTTTTAAGATAGCCTAACATGCGGTTTGCATTGTTGATTACGTATTGAATGTGAGTATCCCAGGAGAGGTTATTTGTTATATGCACACCGAGATATTTATATGATAAGACAGAATCAAGGACAACGCCGCTAATATTGTAAGAATGGCATGTGTTCATTTGATGTGATACTCTCATGGATTTGCATTTGTTAATGTTAAGTTTCATATTCCATGAGTCACACCACCGGGAAATGCTGTCAAGGTCTGACTGAAGAGAATGAATATCAGAATCATTGGTTATTTCCCTGTAGATGACACAGTCATCTGCAAATAAGCCAATGGATGAAGAAACATGAGTAGGTAAATCATTAATATAAATAAGAAATAAAAGAGGACCTAGTACGGAACCTTGGGGAACGCCTGAACTTACTGGTGAATGATCTGAGTTGCAGCCATTAACATGAACAAATTGTGAGCGGTTAGTTAAAAAAGACTCAATCCAAGCAAGAATATGGGGTTCTATGTTAAGGACAGTGAGTTTATGAAGAAGAAGCCGGTGTGAAACTTTGTCGAATGCTTTTGAGAAGTCTAAAAATACACAATCTACCGCGGAAGAACGATCAAGAGCGACATGAAGATTGTGAGTAAGTGTTAACAATTGAGATTCGCACGAAAATAGTTTCCTAAATCCATGTTGAGCCGGGGTGAAAAAAGACTTAGAATTAAGGAAAGCAACAAGATGAGAATAAATTATGTGTTCCAGAAGTTTGCAGGGGATGCTCGTTAATGAAATCGGACGATAATTACTCAGGCTAGATTTATCGCCACTTTTATGGACCGGAATCACCTTCCCCACCTTCCAGTCCTCGGGAAGAGTACCAAGATTGAGAGATTGCTGGAAAAGCTTAGTTAGAATAACAGAAGAGTACATTTTAGTGTTTTTTAAAAATTTTGAGTTTATATTGTCAGTGCCAGATGATGAGGATAGTTTAAGGCCATCAATAATTTTGACAATGCCACCACACTCTATAGTAATGGAATCCATAGTGCAAAAGTTTGATGGGAGCAAATCAGGGTAGTCAAGAACGTTGGGGCTGGAAAAGGAGTCGACGAACATTTCATTTAGCGCGGATGCACACTCCCTCTCTGGTATCTCCTCCCCGTCCGAGTTGGTAAGCCTTACACCAGGTTTTTCGCAGGGGTTCACAACATTCCAAAACTGACGAGGATTGTTGAGCAACATTGCTGGCAAAGTACTTCCGAAGAAATGCTGTTTGGCTTCACTGACGGTAGTTTTATATAAAGCAGCGACGGAGCGATATGCCGCCCAGCGTACATCAGCAATTGATGAAGCGGATAACTTCGCAGAGCGAAACAACCGTTTCTTTTTGTTTGAAAGCCTTCTGAGCGCTCCATTGAACCATGGGGATCGAGTGGAAGAACGAATAGTTCGCACAGGAATGTACATGTTCGTAAGGGAATTCACTTTGTCTTTAAATAAACACCAATTAGCCTCGACGGAACGCTCGGAAAAGTTGCACAGATATTCCGCCAAAAACGAACCCATATCGTTGTTGATGGCTGTAAAATCAGCATGAGCATAGTCAAATATGCGTTTAACACTTTTCGACGATTTACACTTTGGGATATTTAAGGAGAATAGCAACAAAGAATGATCACTAAGACCGGGTAAATAAGTGAGAGGGGAAATAAGTTCACTTGACGTGGTTAACACTAGATCTAATATAGTGGCTGTAGAATTAGTAACCCGTGTAGGCTGCACTACTGTCTGCGAAAAGCTAAAATCGGTACAGAAGTTTAAAAAATCATTACTCTCTGTAGAAAATGGGTTAAGGAAGGGGCTGTCGCTTGTCCATACAATGTTTGGGTAATTGAAGTCTCCCAAGAGTATTACAGGAACATTTGGGAAGCGTACATGGACCGCGTTAACGACATCGTGAAGCTCGGCAACAAAATTGGCGCTCTTTGTGGGAGGGCGATAGCAGACACCCAAAACATACTTGTTATAATTTATACAAACAGAAACCCAAATTATCTCGAGGTCGGAGACCACATTAATGCAGGATGACGAAATAGAATCGGCGACAGCAATAAGAACACCGCCTCCAGCCCTACTCCTTCTATCTTGGCGATATATATTAAAGTGTTTTTTACAGGGAAAAATTTCAGAGTTCCGGATTTTGCTTGTTAACCAGGTTTCAGTAAGAACAACTATGTCAGCACTAGATGAGTCGATAATCGAACACAAGTCCTCTTTTTTGGGAACAACACTCCTGATATTGGTAAACAGAACGGAAACGTTATCACGAGGCAAGGGTTGAAGATAACCACCACCCCGCGCGGCATGCTATTGCAGATTTGATATCGGGGAAGGATTTCCATTTACTTGGTCATCGGAGACAAGTGCGATGGAATTGCTTTTAGTTGTTAAATGAATACTGTTGGTTAAGTGATCATAACTGTAGCACTCTCCGTTAACTAAAAGTTTGTTATACCTCAGCTTGAAGGTTGAGTTTAGAGAGATACCGAACTCCACAAGTTTTTTCCTAGCCTGGCGCGTCGCGGGGCAGAAGTCCTCACTGACCGGTGTTCCTGCAGATTTTAGTTTGGAGCGGGAGACTAAAATTTTTTCTCTCAGCTTATACGAAGAAAACTTCACAATGACAGGTCTACATTTTTCAACCGTGAAAGAGCCGAGTCTATGCGTTCGCTCAAAGTCTCCTGGGGCAATTTGAAGGTCAACCGTACGTTGAAGTATGCCAACTATTTTATTTTCCGTTTCCGCCCATGTCTCTGACCCTGAATCGTCCACACCATAGAACAGCAGGTTTTCACGCCGTGATCTATCCTCAAAGTCGTCCAAACGGTTACGCAGGGAGGTGTTTTCTTGTTGTACAGAGGAAACCATTTTCCGTGTTTCAACCAGTTCTTTCTGAGTTGACTCGAGGGCAGATGTTTCTGATTCAACCACTTCAAGTCTTTTGCCAAAATCTGCGATTTTTTTTCAATCGAAGCTTGGTTCAGCTTTATTTCATTAACTGTTTGGATAAGGTTAGACTGACCATTTTCAATTTTAACTGAACGCTTGCCTAGGTCTTGTAGCAAAGTAAACATCTGGTTAAATTGTATCACTTGGGCCTCCGACATCGGTCCCGGGTTAAGTTCCACATCACCGGCCAACTCTAACAGCACCGTGCGAAAGGAATAAAGACAGTCGGCCAGAATACACAGAATTGTGCCAGGGCACGGCAGCACTAAAAAAACAACATAATGTCTCTTAAATACGTCAATGAGATAGCACTTTTTACTAACCTGCACGATAACAGGAAGAAGTTTAGCCGACATGCCTCGGCTCGCGCTGCCGTGCCCACTGGTGAAGTCGTGATGGGCAGATTCTTTTGTAGACGATGGCCCTGGCGTCGATGTCACGAAGCCGAAAAGAATGTGGTCCATGTGACGAAAGTGGGGTACTGCGCCGAATCCATGTTGTGTAGATGACGCATCAGGAATGGGAGCGCGTCCGTCGGCGATCAGTAGAAGCTGCACGATAACAGGAAGAAGTTTAGCCGACATGCCTCGGCTCGCGCTGCCGTGCCCACTGGTGAAGTCGTGATGGGCAGATTCTTTTGTAGACGATGGCCCTGGCGTCGATGTCACGAAGCCGAAAAGAATGTGGTCCATGTGACGAAAGTGGGGTACTGCGCCGAATCCATGTTGTGTAGATGACGCATCAGGAATGGGAGCGCGTCCGTCGGCGATCAGTAGAAGCTGCACGATAACAGGAAGAAGTTTAGCCGACATGCCTCGGCTCGCGCTGCCGTGCCCACTGGTGAAGTCGTGATGGGCAGATTCTTTTGTAGACGATGGCCCTGGCGTCGATGTCACGAAGCCGAAAAGAATGTGGTCCATGTGACGAAAGTGGGGTACTGCGCCGAATCCATGTTGTGTAGATGACGCATCAGGAATGGGAGCGCGTCCGTCGGCGATCAGTAGAAGCTGCACGATAACAGGAAGAAGTTTAGCCGACATGCCTCGGCTCGCGCTGCCGTGCCCACTCTGACAAAACTCCGTAATCAATCGAGTTGTCACCCAGTCATTTAAGCGCTGGGGGTCTCTACTGCCCTGGACGGAAGATGGCGAGCTAAACCAGCAGCTCGCATCAGTGATCCCCACTCCTGGTTTGCCACTTATGGTCAGAGAAAATATGAACGATGGAGCTGCGACCAAAAGATGCCTCATAGCAGTGAAAGTGGCCAGTCTCTAAGGCCCGTTCACTTTTCCCCCCGATTTTAACTCTATGCCGAAAGCCTTTACGCTGTACCATTCATAAAAAATTCATGGCACCACAAGGACTGATCATGCAGCCGTAGGAGCTGCACATTTGATTGACGCTAGGTCATTCTATGGATGTCACCGTAATGCAGTTTAGAAGAGGGAGTCGTTCTGTAATAATGCGCTGGCACTCTGGCTTGCACGTTATCAGTCAACCAATTTATTCCCATAAAGAGAAATATTAATTTATGCAGATTAAAATAGACCAAAGCCCACGAATACCTTGCATTACAAATGGCAACACTCATTTCTTCCTTGTCTCTTATTCACACGAAATCTGTTTTAGGGCTCACTTCTCATTCTCAAGTGTCACGAAAGGTTGGAACAACAAACATGATAACAAAGCCACTTTTCTTCTTTTGCTCATTTTAATATGTTTTTCAGGAAACCGGGGAAATAAAATGTATGATCCGGGAAAACGTAAGGAACGAGAACGCCATTCAGGCGTAATCTCAAATACGTCCAGAAAATGGTTTTAAACATTCGTCTATGTGAACTCCACAGCGTTCAGAAAAAGCTCGCAATTTCCACCTGGCGCTTTGGGTGCTTGGAACCAAGTCCTGGGATTGCAGAGGGGCGTTTGCCAATGTTCTCATCGGTTTGTCTCCACACAGTTGTGCGCAACACTTCAGTACACCAAAGTCGCAAAAAAGGGCCTTGCTGGATGACAGGCTGTAGTGCATGTGCAGGAGATGGCGGCGTGTTAGAGAAGTTTTGACAGAAGCTTCCTTGCACAGACCCGGAGGAATACCAGAGCCTGAGGCGCATCAGCCAGGCTTATAGGTTCTGCAGGTTCTCTCACTTGTGGTACCAAGAACTGCGTGACAACACAGATGAGCAAACTAACAAAAACAGAACAAAGCACAATGATGAACAATCTTTGTATTGCTCTTTAAAAAGAAATCAATATTTCGTTGCCAGACTAAACGTATTTGGAGCGTGGTTTGCAGTAAAAAAAATCCGCGAGTGAAGAGGCACTCGGCTTTTTTGGCCCACGCTTTGCACGGATTTCTGGCGGGGGTTCGACTCGAAAACTGTTTTGCCTGGCAACAACACACCTTTCTTCTGATAAAAAAAAGATGGCGCACTGTTTTCTTTTGTCGCGCAATTCTTGGTCCCACGCGTGAAGAAAGCTAGAGGAATTGTTCCTGACTGATGCACTGCAGGTACCGGTACTCCTCCAGGTCCATTTCAAGAAGCTTGAGTCAAAAATCGTCTAGCATGTCTCATGTGGTTGCTAGGATCAACAGACAGCTAATCCCTCTTTTTATAGTTTTTAAACTGCATAATAAAATGATGTCATGCTCGTGGAATGTTTTAATTACTTTTTGTGATTTTATCTTGCATTTCTTTTCTTCTGCTGACATCCAGCGAGTTGATGGCTGAAAAGTGACGTGCCGAAGTGGCTTTTTCCCCACTTTTTTTAGGGCTGATCTGCAAGCCTCGATTTTCTTTGTACTTGATGCATATATATGATGGAAATTTCATCTCAAATTGTCTAAAAAAGCTTGTTGCATATATATCAGGGCAATTTCATCTCAAATCGTCTAAAAACTTAAAAAAAATATATATATGCTGGATAAATTCTTCACTCGGACGAAACTGAAAACCGTTTTTGCATCACACTTTTAGTCCTGATTTTTTTTACTTCTAAAGGACCAAAGGCGCATTTTGGAATTTGGACGATTGTCACAGGTTCAATATTTGGGAGCTTTGCCAGGCTCAGATACCTTCCACAGAACAAAGAAACTTTTTAACTAGTTTTAAAGTACATTAAAAATGCCAAATGTTCATAAAAAATTGTTTTTATTTATTTGTGTAAAAAGATCCAGAACCTGGCCCCTTTGACAATAATTTACCTGGAACGGGGTAAAAAAAAAAAGTTCAGCAGCTGCGTTATTCAGGTAGGATAAATGATTGCAAAGTCTGCGTTGGGGTAATTGTAGGGGTGGGCAATCAGTCGGTGTTTTTTTTGGAAATCGATATCCGCCCAAAAAGTGGGGCGGGCGAGGGGCTAACTCGGGGATGGACGATGACTCTGGATATTACGGTAGTAACACAAGTTCACAAGACAGTGTATCGTGACCATAGAGAGACATTAAAATAGGTCTGAAGCTTTAGCAAATTGTTTTCAAATAAAATAAGGAACCGTCCTTATTACGAGTTTTTATCCACAAGTACTACATCTGACCATTATTGGATGTTTTAGACCATATTAAAAGTGCTTCATATGAAAAAAAAAAAAATGGCCTTTTTGAAAAAATTGTTGTTGAAATTTGTACTTTTAGAATTTTGTCTTGTATTCAAAGGTGCTTTTTGCCAAGTTAACTTGATTTCATTATAATGATATTGCACTTGCTGAATAGGAATTTGTTTAAGCTTTCATTTGAATATAGTTTATGTCATCAAACTGAATGTAGCGAAAGTTATCATCATCCAAACCAGGTAAAGTATCGTCAAAAAGGCCAAATTGTGAGTTTTTTTTTTTTACATAAATAAATAAAAACAGCAAACTTTAATGAACATTTGGCACTTTTAATGTAGTTCAAAAAGTCATTTAAAAGGGTTCTTTGTAGCGCAGAAGGTATCGAAGTCTGGCGAACTTCCCAAACACGCGATTTGTGACCCAAATCCCAAAACCCATCCCTTTAGAAGCCAAAAAAGATCAAAAACAAAAAATGATGGAAAAGCACTTTCCAGCTTCATCTTAGTGAAGAATTTGCCCAGCATATATATTTTTCTCAAAAGTTTTCGAGACATAAGCCTTTTTCCTGCATAATTTGAAATGATATCGGCCATGAATATTGAATATATTTGCCCCCCCACCCCCACCCCCCTGAAGGGCCTCTCTGCTAGAAAGTGGTGAAAGGCATAAATGCAGCTGCCACACTCAGTCGTTGGGCAATTTAAGAGATGTGACCTCCTTCCCTCGCCCCTTTCGCCAGCGTACTGACACCAGCAGGCGAGGCGGCGGGCAGGGAAGCACGTACCAAGATCGATCAAACGCCCATGACTGAAAATATAAAGGGCCCTTACTCATTTCATTCATAATCTTTTTTCAAAAAGGGTAGAATAATCAACTTTATAAAAAAGATTGGCATAGACTGGATACTGCCACGAGGACTACCTATCTATACACCTTTCCAGCAGGCGGCAGTCTCGAAAAAAAATTGGGTTGTGTGTGTGCTTATACAGCCTAGAACTTGGTCTGCCTCACAGGGGCGACGAGTCTCCCAGCTGTAGATGAAAAATTTAGCCAGTGCGGTACAGCCGCTAGCCTGGGGTCTTTAACGTGCATCACGCAGTAGTGATACACGACCGCACGCCGGTACGATGCTCATCCAGATCGAAACGGGCAGGGGTGGGGCTCGAACCCAGGATCCCGGTGTTCTGCAGCGCGAGCTTTCGCTCCACGTGCTCCGAGCTGGTGCCCGCTAGACCACTCGGCGACCGATCCCCCGGCAGTCTCGAACCAGGCGATCTACAGCGCTCGTCCTTGGCTTTGAGAGTGAACGTCAGTATTGCCCAACTGTGCTGGGCTGTGGATTTCCTCGTCAGTGAGCTGTGGCAGCTCACATAGGTGCAATTCCAGACACTGGTAGCAACTAGATTGCTGCATTTTCTTTTCTTTTGTGTGTGCGTGTTTTATGGCAAAACAGAATTTCTCGAGGCCTTTGAGAAAGCATTCTACCATTTTTGGGGACAAAAACAAACAGATAAAAGCTATTTTTTGGTGAGCCCATGACGACAGAACGAATGCAACTGGAATGTTTGCCCTTATTTTATGCAGATTTTTGACCTTGCCAAACGATCAGTCGTGTCAACCTGCAAAGGTCTTAACTGTTAAAAAAATTCGACCTCGCAAGATAGCTAAAAGGCACGCTCAAAGGCACTGCTCACAACATGAAATTCAACAAATCTCGCCAATCAAACGACATATTGTATGAACCCGACGGTGCCGCATTATTCAAACAGTTTATTTGAGAAAGATCTTAAATAACACAGCATATTCAATCTACAGTGTCGGCGGTTTTAAGGCACGTTTTGAGAGCTTGTTTTTTTGCACAGCACCAAAGCAAAGAAACAAATGTGTCTCCTCCATCCCCTGCCCTGCATCCGATCAGCTATTTTTTGTGCAGGCCGCAAAGGTTTTACGGAGATCATTTCAGCGGAAATGATCCTCAAGAACGTCGAACGGCCCATGTCGCAGGCCGTTTCGAGATTCGTGCTCTCCGTTTGCTGCCCACGTATTGTTGCCCTGGTATTCCCTGGTTCTCACATAGTGGAAGATAATACAATAAGGGTAAGCATCCTGAATAGGCAAATAAAGTAAAAACTTTCAAGAAAGGTCGGTGAACTCCGAATGCACAGTGCAGGCAGAGAGTCGAGGTGATCGTGTTTCCACAGGTGAAGGTTTCACTAATGATGTTTCCCGCATGGGAGACGAAACGTTTCATGAAATTGTTCATCTTGTTAAGTAAAGTCGGCACAGTTTTTTTATCATTACGATTCCCGGCTTTTGGAATATTTTTGCATCCACAGCCCAGGCGGGTAGCAGAAATTTCCGGCTAATAGGGGACACAAGAGTGGCAAAATGGCGGCGGCCGGAGAGCTCATTTTTGAAAGGTCTAGTATAGAACTACCAGCCACCGTAAAATACCGGGGGAGTGCCCACCCCACTTTAACTAAAAACTGGCTTAATCTAAACATGGGCGCTTGTCCCAAGTTTGAGAAACGTTAACAGTGTGCACTTCAATGAAGTGGCTGGTTCCACGGTATTTTACAATAAGTGAGGAATAGTGCTCCAAGCTTCAGGTCCTATGCAGCAATCGACTAACTGGCCGAACAACGCAACCGCAAGCACTCGGGCAGCTGGGTGAAGTTTGCAATGGTGGGCACCAACAGGACAGCTGGATGCCTCGCGCAAAGTAAGAACTCCATATTTTCAATCATTCCCAACAAATACGCGATGCCGAGGCGTCTATTCCTGGGCTGTCTCGGACGCAAGTGACATGGACCAAACTGGAGCTGGGTCTGTACCTTATCACCATCTTCGCCACCAAAATCGAGCCAGGCCAGGCGCATCCCGTCGTCGCCAGAATTTCGCAGCCTCTCGAAGGGGAACTGCCACAGAGTCAGCTGCCGCCTGTTCTCCTGCAGTTGGAAGCCTTCTTCAAAGTGCAGCGTCAGGGTACATTCCTGGCCTTGGAAGAGGCAGGCTGAAGCAGAAAAGGGACCTATTCAGGACTTCCAACTTTTGCCCAACAAAAGAGACTTCACATATATAAACAAATTTCTAGCAAAAAAGCATTCGAATACAAAGACAAAATACTTTGACAAAAACATATCTACAATTACAAGTGCACTACACTTTGGAGTGAAGTATTGGAATACAAAACAAAAATACACCTAGTAGGAGTATTTGATTGACTGCAAATACAATTTGTCCCCCCCCCCCCCCCCCCCCCCCAAAAAATAGTCTTTTTAACTGCAAAAATTAAAGGAGTCATGAAACGCTTTTCCAACTTTTTCCTGTTTAGCTTTCCTCCTCAACTCATAAATCGCGCATTCTACCAAGCAGTTCAAGAAGACGAAAAGCTCTTGCTCGGAATCTCGTTTGTGTACCCGGACAGAGCCATTGTCCCCCTAGAAGATTAGCCCGTCGCTCAAAACTCAGAAAAAAGTTGCTTTCCCCACCCCATTCACCCTGAAGCTGACAGTGCTGTGGAAGCTACGTGCCCCTTGGGCCAGCCACACTTTTGCCACGTGATCACGCTCTCTCGCGCATACCCACGCGCAGAGAATGAGATCAGGTGAGGAAAGGGAGGCGGCTGATTGGTTTGGCAAGCGCGTAGCTTCCACCACAATGTCAGCTTAGGGGTGAAGGGATTAAGTGAGGTCCGGTGCTGCGCGACGTACATTTGGGCCCGGTGACGCGCTGTGGGGTCCGCGGATGTATCACTGTGAAAAGGCGGAGAGCTTACGAAGGGAAGGAGGTACGAAATAGTCCGCTGTGTTTTCAAATTTTTGTACCAAAAGTCAAATGTTTTACTTTCTACCTTTTTTTTCTTTTGGCCCACTGAACGATGTGCTATTAGTAAAATCCCATATAAATTGATTTATTCCAGCTCGAAATTCGTTTCATGAGCCCTTTAAGTAGGCATCGCTGAACGCTCCGTCTCTGCCCAAATGTAGCACTAGCAGTTCAGATTAGATGAAAAAATTTCAGAACTAACGGTTATTTTATTCAAAAGTTGTAGATTTTCTGAAACTTTCAATGGGGAAATTGAAGCCCATTTTCGGTAGCTGATGCCATTCATCTCCATGTGTTTGTGGGCCTCGTCAGCCACCAATTTCCTATTAAAATTTAAAAAAAATTTTTATAACTTTTAAATAGGATAACAGGAAGCTCGGAAACTTTGGCATCTGGTCCGGACCGCTACATTTACATTGTTTATTTTAGCGGTTAAAAACAACACCATATATCTTTTTCAGGGACATCATATACTTTTTTCAGATCCATTCGGTCCCTAAAGAATGACACCCAAGACTTTAATTTAATACAGAAAAAAAAAGTTAATGCACAAATAGATAATGGAGTCCTGTTACCACAGGCAAGTGCTTAAAAAAGAAGCAGAAGCTTTAGAAATAAAATTGGTTTCATGAGAGATAGGCAGGTACAACATCAGGGAAAACAATGCATTTTAGGAATGAATTCAATCAAACTTCTAAACCCACAGAGAAACTTTTCAAGTAACACGCTTAAATGCGACGCCTTATAGGACACAACAGCAAAAGCGCCCCAACCAAAAAGTCAATTTTTAAAGACAGTACATTCAGTGTTCTTCTCTTTCTTTTTTCTTCTTCAATGCCTACTAGGATGAAACTGCAGCAAGGTTCATGCCCTTTACATATGACTCACATTGCAAAGAATGGTGCCCAAAATTTTATCTGACTACAACTGTATTTGAAAGACCCAGTTTCTGTTACTTAAATGACAAATATGTTCCCCTGAATGTACTTACCGTAGAATACCGTGCATCCGCCCATTCCACACCAAGTGCCCACCCCCGAAATTTTAAACATCCAAAAAAATATGTACAGTACATATATACGTAAAACTGACGGTCTCCACATGCACCCATCCCCTATTTTTTCGTGATTATCTTTAAATTCTGAGTGGGTGCTTGCTGGTATTTTTCGGTAAATATGAAATACAGAATAGCACGCAAAGTGTTTTAAATACTGTCCCTCCCCAACTTATTATAGACCTTCTCAGGAAAGAGCCTTTCGGCATGTCCCTCAGTTGGAATGTTTGTCAAAGTTTTGGGCTTCTGATCTGCAAAACCCAAACCAAAGCTCGCCGGCCATCAGTGAACGGGCCGTGCATGCATGCAACACATGTTGGCACTCACGGAAGCGCACTTCCTTGGTGGCAGCCACGGCCAGGTGCGCACCGTGCACCAAGTGGCGGGCCCAGAGCGCCAGGTCCCGGTGCGTCTCGACCCGCATGACCCGCGATTGCACCCCCTGCCGCGTGCCCAGGCGCAGCGTCAGCGTCGTCGCCTCCCCGCTGCCCGCTGCTGGTGAAGGTCCCACAGAGGCCCTGCCAGAACTCGTCGTCACCAGCCTGCAGAGCCGGGGCCGCTGCTTAACCCTTCCCGGCCATGCTCTCCCGTCACAGCTGTCCCGTCCCTGCTGGCGTCGGATTACGGCACCCGCTGTTTTTGCCCGTTTTCGGGCAAAATCGTTACATGTGGCCAGAGCTAAGTTCTCCCCCACCCCCCCCCCCCCCCACCAAAGAAATGACGACCTATGGAAGTGACTTCTGGGGCCCCAATCTACATGGCGGGACCAAGCGGGACAGGGACATCACCGTCAGCTGCGATTGGCCAGCTCGGCGCCGCTGACCAATCGCAGCAGGCAGCAATGTCCCAGTGCCTTGGTCCCACTTGGTTTCGCCGTGTAGATTAAAGCCCCTGCTGCGCACCAATGTCAAAACCTTTATCGTGATTTTTGGCACGCAATAAACATCAACATCAACATTTGTGCAAACTTCAAGGTGTTCTATTCGGGCATAAAAGTCCGTATAATTAAGCCAAGGGACGGAGTGAAATTGAACTTTGCACCTTTAGGTGGTGCATTTATCGTCTCAAATTTAATGAGTGTAGGTTTTAGGTAAATAATTTAAGCCTGAAAAAAAAAAAAGTTTTTTTTTCCCAAGCACAGGGAGAAAAACGGCCAAAACCATCCAGTTGACGCTGGAACTTTCATAGGTGGTACCACGGACGCTCCAATCTGCTGGATTTGCTTTCAGGTATTTATCTCAAAATTTCTTGAGCATCAACCAGACGGTTTTTATCATATTACTCCCTGTGCAGAGGAAAACACGGGATTTTTTTAGGCTCAAAATGTTTTCCTGAAACCTACACTGATCAAATATGAGACTTCAAGAAACCTTTGTAAAAAGATTAATTGCACTCATTCACAAGTTTATTTATAGGAACATTTTTAGGCCCCAACAGTGCTCGAGAACAGCTTGTAGAACAGCACATTGTAAAGCTTCCACAAAGGCAATGGTGCAAAAACGGAGAACAGGTGCATTGTGTGTTGTCTTCAGGTCTCAGCTCCTGGCTTTCTGGTGCTGCTTGGTTTAAGCCAGATTCAAACTAGTCTAACAAATATTGGACTGGTCTTCACATAGTTGAACTGTCTGAATGACTAGGTATTTTTGTCGTGAACCATGCCAACGTAAGCTCGGCTATAGGGCTGTGCGGCTGAAGTTTCGCCGCGCATACGCAGCGCCACTCCTCTCTCTGGCGAGGCGCACCGATACTTGTTAGAAGCACGAGGAGCAGACGAAGCGGGAGGGTGGTGCGCTTGTCGTGCTGGCCTCGCGTTTGTAAAGTAATGTACGGAATGCAAAAGGTACCCAAAGTAACAGCATCGTATTAAACAGAAAGGTATCCGCCTCCCAAAAAGATTTGTTTGGTTCCGGGGAGGTGATTAAAGAAAGATCGCCAGAAGCATGAATCGCCAGCTGTGCGGAGGACAGGTTTACTTAATTATTGTTTCTCTATCTTGTCGTGTGATTCAGTAATGCAGCTACGCTTGCTTGTCACATTAATAGGGACTTTTCGTAGGTCACACGTGAGAGCATGCAGGGGTTTTGCGTTGCTTGGGGGCGGTATGAGCTGGCTCCCGTGGGGCCAGCAATCCAACACTGACGTTCTACGATAAGTCCCCAATGTAATAGCTACGATGGTTTTCCATGGCTGTCTACAAACGAAACCCGAATATGCAGTTACCATTTTTTTTTTCATAAAAGACTTTAAATTTGAGAATCAAGCTCACTTTGCTTACCCACCCATTTTGTTCCCCAATGTTAACAACAAAGAGCGGGTAAGCGGCAACAGACTTGGGGGAAAAACGCAGATAATCGTAGCCCCTATTGCGTACTGACTTGAACGCATAATTGAAAAGAAATTGATAGGTGTATTCTAGTTTTTCTATATAATATTAAAATGATGTAGTTAGCCCACAACAGGCATAATTACTTCCTAAGGGCGTCACGAAATTAGACACTAGAACACCCTGGGTCGACCAATTTGAGCGTGTTGGCGATGCTAGATGTTCCTAATGTAATAGCTAGGATGGCTCCCCGTGGGCGTCGACAAAATAAACCCGATTATGCAGTTACTATTTTTTAAACAAGTTTAAATTTGAGAACCCAGCTCACCTTGCTTACTAGCCATTTTATCATTTTGATAAATTAGTGGAGACTGGGTCGAGAAAACTAGAAACATCAACCGTGGACAGAAAGAGGTGTCTCTCATACACGGTTGAGATTTTTAGTTTTTTCAACCCAGTCTCGGGCAATTCATCCAAATTGTTATTATACAAACCGGATCGCCTGCACTCTGACAGTAATTTCTATTAAGTTTGTTCCCTGATGCTTACAAGAAAAGGCGAGTAAGCAGCGAAAGACATGAGGGCCAATGAGGCAGATAATCATAGCCCATATTGAGCACTGACTTGAGCGCGTAGTTGAAACGAGATTTACACTGACGGCTGTACTCTAGTTCTTTTTTTTATATTATTAAAATGATGCAGTTAACCTACAACAGGCATAATTACTTTCCAAGTAACTCTAAGACATCAAACCCGGACATTCCTCGGTCAACCAATAAGAGTGTGTTGGCAATGTCAGATGTATAAATTGAAAGTAAAATAAAGAGGACGAGGACAGGGCACGTCACAAAGGCCAGTAACTGAGCATTCATGACTGAAATTTAAAATTAAGTAATCTTTTCTTGCAGAGAGAGAGAGAGTGAAGGAATATTGACGATCCTCTCCTGGCACACAGATTCAAGATAAATCAAGTTTAATTGTACCTAAACAGCAAACAAAACAAATAGTGACGCAAAATTTTTTATTTGTTGTGAACCGGAACAATTGAGGTAAGGTAAAAAAAGAACAATTAAAATGAGGTAAAAAAGGGGTAGGGTGGCCACCCGTCCCGCGACTCGCGGGACTGCCCCACATTGAGGGCTGGTGTCCCGTGTCCCGCGAGAAATTCCCGAATCTTCAAAATGTCCTGCATTTCACACTGATAGAATTCACTCTGCAACTCATGAGCTGCCGAACAACGGGGCACGGGGAAGCGCGGATGTAATCTCGTGAATCGCAATGGTACGTTATTTTCTATACAAGCATTGCGGGAAGTGAGTGTCGTTCTTGTAGGAGAACCGACCCGCACGCGCCGTTGTGCCTCTAGCTTCGCTTGGTGGCAAAATATTGTAAGAAAAAATTGTTCGTCAAAAGTTTAAATATAAATTATTGTAATTTTTTTTAATTGCTTTGTCAATGCGAAAGGGTTACTGTGGAATTTGTTTTAGTGAAGACAGCCACACAAGGCAAAAACACCTGAAACTCACAACGGTCGAAAAATAACATAATGTTAAAAATTTGTGTAGGACCACGTTGATAAAAGTAGCGCTTACAGGAAACAGTAACCCAAAAAAAGATTTGCTGTTTCTTATTTCCATTTGATGCATTGAGGTCTGCTGCAGCCAATTTTTATGTTTTCAACTTCGACACACTTATTAACGTATTTAGCATAAAAATACATCACTGGGAGTGAACATTATTTGAACTTAATTGCTGCTATACAATTTGCAGGTGTGTAAACAACAGCACACGATATTAAATGTGTTAACAGAACCTCGGTTCGTGATCTGCTCGTTAATAAATTTCGCCTACCTTCCCCCCGCCCCCTCACCCCCCCGCGTGTCCCGCATTTCGCTAGCAGGAAGGTGGTCACCCTAAAAAGGGGACGCTTTACAACGCAAATGCAAGTCGATTGGAGATCCCTCTCTTCACTAATAAAATTAAAAGTGGGTTACTGACGCACATACATGAATCGCGATTCTACCGCTTTGACGGCAGCGACAGATGCGCGCAAACACAGCAAGGTGTTGCGGCATATAGTAATATATATATTTTTTGTTGGACCCGCTCAAAATAAAAGCGGAGGCCTTATTGACGTACCGTTTCGGTTTTATATTAGAACTTGACCCAGTGTTGCGATCAGGCTGTACGTGCCTCGTCGTTAACTTCACTCGGATGAATTAGAACAGGCGCGGCATGCTTCCATCAGCCGGTAACTCCAAGAACTGACCTGAGTTCAACGTGTGCATGCAACAGTGCAGCTGTGCACGAAAAGACAATTTAAACAATATTGCATCCTCATCTTTGTCCAAATAGGCCTGACTTTGAAAAGCTAGCGAAACCATAAAGAAAAAGAGCATTTATCTCGAGGCGGATGTTACAGTCGGGGCTGTCTTGCACTTGCGAGACACACTTCGCAAACGACAAATATTCCTATACCTGGATTATTTGTTCCACCTCGGAGACCTGACACACAGGCAACCTTTCTTTGCGGAGGTTCACCTCCCTAAAAAATGATCACAGTTTTTTAACGGACAGAAAGCTTCAACGCGGTGCCCGCCATTGCAACTGGCAGTGCGATGGGATGAGCGAACGGCTAAGTAGGGCGAATTTGGGCCACGGTGCGGCACCACTGGTATCGCTCCGGCGCGCCCCCTGGCCCAGCCGAACGGTCTCATGGTACCGGGCATATATTGTCACAAAAAGTGTGTTTGCATTATTACCAGAGAGATCAAAGCCTGGCATAATGCACTCTCATTTCGTTCCAAACCCGCTCTTTATATTGACTTCCGAATCACGCCTAGAGGCCACACCTTCGCATGTGCTGCCATGCCAAATGAGTCGACAACAACTGCCAAAAGGAGGGTTCCCTCCAGGCTATCAAACCGAAAACCGGAACAGAAGCATTATTTTTAGCCGAACCTGAACTTTATTCTTTAATCATGAAACTCCTGCAGTGCCTGTTAAGTCAGTATTGCAGGGGGCAAACAAAATTGAAAAAAAAGAAATGCTTCCGCATTTGCGGCACAGATTATTGTTTTATCCAATGCATTCCAGTCCTTGACAGTTCTGACAAAAACTAATTTCTGTGCAGCTCAGTCCTGGTCTTGTACTCACATATTTTGCGTTTGAGATCGTTTCGGTGAGATTTGTACACCCTCACCAGATGGTGCCATCGACCCGCTCCGTAACGATTGCACCGAGGAAGGCTAAGAAACTCTTGTCAAAGGGAGCTGACTCTGGAACCGCGAGAATGGAAGGCGGCTGTCGTTCTGGCCGCTTGTTACTAGTGAATTAAGTATTATGCTAAAACCCAACCCCGAGGTACATAACAATTGGCGACGAGAAACGGATCGACGACAAGCCAGAGAAGCCGCCAAGCAGCAGCACCATGGGATGACCCGGTAGGAATTCTATGGATCTACGCTGTGCGCAAACTTCCCAGGCGTGAATTCCAAAACTATAGACATGGTGACTTTCGGCAAGTTAGACGAATACGACAACAAGGAGCCCTGGTTATTCTACACGGAAGGGGTTGTCGCATTCTTTAATGCAAACGGCATCGAAGACGAAGAAAAGAAGAAATGGATCTTCTTAACAACAGTTGAGACCAGCACCTGCGCGACACTCCGGAGTCTGCTAGCACCTGCAAATCAAAAAGAGAAGAAGTAGAAAGAGCTCATGGCTACCTTGAACAGTCACTTCAGCCCTCCACCGTCCGAAATCGCAGAGAGTTTTAACTTCAACACACGAGTACAGCTCGAGAACGAGAGCGTCGCTACGTTTGTCACCGCACTTCGGCAGATGGCAGAACACTGCAACTACGGCTCTCAACTGCATGCTGAGGGACCGCCTCGTGTGTGGAATGCAGGACAAGACTGTGTAGCAAAGACTGTTCGTGGAGAAAACCCTAACCCTGAAGAAGGCTGTCGAAATCTCGAGGTCAGCGGAAGCAGCAAAACGCAACGCAAAGGCACCACCAATCATCTCAAGTTCCAGAGGAAGAAAAATGATCAACAGGGACAAGGTTGCAGTTTGCAATTTCGGCGAGGGGCCTCAATGGTTGTTGGGTGAGGTTGACAACACCAGCGGAACATCCATTGTGATTGTATCGACTCCGTAAGGGCAAGTGTGCCGCCACGACAACCAAGTCAAGCCACACTTGACCACTTTGGCATCAAGTCCTGGGAAACAACTACCACCTGACAAGAACCAATGCAATGAGCGAACCAAGGGCAGTGGAGACTGCAAGGACGCCCTGCATGAGACTACCCACACAAACTGTCCGCAAGCCCATAAAACTCACATAGCCTTCAATAACAAGGTAGCCTTCATTAAAAAGGGAGGAGTGCTGTGTATCTGTACGCCCTCACTAGATGGCGCCACCGACCTGCTGGGAAGCTTGGATGCCATTTTGTGAATGCACTGTCCTGCATATTTAGTTGCGTTATGCCAGCATTGCATTTAGGCGACGTTTGATCGGACTGCTACTAATTTGCAAATAAGTAGGAAGTATGTTCATCTGACCGCCTCAGGGCTTTGCGATGAACCGTTCAACCAGTTAAACGCTTGTTTCATAAGTTACGACAAATAATGAGTAATACAGATACATATCAGCACTGAAAAGGAAGGAGTATATTCACGGCGTAAGGGAAATAGGAAACGTTTTCAGTAAAATTTGTAGCACATTTCGAGATTTTTCTTACATGAATTCACGAAAACTTAGTTTTAAACTGCAGAATTTGATTTCCATCCGTGAAATTTAGACTTGAAACTGTCTATAACAAAATTCTATATCTTCAAACTCAAACTTTCAGAAACCTTAAAATTTTCTAATTATTCTAATTCGAGCCTCAGCGGGGTTCTAAAGTTCCAAACTTTTCAAATTCAAACCTTAGCGAAGTTGGAACATTTCAAAACTTTCGAACTCGAACTTCGCGAAGTTTGCGGCATCCCTAACTGTAATTATTTCTTAGTTCAAGGGCTCAACCACGATTCAACTTTTAATACTGCGACAGAAATTTGTACCAATCCAAGTATTTTGGTGACCTACCTCACGTCGCGAAAACATTTTGATTCAGGTACAATATACGTGACTCTGGTAAACAAAGGGATGTTGAGTCGCATAAAAACACAATGTTTTGTGCGTTAATGTAGTTTCATTCACTGCTGTGTCAAAATTAATTAACGGAATTTCATATTTCTTGTACCTAAAAGTAAAAGTGGATTGCACAAACGATAGAAAAAATTATATAGTTCATTGTTTCACAGCTTAAATAGTGCCTACTGTCAGAACGATGCGGAAAATATATTCTCAATTTACACTTCAAACCGGTTCAAACCGGTTTGAACTGTTATTTTTGCTCCCCGGAACTTAATCGGCACTGAACCGAAAGCCGTGAACCCGAACCGGTAAAAACTTCGGTTCGACACTAAGGTTCCCTCACTTCGGAGGCAACAACAAGTTCCTTCCACAAGAGCTCGAGGCACTTTCTCTTGGGCAGCAGACTGGTCTTGTGGGGTCAATTATTTCTGTTGGAAGAACAACCACATTGAAAGCCAGGTGCGACTTCGTCTTACTGCAATGCCCTCAAGAGGCAACCAACCACACCACTTATTCTTCCAACAGAAATAGTTTATTACCTCTTGGCCCCACAAGACAAAGCTGCTGCCCAAGTGTCCTTGAACACACATTGAAGAGGCTTTTTGTTGCCTCTAAAGAGAGACCCAGCAGGGTGATGTATACAATCATGTCGTATTACACCTGAGACTGCGGTGGAAGAAATCGGAAGAACTTTCAGTAGAAGGAACAGACACAGAGAACGTCTCAACAGACGTTCTCTGTGTCTGTTCCTTCTACTGAAAGTTCTTCCGATTTCTTCCACCGCAGTCTCGGGTGTAATACGACATGATTAGCTACCACCAGCTCGCCTGCACTCTCACCGTCTTTTCACTGATGTATACAGTCGCCGACCGATTTTTCAGATGCCGATGATTCTGACTTGTTCGATATTTCGGACCTAAAGGAGGAACCGTGACCTCCCTGATAGAAATAGTGCTTATTCACGACCAATGTTTCGGACATCTGAAGTCCGCAAGTTTGATTTTTCGGACAAAATCGTCGCGAGCGATCAGCGGGAAACACCACCGAGAAGCGGACATTTTAAATTCTATGTTGGCTGCACCTGATTTGGCTTGGTTTGGCAGTGCTACTAGAGTTCTGCTAATCCTACCACTAGGTGACGATGTACAGCTTTTTTCATCATTCATTCATCATTCATCACATTCATCATCACCTCTAGCTGTGTGCCATTGTCATCATTATTGTTGTTACCATTTTGCTTTGTTCATTTGCCAATGCCGTCGTGGACTTGCACCTCTCATCTCAATCTCGTCTCGGTGAATCATGTTTTTGGACTACGCTGGCTTACGTGTTTCCCCCATCTGTTCTTCCGCCGTCGCGATGTGTTGCTGAGAAGCACAGAAAGTACTGAACCATAACGCTAAAATAGAATGCAGCGATTCTCAAGCTAATAGAAAATTGCTGAACGCAAACGGAGGCGTAACATGAAAAAGGCGCGCAGGCGTAACCTGAAGCAAGGCACTATTTACGGCTTTTTTAAGCCCGCTTAGACGTAATAAAAGCAAGTTTTTTAATCTGCTGATTTTTCTAACGGCTATTATTCTGACGTTTTTTCTATCCCTGCTAAGTCTGAAAAATTGGTCGACAACTGCATCCGGAAAATACCAACTTAGCAATTTTCGGGCATTTCTCTAACGAACCCAACCGTAATATCCTGAAAAGTAGCACACCTCAAACCGAGAGCAATAGGGTGAAAATAAGGAGTGAGCTAACTTTCAGTGCGCAATCAAGAAAACTTCAGAAAATGCTATTTCTTGATCATATGACCTGCCAAACTTATTACCGCAGTTCTTACTTCATTGCAGGAGCAAAAGGCAAAGGTGACTGCCCATTTCAGTCAGCAATGTTCGCTTATCTCCCCGCCATAGCTAACTAACCTCATTTCCGCAGAGGTCACCATTGGCCCTGGTACTGCGATTACTAGAGTTTTGGAGAAAACAGTAAATCATACCAAAAAATGTAAGAGGACGCTTAAGCTTTTCCTTTAAGAGTGGAACGCTATAGTGTTGTTGAATCCTCGCCAAGCTTGTGGTGCATCGCCTCTGCACGCCTAGCCTTCGTCTCCACCTTCTCGACTTTAGCCTTACGTGGCCGACCCCGTCGCCAAGCAGGAGCAGACGTAGATGTGGCATCCGCACTCATGGAAGACGACTCGGAAGAGCTGCTCACGCTGGTAGACGGCAGCACATCCAACACACACGTGTTCTCTCCCAGCGGCCTAGCGCCAGCCCCGCAGCGAGGTATGCATTCTCCACAGACGAACGATGACGGCAGAACCACAGCTCCACTGGGCGCACTCCGCGACAGACGGAAACTTGCCGCTCCTCCATGAAGGATGGAAACTGTACGCTCCTCCAGACAGACGAGCCTAGGTCATGTGGCTGTGATGCCATGACCCTATCAACCAATCAGGATTTTCGCATCGCGCGGGCTTCTCTGGCATGGCAACGAGGCCGGCACGACTCGAGTGTGAGACATTTGGTAGAGGAGGGTGGGACATCTCTTGGAATATTAGGGTAGTGTCGTACGCAAGCAATGGTAACCAAAGGGTACTACCAACAGGCTTGCTTTACGCCCCAATATTTGCAATATTACGCGATAAAGCAAACAAACATTTTCTCTTAGGCCTGAAGCTGCAGCAACGTTCAAGCACCAAAGTTAAAAGCTTCCCACCTGTTCTGCTCAGTCATACCTGGTGTGCAACAAGGGAACACTATGCACAGGAACAGCCCAGGCCTCCTTCGTCCAGGGAACAAGGTCGTAAAAGAGAAGATCCCGATCCGTGATGGCCACAAAAACGGCGCGCCATTGTGCCGTCACCGAGTCCTCCCTCGTCTGTGGAGTTAAAAAAGCAACCACAAGTGAGAAGAAATTAGACTCAATGCATATGCAGGGTCTTTTAAGTAGGAAGTGGGGACAAAACATGACACAGCTTTCCAAACACTTCCACGATAGCAGAAGTGATGACAGTAGAAGATAACGCCTAAACCGGGGCGGCCATGAACAGCTAGAGCTTAAAATTCCTTTAATTCTTGAGAAGCTAGGGTGCTCAGACATCCGAAACAAAGCCGGCGTCATCTCAGCATGCTTACTGCCTGTCCGCGATCCACTCAGCAGAGAGCGGCCATTGGGCAGAGCGTGGCCAAAGAGCAGTGGCGTAGCAACGGGTGGGGGGGGGGGGGGGTGATGGGAGGCCCTGGGCCTTGGGCCCTAGGTACCAGGCGTCCCAGGCAACCCTTCCCCCTCTTCCCCCCTTCCCACCCCCCCCCCCTCCCGCCACCTCGTGCTTTACTGGTTGGTTCCAATCTCAGGGAGTGAATGGGTTGGGGAAAGGGCTACGAAAAACATAAGGGCCCCCGGTGCCGGATGGCCTAGTGGCCGCTGCCAAAGAGCGAGGCCTCACCCTCTCGGCCAGCCAGCCCATGTGCTGAAGCTGAGCCTGGTCCAGCACGTCCCGCAGGAGGTGACCCGTCTCAACAACGGCCTGTGCCATCACTCGAGCCAGAGCCGCATGCAGCGAGTTGAACCATGCCGTGCACTGTGCCGCATCCGCACACCGTAGAAGGCACACGCTCCGCCGGTCGGGAGAGTGAAGCTCCAGTACCCTTCAAACATCACAGGAGTGTCATGCTCACTTGTTCCTCGTGGCAAAAAAACAAAGGATACAGCTGCTCTCAATTGCCCAATTGGCACTCACCATTTGCTGTATCAAGTTGAACAAAAAAGGCACACGAGCTGGCTCAAGTTAAACATGGTAAAACTCGAGACCAAGGACAAAACATGTTGAGGGTATCTTCTTTTTTTATCTAGTTTATGGATTAAAGGGTGTTTGCAAAAAATATTCAGTGTTTTTTTTCACCGCAAACAAACTATGCATCGCTCAACGCTCAGTGTCTGCCCAAAAGTAGAGCTAGCTGTCCGGACCAGACGCCAAAGTTTCAGAGCTTGCTGCTATCTGGGTCAAAAGTTATGAGAATATTTTCTTTAATTTTCAATGGGAAAATGGGGCGCGTTCCTGGGAGCCAATGCCATTTATCTCCATGCATTCATGGGCTTCGTCGGCCACTATCTTCCCAATGAAAATTTCCAAAAATCGCTTAAAAACTCTTGAACCAGATAACAGCAAGCTCGCAAACTTTAGCACCTAGTCTGGACTGCTAGTGCAACATTACGGCAGAAGCTGCGTGTTCTGTGACTCATAGTTTATTTTTACATTAAAAAATCCTTGTACAGTTGTTGTTGCTTTTTGCACATACCTTGTATATTTAACACAGGTTAAACTGTAAACATTGCATGGATGTGTGTAGCACAGTATCACCCTGAAACAAAAATCTTTAATTTCACGACATAAAATGTAGGCAGCCGTAAAAATCTGCAGTTATATTTCCTGATTTCTGCACGAGTCATACCACAGGGTGTCCCAGGTAACCATATATTTCATTATGTAGCATGGGTCCTACCTACCAAGAAACAATTTTTATGTAAAATCGGGTTAGCGTAAAATACCGCAGAAGCGCTCATTTTGCACAATCGCCCTCTATTAACACTTCCCAAACTTAGGAATTCTGCAAATCATATGTTAAGCGCCTACCTCCTCCAAAGCGCAGGCATCAGCCAAAAATATTCAGCCCGTTGCAGCGGCCACGAGACCGCCAGCAGCGATGATGCGGATATCTGCATTCTTGCGATGGAAAGGGAAAAACTACTTGTGACAAGAGCATTTGACCTCCTCTTTTGCACTGAACCGGAAGAGTCGTAGGTGCTAGTGTCCCCCCTTCATGTTAATCATATTGACCTTAATTATGTATCCTACTCCTATCTTGGTCCCGTAAGGGATCGATAGTATGTTCAAATAAATAAATAAAATAATTTATCATGTGAAAATAAATGTGCTTTTTCTGATTCCGTTCATCCTGCCTTCAGAGCTCTATATTTACCGCCATCTTGATTTTTGCCGATTTGACTGGACAAGCGCCCACATCTAGATTAACCCAGTTTTCAATGAAAGTGGGGTGGGAACTTCCCTGGTATTTTACGGGAGGTTTTTAATGTGAAAGTATTAACTGTCCCATAGAGCAGAGCCGGCAGCGTCTGTAGCCGCGCAAAAATGAGACATAAAACCCCGTACCCGCCAAAAACGCCACCATGCCACCTAAAATGGCTGTGACGCAATCATATCACATGCTTTGTCACGGAAGCTGGCACGGCCGCTCAAGATCAAAGCAAACGCGCCTCGGAAAAAAAAAAATTACAAAGAAGAGCACAGCAACGCAGATGCCTCGTCACGGAAGCTGGCGGGTGCGCTCAAGGTCACCAGCAACGCGATGCTTCGTCACGGAAGCCTTCGTGAAGCCGGCGAGGTTCGCAAAGTAGTAAAGTCAAATTTGGGGGTTTTACGTGCCAAACCTACGACGGGCACCTGGCACGCCCCAGCGGAGGACTGAGGATTAATTTGGACCACCTGGGGGCATTTTGACGTGCAACCGAAAGCTCGGTTACACGGCGCCTTCTCCGCAATAAGCCTCCGTCATATTGCGGGCACCTCGGTCGGGATTCGAACCCGCCATCTGGGGATCCGTAGGCCGGCGCTCTCGCCTCGGAGCCACCGAGGCGGCTCGCAAAGTAGTAAGCTGGGCGAGTTGGTTAACGCTAAACATGGTTAAAAATCGCGCACGAAGAGACAAGGACAAACGAGGAAGGAACACAGAACACAGACAGGCGCCTGTCTGTGTTCCTTCTTTGTTTGTCCTCGTCTCTTTGAGCCTGAGCAGTGGGGGAGCGTGACGTCACTGCCGCAGCGCTCGCCGTGTGCGATAGGGAGACATGGTGCGTGGCTTCTAGGAATGTGCTGCGTGTAGGCAAAATCCACCATCGTTGTCAAGTCTCTGAATACACGGCGGGGCGGTCTGCGCACCGACCGGCGTTGCAGTCGCTTCTGCTCCTCTCGGCGCCAAGCACTATTTCGCATTCACAACTCATAAAAAGTACCTAGGCGTCCTTGGAAATTTGTTTTTTTCCCCAACAAACGATTGTAGTAATATTTGTAAACTGTCTGGCATCGTGCAGTACCCTATCTGATATCTATCGGTCGTCAGTCAAATTTAGATGCGCAACTGTACAGGCAAGCCTTTCTTTGCTGGGCGGATATTATTCAATAACTCTTTATTCAGATGCTTGCTTATAAGTTATAACTAGGGTTTGGAGTTTTCGGTTTAATCCGATAAAAGTACGCCGAGTCCATTTTCGGAAAGTCGGTTTTAACCGAAAAAGGACAGTTTTTAAGTTCGGCATTTTCGATTTAAAGGGCCCATGAAACGAATTTTGGGCTGGTATAAATCACTTTAGATTGGGATTTTACTAATAGCACATCGTTCAGTGGGCCAAAAGAAAAAAAGTCAAAAGCCTGACTTTAGTGCGAAAATTTGAAAACACAGCGGACTATTTCGTACTTCCTCCTTTGTGGTGGAAGCTACGCGCTTGCCGGACCAATCAGCCGCCTCTCTTTCATCACCTGACCTCATTCTCTACGCGTGGGTATGCGCGAGAGAGCGTGATCATGTGGCAAAAGTGTGGCTGACCCAACGAGCACGTAGCTCCCACAGCACTGTCAGCTTCGCGGTGAACAGGATGGGGAAAGCTAGGGAGCCTTCATGTGCGCTTTGCGAAGTGCACATGAAGGCACCCTAGGGAAAGCAACTTTTGTCTGAATTTTGAGCGACGGGCTAATCTTCTAGGGGGACAATGGCTCTGTCCGGGTATACAAACAAGAGTCCGAGCAACAGGAGACTCCCCTCTTTTCGTCTTCTTGAACTGTTTGGTAGAATGCGCGATTTATGAGTTGAGGAGGAAAGCTAAACACGAAAAAGTTGGAAAAGCGATTCATGACCCCTTTAAACCGATAAAAGTGCGTCGAATCCATTTTCTAAAATTCAGCTTTAACCCGAAAAGGTCACTTTGACCTTCCAGTGGTAGCGCAGAGCCGTCTCGCAAAAGTGGAACGTGTCCGAATGTATGGGATACACGGATGCCATCACGACGTTTTGGTTTAAAGGGGGGGGGGGGGGGGGGGGCAACGATTTCCGAACTTCGGTCAAAGATTTCTGGAAGTTGCCCTCTGACATTTCTGAAGTAAAAAACAGGAAACCGATTTGGCCTGCGTCTCCTAGTTGTTGCGTAAAAAAAAGATAGATATTGGCATTTCGGGCACCCCTCAACTCACTCCCAGCCTTCAAGGGGCGGTGCAACGATTTTATGATTGAAATAATTTGCATCTCGTCATTTTTACGTTGTTTATCGTGTCCCGGAGGATAGAGAAAACACTTCCTTCATTAAAAATGTCGCGATGCCGGTGCATAATCGCAAAGCAAAAGTCGAGCTTTTTCCGCCACCTACAGCCCCAAGTGGCAGCCGAAGGAACTACGGCGAAAAGATTACGTGACCTCGCTCGGCTCTAAGCTGCAGCATAAAGCGCGAAACACATGTACGACGAAACTGTCCGATCCGACGTCCGACCGCGCAATACGACGGTCGGAGGCGAGGGTTTTCGTAGCATCGGAGAGCGTTGAAAACCCTCGCCTCCGACCGTCGTATTGCGCGGTCGGACGTCGGATCGGACGGTTTCGTCGTACACGTGTTTCCCGCACGTCCACTACTGTCAGCAGAGAGAGGGAGAGGAAGCGTCTTCCGAGATAGCACACGAGAAGCTACACGGCACACCAAATGACGTCACTGGGAGTGCGACCAGGTGTGACCCTGAAGGCTGCGAGGGAGTTGAGGGGTGCCCCAAATGCCAATATTTATCTCTTTTTTACGCAATAACTAGAACACGCAGGCGAAATCCGTTTTCTGTTCTTTAGTTCAGAAGTGTCGGAGGGCAACTTCCAGAAATCTTTGACTGAAGTACGAAAATCGTTGCACCGCCCCTTTCAGGGTCACACCTGGTCCCCCTCCTTGTGACGTCATTCGGAGTGCCGTGTAGGTTCCCGTGTGCTATCTCAGAGGACGCTTCCTTTCCCTCTCTCTGTTGACATTAGCGGGCGTTAGGCTGCAGCTTAGAGCCGAGCGATTTGGACTATGTATGACTCACCCCCGACGGTCACCTGCGGACTAAGTATGCTAGACCAAGTCCGTCGCCTATGAACCAAGCATGCTGGACTAAGTGTGACTTGCCGCCAATGGTGGCTTGCGGACCAAGTATGCTGGACTAAGTATAACTCACCTCCAATGGTTGCCTGAGGACTCAGTACCCCGGATTAAGTATGAATCACCATCAAAGAACCTGTCTAAAAAGGTGCCTAACATTTGGCACAGTTACTAAGTGCTTCATTATTTCTATAAAGTTACTTTTTCACCTCTAATAATAAAATTTTCGGTTCGGTTCTGGTCCGACATACCTATATCCGCCATCAAAATTACACTATAGCAGCCTTCCGTCATGATTGGACTGACAATATTATAGGCTTAACCTGCAATTTAAATTTGTTTATTGCGTAACGTTCCGACATTTCTGAGATTTTACCTTTCACTCCCCCGATGTGCGCATATTTCATGCGAATCGTTGGTTTTAGGCACCACAAAAGACCCCCCCCCCCCCCCCTTTTCCCATGGTTTTCTGAACCAAGCCCCGGGCCCCTAACAGTGCCAAGGCCTCACCTGGGCTCCGGCACTGTGAGCGACCGTGCGAGCTGACACAGGAGCAAGGGCACACGGCGCGTGTCGCCGCGTGGTTGTGGGCCGCCTCCCACGTGGTCCCGCGACAGCAGACCTCCCGGAGCAAAGTCCCAGCCCATCTCAGCCAGCACCGACGCCTTGCGGAAGTAGGGCGTCACCTCCCGCAGGTACTTCACTGCACAGAGAGCCAACAAAAAGAGTTCATGGGGCCGCTTTGGGGCTGGCTCCCACCCCCACATCCCCCCCCTCGAGATCCGTACAGGACGTCAAAACGGTCTGCTGCGATTCACGATTGGCGCGCTAACAACTACTACGGGTGCAAGCTCTAACACATAGAAGGCCATAGCACAAGTCAAAGACTAAAAAATATGTGCACATGGTCATAAGAAATAGCTGTGGTTGGAGTTTAAGCACTAATGTAGACTTTGTGGGACCAGAATTTTGAGAAGAGGGGAACTTAGGGTTGTCTTAGCCCTGGGGTTAAGTTGGTGGCATGGGTAGCCATGGAGCCAATACGCTCCAAGCGGAAACTTCGGGAGGGGCGTTTCGAAAAACGCGCGCAACGCCACTAGCGGAGCAGCTGGTGTTCAACCGTTCAGCAGCAGCCTGCGGCACCTTTTCGCGTGCAAAGTTGTGGCGGCGGAAGCGCGCACGGACAGAACTTTGTTTCTTCGAGCCGACACATTAAGGGCGACGTTGCATAAGGTCTGGGGCAGACCTAAAAAAAGACAATCTAGCTGTTCTCCGGTTCTTATATATCCCAGGAAATAAATTTAACATCACATTGAAGGCTGGCTTCCGACGAGAAACCTTCCCGGCTTCCAAAAGGTGCAACCACTGCACTTCTTCACAAAATGGACGAGGCATTGATATTCTGAAATTAATCTACCACAAATTCATTGAGTTTAAGATGGAGAATAAAAATCAAGGTGATTTGAATCGTCATTTGAGCCACACGGACTCCACTAGGATTTTCCACAGGAACACCTACTTCAAAAAAATCCTTTCCCACGGAACTAATATCAGAAATGCTTTTATTATTATTTGTCCGTAATTTTATGCTACCCATGCAAATTATTTTTGTTTGTAATAAAAAAATAACATTAAGCAAAGAAAAATGTGTAACAGGCTGAACACAAGGAAACTGCACTGCTCTTTTGCGCTAATCGGAGAGGTGAGCTTTGTTTACATCTTCCACTTCTTTTATCAATTCCGCGAGGCATCTCATCCAAGCATATCAGAATGTGAAGAAACAAACAAACACTTGTATGTGTGCACAGACACGCACACAGACCAACAAAGGGAGTGACTGAGAGAGAGAGGCACAGACAGAGCTAATTGTACATGTAAGGTTCATCTTACATCGGTCAGTAGAAGTATATGTGTTTTGTCTTACACGAGCTTGCCCCCTTTTTTTATGAGATTATGCCACCGCCTTGCACACTTTAAAACCAAAAGGGAAAGTCACTGTCGTTAAACGACTCGCGAACTGTGTCAAATTCAGACTTTTTTTTTTTTTTGCTTTTTGGGACAGTTAAAAGATTGTTAATACTTTGTTTACTGGCAACAGTGGCACCGTGCGCCATGAAGGCGATAGAAAACTTTCATATAAACTTTGGAGTTATTTTGTTTCGCTGAAGTATTACAGCATATAAAGCTTTCTTAATAACTAAACAAATCAACCTCCTTTTGTGCTAGTATGACGCAATATAATATGATTCAAATTCAAAGACTTTTTTTTTTTGCTTTTTGGGACAGTTAAAAGACCTTTAATACTTTGTTTACTGGCAACAGTGGCACCGTGCGCCATGAAGGCGATAGAAAACTTTCATATAAACTTTGGAGTTATTTTGTTTCGCTGAAGTATTACAGCATATAAAGCTTTCTTAATAACTAAACAAATCAACCTCCTTTTGTGCTAGTATGACGCAATATAATATGATTCAAATTCAAAGACTTTTTTTTGCTTTTTGGGACAGTTAAAAGACCTTTAATACTTTGTTTACTGGCAACAGTGGCACCGTGCGCCATGAAGGCGATAGAAAACTTTCATATAAACTTTGGAGTTATTTTGTTTCGCTGAAGTATTACAGCATATAAAGCTTTCTTAATAACTAAACAAATCAACCTCCTTTTGTGCTAGTATGACGCAATATAATATGATTCAAATTCAAAGACTTTTTTTTTGTTGCTTTTTGGGACAGTTAAAAGACCTTTAATACTTTGTTTACTGGCAACAGTGGCACCGTGCGCCATGAAGGCGATAGAAAACTTTCATATAAACTTTGGAGTTATTTTGTTTCGCTGAAGTATTACAGCATATAAAGCTTTCTTAATAACTAAACAAATCAACCTCCTTTTGTGCTAGTATGACGCAATATAATATGATTCAAATTCAAAGACTTTTTTTTTTTGCTTTTTGGGACAGTTAAAAGACCGTTAATACTTTGTTTACTGGCAACAGTGGCACCGTGCGCCAAGAAGGCGATAGAAAACTTTCATATAAACTTTGGAGTTATTTTGTTTCGCTGAAGTATTACGGCATATAAAGCTTTCTTAATAACTAAACAAATCAACCTCCTTTTGTGCTAGTATGACGCAATATAATATGATTCAAATTCAAAGACTTTCTTTTTTTTGCTTTTTGGGACAGTTAAAAGACCGTTAATACTTTGTTTACTGGCAACAGTGGCACCGTGCGCCATGAAGGCGATAGAAAACTTTCATATAAACTTTGGAGTTATTTTGTTTCGCTGAAGTATTACAGCATATAAAGCTTTCTTAATAACTAAACAAATCAACCTCCTTTTGTGCTAGTATGACGCAATATAATATGATTCAAATTCAAAGACTTTTTTTTTGTTGCTTTTTGGGACAGTTAAAAGACCTTTAATACTTTGTTTACTGGCAACAGTGGCACCGTGCGCCAAGAAGGCGATAGAAAACTTTCATATAAACTTTGGAGTTATTTTGTTTCGCTGAAGTATTACAGCATATAAAGCTTTCTTAATAACTAAACAAATCAACCTCCTTTTGTGCTAGTATGACGCAATATAATATGATTCAAATTCAAAGACTTTCTTTTTTTTGCTTTTTGGGACAGTTAAAAGACCGTTAATACTTTGTTTACTGGCAACAGTGGCACCGTGCGCCATGAAGGCGATAGAAAACTTTCATATAAACTTTGGAGTTATTTTGTTTCGCTGAAGTATTACAGCATATAAAGCTTTCTTAATAACTAAACAAATCAACCTCCTTTTGTGCTAGTATGACGCAATATAATATGATTCAAATTCAAAGACTTTTTTTTTGTTGCTTTTTGGGACAGTTAAAAGACCTTTAATACTTTGTTTACTGGCAACAGTGGCACCGTGCGCCATGAAGGCGATAGAAAACTTTCATATAAACTTTGGAGTTATTTTGTTTCGCTGAAGTATTACAGCATATAAAGCTTTCTTAATAACTAAACAAATCAACCTCCTTTTGTGCTAGTATGACGCAATATAATATGATTCAAATTCAAAGACTTTTTTTTTGTTGCTTTTTGGGACAGTTAAAAGACCTTTAATACTTTGTTTACTGGCAACAGTGGCACCGTGCGCCAAGAAGGCGATAGAAAACTTTCATATAAACTTTGGAGTTATTTTGTTTCGCTGAAGTATTACAGCATATAAAGCTTTCTTAATAACTAAACAAATCAACCTCCTTTTGTGCTAGTATGACGCAATATAATATGATTCAAATTCAAAGACTTTCTTTTTTTTGCTTTTTGGGACAGTTAAAAGACCGTTAATACTTTGTTTACTGGCAACAGTGGCACCGTGCGCCATGAAGGCGATAGAAAACTTTCATATAAACTTTGGAGTTATTTTGTTTCGCTGAAGTATTACAGCATATAAAGCTTTCTTAATAACTAAACAAATCAACCTCCTTTTGTGCTAGTATGACGCAATATAATATGATTCAAATTCAAAGACTTTTTTTTTGTTGCTTTTTGGGACAGTTAAAAGACCTTTAATACTTTGTTTACTGGCAACAGTGGCACCGTGCGCCATGAAGGCGATAGAAAACTTTCATATAAACTTTGGAGTTATTTTGTTTCGCTGAAGTATTACAGCATATAAAGCTTTCTTAATAACTAAACAAATCAACCTCCTTTTGTGCTAGTATGACGCAATATAATATGATTCAAATTCAAAGACTTTTTTTTTTTGCTTTTTGGGACAGTTAAAAGACCGTTAATACTTTGTTTACTGGCAACAGTGGCACCGTGCGCCAAGAAGGCGATAGAAAACTTTCATATAAACTTTGGAGTTATTTTGTTTCGCTGAAGTATTACAGCATATAAAGCTTTCTTAATAACTAAACAAATCAACCTCCTTTTGTGCTAGTATGACGCAATATAATATGATTCAAATTCAAAGACTTTCTTTTTTTTGCTTTTTGGGACAGTTAAAAGACCGTTAATACTTTGTTTACTGGCAACAGTGGCACCGTGCGCCATGAAGGCGATAGAAAACTTTCATATAAACTTTGGAGTTATTTTGTTTCGCTGAAGTATTACAGCATATAAAGCTTTCTTAATAACTAAACAAATCAACCTCCTTTTGTGCTAGTATGACGCAATATAATATGATTCAAATTCAAAGACTTTTTTTTTTTTTGCTTTTTGGGACAGTTAAAAGACCTTTAATACTTTGTTTACTGGCAACAGTGGCACCGTGCGCCATGAAGGCGATAGAAAACTTTCATATAAACTTTGGAGTTATTTTGTTTCGCTGAAGTATTACAGCATATAAAGCTTTCTTAATAACTAAACAAATCAACCTCCTTTTGTGCTAGTATGACGCAATATAATATGATTCAAATTCAAAGACTTTTTTTTTTTGCTTTTTGGGACAGTTAAAAGACCTTTAATACTTTGTTTACTGGCAACAGTGGCACCGTGCGCCATGAAGGCGATAGAAAACTTTCATATAAACTTTGGAGTTATTTTGTTTCGCTGAAGTATTACAGCATATAAAGCTTTCTTAATAACTAAACAAATCAACCTCCTTTTGTGCTAGTATGACGCAATATAATATGATTCAAATTCAAAGACTTTTTTTTTTGCTTTTTGGGACAGTTAAAAGACCTTTAATACTTTGTTTACTGGCAACAGTGGCACCGTGCGCCATGAAGGCGATAGAAAACTTTCATATAAACTTTGGAGTTATTTTGTTTCGCTGAAGTATTACAGCATATAAAGTTTTCTTAATAACTAAACAAATCAACCTCCTTTTGTGCTAGTATGACGCAATATAATATGATTCAAATTCAAAGACTTTTTTTTTTTTTGCTTTTTGGGACAGTTAAAAGACCGTTAATACTTTGTTTACTGGCAACAGTGGCACCGTGCGCCATGAAGGCGATAGAAAACTTTCATATAAACTTTGGAGTTATTTTGTTTCGCTGAAGTATTACAGCATATAAAGCTTTCTTAATAACTAAACAAATCAACCTCCTTTTGTGCTAGTATGACGCAATATAATATGATTCAAATTCAAAGACTTTTTTTTTTTGCTTTTTGGGACAGTTAAAAGACCGTTAATACTTTGTTTACTGGCAACAGTGGCACCGTGCGCCATGAAGGCGATAGAAAACTTTCATATAAACTTTGGAGTTATTTTGTTTCGCTGAAGTATTACAGCATATAAAGCTTTCTTAATAACTAAACAAATCAACCTCCTTTTGTGCTAGTATGACGCAATATAATATGATTCAAATTCAAAGACTTTTTTTTTTTACTTTTTGGGACAGTTAAAAGACCTTTAATACTTTGTTTACTGGCAACAGTGGCACCGTGCGCCATGAAGGCGATAGAAAACTTTCATATAAACTTTGGAGTTATTTTGTTTCGCTGAAGTATTACAGCATATAAAGCTTTCTTAATAACTAAACAAATCAACCTCCTTTTGTGCTAGTATGACGCAATATAATATGATTCAAATTCAAAGACTTTTTTTTTTTTTGCTTTTTGGGACAGTTAAAAGACCTTTAATACTTTGTTTACTGGCAACAGTGGCACCGTGCGCCATGAAGGCGATAGAAAACTTTCATATAAACTTTGGAGTTATTTTGTTTCGCTGAAGTATTACAGCATATAAAGCTTTCTTAATAACTAAACAAATCAACCTCCTTTTGTGCTAGTATGACGCAATATAATATGATTCAAATTCAAAGACTTTTTTTTTTTTTGCTTTTTGGGACAGTTAAAAGACCTTTAATACTTTGTTTACTGGCAACAGTGGCACCGTGCGCCAAGAAGGCGATAGAAAACTTTCATATAAACTTTGGAGTTATTTTGTTTCGCTGAAGTATTACAGCATATAAAGCTTTCTTAATAACTAAACAAATCAACCTCCTTTTGTGCTAGTATGACGCAATATAATATGATTCAAATTCAAAGACTTTTTTTTTTGCTTTTTGGGACAGTTAAAAGACCTTTAATACTTTGTTTACTGGCAACAGTGGCACCGTGCGCCATGAAGGCGATAGAAAACTTTCATATAAACTTTGGAGTTATTTTGTTTCGCTGAAGTATTACAGCATATAAAGCTTTCTTAATAACTAAACAAATCAACCTCCTTTTGTGCTAGTATGACGCAATATAATATGATTCAAATTCAAAGACTTTTTTTTTTTTTGCTTTTTGGGACAGTTAAAAGACCTTTAATACTTTGTTTACTGGCAACAGTGGCACCGTGCGCCATGAAGGCGATAGAAAACTTTCATATAAACTTTGGAGTTATTTTGTTTCGCTGAAGTATTACAGCATATAAAGCTTTCTTAATAACTAAACAAATCAACCTCCTTTTGTGCTAGTATGACGCAATATAATATGATTCAAATTCAAAGACTTTTTTTTTTGCTTTTTGGGACAGTTAAAAGACCTTTAATACTTTGTTTACTGGCAACAGTGGCACCGTGCGCCATGAAGGCGATAGAAAACTTTCATATAAACTTTGGAGTTATTTTGTTTCGCTGAAGTATTACAGCATATAAAGCTTTCTTAATAACTAAACAAATCAACCTCCTTTTGTGCTAGTATGACGCAATATAATATGATTCAAATTCAAAGACTTTTTTTTTTTGCTTTTTGGGACAGTTAAAAGACCTTTAATACTTTGTTTACTGGCAACAGTGGCACCGTGCGCCATGAAGGCGATAGAAAACTTTCATATAAACTTTGGAGTTATTTTGTTTCGCTGAAGTATTACAGCATATAAAGCTTTCTTAATAACTAAACAAATCAACCTCCTTTTGTGCTAGTATGACGCAATATAATATGATTCAAATTCAAAGACTTTTTTTTTTGCTTTTTGGGACAGTTAAAAGACCGTTAATACTTTGTTTACTGGCAACAGTGGCACCGTGCGCCATGAAGGCGATAGAAAACTTTCATATAAACTTTGGAGTTATTTTGTTTCGCTGAAGTATTACAGCATATAAAGCTTTCTTAATAACTAAACAAATCAACCTCCTTTTGTGCTAGTATGACGCAATATAATATGATTCAAATTCAAAGACTTTTTTTTTTGCTTTTTGGGACAGTTAAAAGACCTTTAATACTTTGTTTACTGGCAACAGTGGCACCGTGCGCCATGAAGGCGATAGAAAACTTTCATATAAACTTTGGAGTTATTTTGTTTCGCTGAAGTATTACAGCATATAAAGCTTTCTTAATAACTAAACAAATCAACCTCCTTTTGTGCTAGTATGACGCAATATAATATGATTCAAATTCAAAGACTTTTTTTTTTGCTTTTTGGGACAGTTAAAAGACCTTTAATACTTTGTTTACTGGCAACAGTGGCACCGTGCGCCATGAAGGCGATAGAAAACTTTCATATAAACTTTGGAGTTATTTTGTTTCGCTGAAGTATTACAGCATATAAAGCTTTCTTAATAACTAAACAAATCAACCTCCTTTTGTGCTAGTATGACGCAATATAATATGATTCAAATTCAAAGACTTTTTTTTTTTGCTTTTTGGGACAGTTAAAAGACCTTTAATACTTTGTTTACTGGCAACAGTGGCACCGTGCGCCATGAAGGCGATAGAAAACTTTCATATAAACTTTGGAGTTATTTTGTTTCGCTGAAGTATTACAGCATATAAAGCTTTCTTAATAACTAAACAAATCAACCTCCTTTTGTGCTAGTATGACGCAATATAATATGATTCAAATTCAAAGACTTTTTTTTTTGCTTTTTGGGACAGTTAAAAGACCGTTAATACTTTGTTTACTGGCAACAGTGGCACCGTGCGCCATGAAGGCGATAGAAAACTTTCATATAAACTTTGGAGTTATTTTGTTTCGCTGAAGTATTACAGCATATAAAGCTTTCTTAATAACTAAACAAATCAACCTCCTTTTGTGCTAGTATGACGCAATATAATATGATTCAAATTCAAAGACTTTTTTTTTTGCTTTTTGGGACAGTTAAAAGACCTTTAATACTTTGTTTACTGGCAACAGTGGCACCGTGCGCCATGAAGGCGATAGAAAACTTTCATATAAACTTTGGAGTTATTTTGTTTCGCTGAAGTATTACAGCATATAAAGCTTTCTTAATAACTAAACAAATCAACCTCCTTTTGTGCTAGTATGACGCAATATAATATGATTCAAATTCAAAGACTTTTTTTTTTTTGCTTTTTGGGACAGTTAAAAGACCTTTAATACTTTGTTTACTGGCAACAGTGGCACCGTGCGCCATGAAGGCGATAGAAAACTTTCATATAAACTTTGGAGTTATTTTGTTTCGCTGAAGTATTACAGCATATAAAGCTTTCTTAATAACTAAACAAATCAACCTCCTTTTGTGCTAGTATGACGCAATATAATATGATTCAAATTCAAAGACTTTTTTTTTTTTTTGCTTTTTGGGACAGTTAAAAGACCTTTAATACTTTGTTTACTGGCAACAGTGGCACCGTGCGCCATGAAGGCGATAGAAAACTTTCATATAAACTTTGGAGTTATTTTGTTTCGCTGAAGTATTACAGCATATAAAGCTTTCTTAATAACTAAACAAATCAACCTCCTTTTGTGCTAGTATGACGCAATATAATATGATTCAAATTCAAAGACTTTTTTTTTTTTTGCTTTTTGGGACAGTTAAAAGACCTTTAATACTTTGTTTACTGGCAACAGTGGCACCGTGCGCCAAGAAGGCGATAGAAAACTTTCATATAAACTTTGGAGTTATTTTGTTTCGCTGAAGTATTACAGCATATAAAGCTTTCTTAATAACTAAACAAATCAACCTCCTTTTGTGCTAGTATGACGCAATATAATATGATTCAAATTCAAAGACTTTTTTTTTTTGCTTTTTGGGACAGTTAAAAGACCTTTAATACTTTGTTTACTGGCAACAGTGGCACCGTGCGCCATGAAGGCGATAGAAAACTTTCATATAAACTTTGGAGTTATTTTGTTTCGCTGAAGTATTACAGCATATAAAGCTTTCTTAATAACTAAACAAATCAACCTCCTTTTGTGCTAGTATGACGCAATATAATATGATTCAAATTCAAAGACTTTTTTTTTTTGCTTTTTGGGACAGTTAAAAGACCTTTAATACTTTGTTTACTGGCAACAGTGGCACCGTGCGCCATGAAGGCGATAGAAAACTTTCATATAAACTTTGGAGTTATTTTGTTTCGCTGAAGTATTACAGCATATAAAGCTTTCTTAATAACTAAACAAATCAACCTCCTTTTGTGCTAGTATGACGCAATATAATATGATTCAAATTCAAAGACTTTTTTTTTTGCTTTTTGGGACAGTTAAAAGACCTTTAATACTTTGTTTACTGGCAACAGTGGCACCGTGCGCCATGAAGGCGATAGAAAACTTTCATATAAACTTTGGAGTTATTTTGTTTCGCTGAAGTATTACAGCATATAAAGCTTTCTTAATAACTAAACAAATCAACCTCCTTTTGTGCTAGTATGACGCAATATAATATGATTCAAATTCAAAGACTTTTTTTTTTTTGCTTTTTGGGACAGTTAAAAGACCTTTAATACTTTGTTTACTGGCAACAGTGGCACCGTGCGCCATGAAGGCGATAGAAAACTTTCATATAAACTTTGGAGTTATTTTGTTTCGCTGAAGTATTACAGCATATAAAGCTTTCTTAATAACTAAACAAATCAACCTCCTTTTGTGCTAGTATGACGCAATATAATATGATTCAAATTCAAAGACTTTTTTTTTTTGCTTTTTGGGACAGTTAAAAGACCTTTAATACTTTGTTTACTGGCAACAGTGGCACCGTGCGCCATGAAGGCGATAGAAAACTTTCATATAAACTTTGGAGTTATTTTGTTTCGCTGAAGTATTACAGCATATAAAGCTTTCTTAATAACTAAACAAATCAACCTCCTTTTGTGCTAGTATGACGCAATATAATATGATTCAAATTCAAAGACTTTTTTTTTTGCTTTTTGGGACAGTTAAAAGACCTTTAATACTTTGTTTACTGGCAACAGTGGCACCGTGCGCCATGAAGGCGATAGAAAACTTTCATATAAACTTTGGAGTTATTTTGTTTCGCTGAAGTATTACAGCATATAAAGCTTTCTTAATAACTAAACAAATCAACCTCCTTTTGTGCTAGTATGACGCAATATAATATGATTCAAATTCAAAGACTTTTTTTTTTTGCTTTTTGGGACAGTTAAAAGACCTTTAATACTTTGTTTACTGGCAACAGTGGCACCGTGCGCCATGAAGGCGATAGAAAACTTTCATATAAACTTTGGAGTTATTTTGTTTCGCTGAAGTATTACAGCATATAAAGCTTTCTTAATAACTAAACAAATCAACCTCCTTTTGTGCTAGTATGACGCAATATAATATGATTCAAATTCAAAGACTTTTTTTTTTTTGCTTTTTGGGACAGTTAAAAGACCGTTAATACTTTGTTTACTGGCAACAGTGGCACCGTGCGCCATGAAGGCGATAGAAAACTTTCATATAAACTTTGGAGTTCTTTTGTTTCGCTGAAGTATTACAGCATATAAAGCTTTCTTAATAACTAAACAAATCAACCTCCTTTTGTGCTAGTATGACGCAATATAATATGATTCAAATTCAAAGACTTTTTTTTTTGCTTTTTGGGACAGTTAAAAGACCTTTAATACTTTGTTTACTGGCAACAGTGGCACCGTGCGCCATGAAGGCGATAGAAAACTTTCATATAAACTTTGGAGTTATTTTGTTTCGCTGAAGTATTACAGCATATAAAGCTTTCTTAATAACTAAACAAATCAACCTCCTTTTGTGCTAGTATGACGCAATATAATATGATTCAAATTCAAAGACTTTTTTTTTTTTGCTTTTTGGGACAGTTAAAAGACCTTTAATACTTTGTTTACTGGCAACAGTGGCACCGTGCGCCATGAAGGCGATAGAAAACTTTCATATAAACTTTGGAGTTATTTTGTTTCGCTGAAGTATTACAGCATATAAAGCTTTCTTAATAACTAAACAAATCAACCTCCTTTTGTGCTAGTATGACGCAATATAATATGATTCAAATTCAAAGACTTTTTTTTTTTTGCTTTTTGGGACAGTTAAAAGACCTTTAATACTTTGTTTACTGGCAACAGTGGCACCGTGCGCCATGAAGGCGATAGAAAACTTTCATATAAACTTTGGAGTTATTTTGTTTCGCTGAAGTATTACAGCATATAAAGTTTTCTTAATAACTAAACAAATCAACCTCCTTTTGTGCTAGTATGACGCAATATATAAAGAAAAAAGTTTTGAATTAATCCACACTTTACTATTTAATTAAATTTAGTGTAAATCTTCATTTTACCCTGTTTTCAGTGAGTGATTGGAGAATCAGATAATAATAATAATAATAATAATAATATTTATTTGCATACCAAAAATCTGATCCTGAGTGGCGTGCACGGCTGTGCAGAAAGGTTAAAACCCGTACGCGAGTGCGCCTGCCAGCCCGCCACCCAGGATGTGATAAAAAAAGATCGCGGACAAAAACGCGGGAATCCGCTACAAACTTTATGACACGGGAACGGATACCGTAGATTGCAGACGCAGCAGATCCGCATTTCACGGCGCAACATACACGTGGGAAAAGCTCGCGTGTTACGGGAGCCGACATCGCGCGCGCAAATCGCCGACAAAAACACGGGAACCCGCTTTGAACTCGCTTGTCAGACGCGTCGGTACAGCAAATTGCGCGGTTGATGCGATTCCCGACGGGCCTCGCGTGACGTCCGACGGGAATCGGGGGGTGGGCGATGTTTCGCAATTTTTATGTTACAGATATTTAGCCAGAAAAACGGGATGGGCCATCTCTCGGGGGCGGGCGTTCTCTCGGAACTTTACGGGAGATATTTCGTTTTTGGCAGCCCAGTTAAGAATATCCATTGGGTCCAATTAGAATATCAATTGGTAACAATCGTAATCGTATTTTCATTAAGTATTTAATAATCCCAACATCAATTGAAAAAATAAGTTCCAAGTAGCAAATAATTTTATTGGGATTCAACCCAATCATGGGGCGTCCCAATTAATAGCACTTGCACGTACTTTTTTATATCTCAAAATGAGGAAATCTTGTGCATGTAAATTGACTATCACATTATTTTTTTTTGCTAGAATTGGCGGGAATCGTTGGAAGCGTTTGTGCACACTGGGCAAAGATGGCAGCCACGAAGGAGCGCGCACGAACATGCACTGGGCAAAGATGGCGGCCATGAAGGAGCGCGCACGAACATGGCACGCACGGCATCTGTGGCATGGTTACGGCAGAGATTCAAGGAAGTTCTGTCATGTTTTATTGCTGCGAGTGCTGAATAGTGGGGTGATCATTACGGCGTTGATGTCGCTGGTTTTGTTCTTGGTGCTTGCTGAAATTGCAAATCGGCGATTTCGAATTAATAAATATGCCGAGACACGTCCTTAGCTTTATGGTCAGTACAGGGTGGAAGCCTGAACGAATGAAACATTACAGAAAAGAATTTTCCGAGCTGTCGATTCGAAAGTATACTCCGTTTAATCAAATGCCAGCGCGAAAGAAAAAAAAAGTGTTTTAAGCATTTCTAAAATATACTATAGATTTGCGAAAGCACTGCATTACCACAGTTTTAGAGTTGTCTGATTAAACAGTTATGAAGCGATTGTTGGGAAATTTTGAATGGAGAATTGAGGTTTAGTGTCTCCGAAATTCGCTGTTAACTTTATAATAAAACAAAAACTAGTAGGTCCTGAAACTTCGGGGTCTATATCAGATGAACAAATGACGTTTTAGCGAAGAGACGCTACCAGAAAACTGCTTCTACGTTTTGAATTAGATCACTAACTGTTCCAAAACTTTGGCATGATGCACCAACCGCTGTGTTACGTTCTGACGAAGTTTGAGCTCGCCACGATCTGTAGTTTATTTTTGCGGTCGGAAAAACGCGATTCGCTTTTCGCGGAAAGATGCAGTACATTGGAAACTTATTTCTGTAAAACTGAATGCCGCTTTAGGGCTGGAGCTAAATGCTTTCGCTGGAGAGCTTTATTAAAATAGAGAACACGCCAGAAATTTCTCTCAAACCGTTTAACTATGCAGTATGTGTATAGTTACAGCATATTAACTGTCCTAACCCCTTGCAGCAGAGCAGGCCTCAGTGGCTCATAGGAAACAGCTAGTATTTGAGTATCCGAGGTTTGGAATCGGACATTGTCAGCATGGTCACAGTTCTTTTTCTTTGTAACGTAAAAATACATGCTCCAATTATCTTCTACCAGAATTTGCACATCGATTATGGATGTACTGCACATATTGCCGAATGCTCTCCTTCAAGCAAAATAGAATTTTAGTGGATCCATATTTCTGACCAGTCCAAAACGCCGCCTGCAAAGCCCTGTTGGGCAGCTGGGGCCGCCTTCTGCTGCAGTCTGAGACTTGATTTCTAAATAACTATACACAGTCATGTTTTATGACGGGAAATGTTATTGTGCCTTACCTGAATATGAACACGTATATCCCATAAAATAATTTAACCCACATTGGTGCTCTTAGGAAAGCTGCAGAGGAAAAATTGAACCAGGAGGAAACTAGCGAACCAGAGGCCAACGCCTGAACAACAGGACGACGCCCCAGCAAGAGGAGGCAGAATGAACGCCGTTGTCAAAAATCATCTACTAGTGTTTCATTGCCCAGTTATCACAAACCATGAACAGTTTTGTCACGTGGTGGTGCTCAGTTGCTTCCAATTAGCAACACTCAATTGGGTTTTGACAATTGCAAACAACTGATTTATTCAACTAAGAGTCCAAAATCACTAACGACATTCCCAATTGGTTTCAATTGGCAATGCTCAGTTGGATTTCGACAACTGGAACCAATTTGGATTTTTTTTTTTTTTTTTCAATGAGGAGTCCGAAATTCCAAACGGTTTTCCCCGTTGGTTCCAATTGGACCCAATGGTTATTTTGGGGGCACCATCGTCTGGTGGCCGTATCAGGAGAATACAGTCTCTACCAAATACTTCACTTGGGAGAATACATCCTACTCCGCTCATTTGCATTAGACGTCCACAGCCGTATGTGTAGGGAGTTTGGTCATTAATTGGTAAGAATAGGGCGGCAACAAGGGCACGTCATTGGCCGAAATTGTTTCGATGATCTTGGGCGCGATGATTGACAGATCTTGTGACCACTAGCCTCAGATATTCCCCATCCCCGGCAGTCACAATTTTTAGGTAAAGATATATTCAAGTATTTCATTTCAGCACGCTAGAGTTGAAAGGGCAATGCACGTGACGTTGTCGTCACGGCGACGTTCAGAACGCACTCAGACTTTCTTTTGACTGCATGCACTCGCGACCGTCGCCACCACGGACTGGACAATAAAAACGGTAAATTCGACTCCGAAGAAACAAAAAAAGAAATTGGCTTGCTTTGTATGTTTATACAGCCTTGATGTTGGTACGCCTCAACGGGTGACCGGTCGCTTAGCTATAGATGAGAAATTTAGCCAGTGCAGTACAATCCGCTAACCGCTGCGTGCATCACGCAGTAGTGGTACACTCACACAGCGCTGACTCACAACAATCTCTATTTTTTCACTTCTTTTTTTCTTTTACGCCTTTTCGAACGCGTGCCGTTACGAAACTCATCCAGATCGAAACGGGCGGAGCCGGTGGGGATCGAACCCAGGAGGTTCCCAGCGCAAGCTTTCGTTCCACACTCCCGAGCGGAGATGCGTTAAGCCACTCGGACACCGAGTCCCTGGATTCGACTCCGTGGTAGTTTTGACGCAAACCCCGAACGCGTGCGTACCCCATTTCGCAGTGTCGCCTCATGTTTCGTAAAACTTTTCTCATCAATGTCACCTTTTCTGGCTCAGTAAACGCACTCAGCACCTTGATATTCCTTATTTCCACCAATCTCTTACAATTATTCATTCATGCACTTTCAGCCTCATCCAGAAGCAAAAAAATACCTGCGCCGCGCTACGCGAATCATTCAACGACATCCCAGCGCAGTCTTAATTCGCAAGGTAATCACAGGGGGAATATGCGGCGCTGGCGGTGCCGCCGCTTCCGCCGCTCCACCCGGGCTTCCGCCGGCTCCTCCCATTGACCAGACTTTTTGCAAAAATCGTCTTGTTCGCGCTGACATCTTTGTCTGCTGGACTGTGGAACGCCCTGAGCATGCTGTGTTGTTCAGTGTTGCGGAGTTGCCACTCCGGAGTTGGAATGACCCCGGAATGGAATGGGAATGGAATGGCGGCAGCGTTGAAGAGAATGGAATGGGAATGGAATTAGATGCATTTTGCCCGGAATGGAATGGGAATGGAATTAGATGTCTTTTGCCCGGAATGGAATGGGAATGGAATGAGCCCGGTTCTTCTATTTTTTTTTGTGTGTGTGTGCGTGTGCGTGTGTGTGCGTGCGTGCGTGCGTGTGCGTGCGTGCGTGCGTGCGTGTGTGTGTGTGTTTACGGTCAGCGAATTTGAGCCAGTCAGCGAGCCAGTTGCTAAGAAATAAAATGAGCGGACGAGAAACAGCTAACCCGCGTGGAGCTCTAACAGACTTATACGCAAAAAATGCAATACAAAAAAGAAGCGTCAAAGCTAAGTGCAGAGGGGGGAGGGAGGAGAGGGGGGTGGGGGGGGAATTGGAATGGAATGGGGGTGCACATTCGGCAACACTGCTGTTGCTCTGCTGTGAGATGTATCAGCCCTGCGCATGCGTCCGCAGCTCAGTGACTCAGCATGTTTCGCCCGGGTGATAAGCAATGCAAAGGTCTATACACTTTTGCAAGTGTGATCCCGGCTTAACCTCGACCTGCGCGGTCAGGTGGCCGGCAGCCGAGCGCGCGCTCTCGTGAAGCGATCGTGTTCTCCACGGGGGCCACGTGGGTCTGGACAGCCAATCACAAGCTCGCTGGTTCTCGGTCAATCGCTCGAGACCTCCACCCCGCCGCAGGTCCCGAAAACGGGAAAGGGTCGTGTAGGGAAATAAAATAAACTGCGCAAAGGACGAGGACAGAGGCTGAAACAAGCACGACACACGGAGCGCAGACTTCCAACTGTTTATTTGGCACATGAAATGGCGAGCAGCTTCCACGGTCAATGTGACCGCCTTACTGCTGCAGGGTACCCCCAACACTTGGTCTGTGCTGTACGTGAGCGCCTTCTACGGAGGCTAAAAACCAGTTCCAAAGAGCAGAGGCAAAAAGAAAAGAATGCCCGTGCAAGTAATTCCGTACCATCATGGCCTGGCCCTAATTAAAAAAAAAAAAAAAAAAAAAAGTGCCAGCCACATACCCTGCCTCGCTCGTCTTTTCTGCGTCTTGCAAACTCGGTAAAGTGTGCCCTATGGTGCAGCCAAACGGGAGCAGGCAAGAATGCAATAAGGAGCACAGCAATCGCTACACGGAATGCACTTCAAGTACTATTTATGAAATAGCGCATTCTTGCGGGCGGGTGTCTGTTCACTGGCGAGACTGGGCGATGTTTCAACCTGAGGGCCCGGGAACACTTTTTGACAGCTTTTTTGCATGGTCATGTTTAATCTCCCTTTTATCGTCGCGAGCTGATTACTGCTGTGTCTGCGCCCAATGAACAGTTGGAAATCCGCGCTCCGTGTGCGGTACTCGTTTCTGCCTCTGTGGTCGTCCTTTACGCAGTTTATTTATTTACCACAGACACGAACCAACTAGACCGCCCAAAAGGTTTTACTGGAAGGGCCGCGTTCGAAATCTTACCCTAATAGATCCGAGCTACTCCGGCGGGTCGTGTCACGTGATAAAACAGATAGAGCGAAGCTGGACGCGGGCAGGGTTCGGATGCGAAAGTACAAAGCCCTTGCCGTGGAGTAAGATCTCTTGGAACACGTCCAAGGATATACGAGGGCCCATCAGAACAGATGGACAGCATTGGCAGGTGGCGCGTGACGTCAAGTCTGACGAGCACCCAAGTCCCCTTCTCCAGGGCCTGTGGTGGCCCAAGTTGATGGAGCGCACCGATTGAACTTTCGGCTCCAATTTTGTGTCTGACGAGTTTAGGACCCCAGGGATTATTACCGTCATTCTTGTACAGCTCGCTTGCACCCCCCTTTCTGTTATCATCATAACCTTAAAAATGCAGGCCGTTCGTTCACCCTTGTTGGTGTTAGACTAGTGGCAGCTGATAAATTCCGTTTGCTCTACTGACGTCTCCTCGTTAGCTCAGTTGGCAAACCGCTCCACTGGAAATGGAGAGGTCCCTGGTTCGTTACCCGGACCAGGCGGATTTTTTCGGTCGCGCACCAGTCACCTAGCTGTGTTTGGAGATTTTTGTTTGTCCTTTGTCCCTCTTTTTCCCCTTCTCCAGGGATTATTATCGTCGCCAATTTGACGGGCTTTCCAGTATAAAAGAGGCTATGCCGCTGGCTACCGCTCCAAGCCCCGATCTGCGAAGGCACTTGAAAGCGCTTCCACGCCTTACCCTACCCTCCCCCGCAAACAAGAAAAAAAAGATACACGCAAGACAGAAAACAGTCGTTGTGTTGTCTTTTACCTTCCAGCCACTTTCTGCCCGAGTCTCCCCTGCCTCTCGAAGTATCGACAACAATCGCTCGTAAAAGTCTTAAAAGATCCATTACGATGAAGAAGAAAACCTCGCCATCTTATTTGTACTCCGTGGGCCTGCACACCTTTCTGCTTCTTCAAGACACCACGGGTAGCCGCACTCGGTGACAGGCGAAGTTCTTTCAACCGCCCAAGATTCCGCGCCAACCTTTTTCCATATTTTTTAAACGAGGGCACTCTTAATGTACCTACAAACATATAGATATATATACAGAGAGTGTATATATACGAGAACACATCTCAACCACATAGATATCCCAAACAGAAAAGGCGGTGAAAGGAAGGAGGAAACCAAAAAGCGTTCCGTCTGCCGTGCACACCCCCCATTACGGCCGCATTTCACGTCGTCCGTCTCCTGGCACAGCTCAGAAAAGGACAGAAAATAAACAGCGAGACGCCAAAAGAACTGCTCGCCAACGATAGATAGTAAACAGCACTGGCGCTAACGCCCCCCGAATGAGAAATGCGCAGCCACCTCAAAGCAAGAAAAGCAGCTCGCAAAAGCAAAAGCGCTGAGAAGACGCAGCCGGGCACTTGTCAGAGGCTATGAAACCGGACACCCACTGTCGTTTCTTTTTGTTTCGTTTTTTGCTGCTTTTTGTCTTCTTGTTTTTGCCTTCCATTCGGGCTCGGGGAACGAACGCTTCCAGACCTCCTCGTGGCGCACATCGTGAGCGCACCCGCCCAGGGGTATATTCCGAGTGAAAGACTCGCATTCAGGCAGACTGTTTCCATTGCAGCCGAACAGTTCGGGGACCATAGGCCGCAATGGAGCTCCCAGCAACACCCACTAGCGACTCGGACAAAGGTAGAGTCGCCGCAGAACAGACTCCGTCTCCGTGTCACACCAGAACTGCGTGGGACACCTCGACTTTCCACGAGAAGGAGATGGGAAAGAAAAAAAAGAAAAATAATTAAACCCTGGCTCAAAAGTATACATTTAATTTCGACTTTTTTTTTTACACGAAACCGACGGAACAAGACGACATCTTGAAAAAAAATTGTGTAGTTTATAGAGACGACGAGGTCGCGTACTGCCTGCACACTGAACATTTTACAACCTAAAAGGCTGTGATAAAGCTTATCCCATGGGCCAAGAGCTGGTGAAAATCCTAAAAGCAGGGTGCTGTAAATCGATCCATTTGGATCACCAGAAAGCCTAAATCCTAACTACCGGGGTCCGGGGACAATCCATCGATCAGGCCAAAGGAACTAACTATCGAGGATTCTGTCCCGTCTACTCTACAGGGTGCCTTCATGTGCGCTTCATGAAGGCACCATAGTCTCCTCTATCCTGCCCGCTCAATGGTGCGTGTGAGCGCCTGCCACGGAGCACCCAGCAACCCGCCATCCCCGCGGAGAACAATCTCAAGGAGCTCTCCAAGTGAGTGCTCAACAATGTACCCCAGGCCTGCACGCAACTGTACCGGAGCCGGTTGCATGCTGACCATGCAAGTGGGAATCTCTCAGGAACACTTGCATCACCTCTCAACGAATCCGGTGGGCTCCTAGAATGGTCTCCACATCCCCTTGGGGTAGGACCCGTCATTGTTGAAAGCGATCCAGTTATAAGTGGCCTGCCGCTGTACCCAACGAATTTCGAACCCACTGCATCAAGAAGGGCCCGCAATACTTTCAAAATAGATCGAAACATTTTTACCTCCGAAAGACGGTACACGGGCCAGAGATCTGAGAGATCACATTGCCCGCCAAGGCAACAAGGGTAGGGGGTCACCCGTCGTATCTCTCCAAGTTCACTTGTGATGAGTTCATTAACTTGATGGCACAGACCGTACGAAAGCGAATTGTCGAACAGGTGCAACGTGCCAAATGCTATACTCTTTGATTGTTGATTCTACTTCCGACATTGTCCATGTTGACCAGCTGTCTGTTTCGATATTGCTTAATGGGTATTGTTCGTGAAATTTCACCGGATTTGTTCCAATTGAATCGCACACGGATCAGCACCTGGCAGCAGCAGTACTCTCTCTCCTTGACGCGAACGGCATTTCAATTAAAACTGCAGGGGCAATGCCTTGCCTGTAACATGTCGGGGAAGTACAAGGGTCTCCCAGCCCAGATTAAAAAAAAAAAAAAAAAAGCCACTAGCTATTTATGTTCCTTGCTCGGGTCATTCTTTAAATCTAGTAGGAGCTTGCAGTGTCCATTGCTGTGTAGAGGCAGAGAAGTTTTTCTGCCTAACTCAGAAGCTGTACGTGTTCTTTTCTGCCTCGCCAAAGCGCTCGAGATATCTTATGAACAGCCTTGAACAAGGACAAAAGCCCTCCGTCCTGAGAAGCCTGTCTGACACTAGATGGTCAAGGCGCGCCGATTCCTGCAAATAAATTGTGGGTAATTTCAAACGAATCCAGAATTGTCTTGTAGCATGATGAACGACGAAGATGAGACCTGCGATGCTCGTATTGAAGCGCAGTCACTTCTCAAGAAGTTGTCTAAGCTTGAAAACGCGTTACTGGCAACACTGTGGAATGATATTCTTGGGCGGTTTGACAAGACCAGTGCCGTACTTCAGAGGCCTGGTTTAGACCTCTCAACAGCTGTTGACTTGTTGAACTCACTTGACGGCTTCGTGAATTCCCTCCGGCCTAAATTTGAAGGTTTCGAAGAGAGGGCTCAGGCACTGAGCGTAGAGCAGTGTTATCAACGTAAAGGAAATCGAGACCTTCGGGGCAATTCACAACAGTGGAAGCGCATGACAGGACTCACGGCAGCAAAAGGTTCGAGATAGATACGTTTTACGCCATTCTTGACAATCTCAGTGATTGCCTAAACCATTTTGGAGCACCTTTCGGAACAGCCAAAGCAATGCTTTGGAGCAGCAAATGTGGCCTTTGGAGCGACCAGAACAGTGTTTTGGAGCAGCCAAGACGGCGCTGCGGAGCAGCAAAAGTGGCTTTTGGAGCAGATATTCTTAGAAAACTAAATATATTCGTTTTAAGTGCTGTACAAACAAAGGGCACTTTGTGTTGTGTTGTGTTCTGATGTGACGTGTTGTGGCGGAAGTCGCTGCTTGTGTTTTTTACTGCTGAGACATCCCACAAGTGCAGAGCGCTGTAGGCATTCCCGAGCAATTCCGAAAAACCGCTTGCCATCGTTTTACTGGTTCCCGACGTGCCAAATTTTTGTCAAAAGTAAGCAAGCGTGAAACAATGGGTTGCAAGCGTCCCGGCTGGTGCCTCTGTCGTGCAATCATGTTCGCATGCACGTGAGGGCACCTCTGGCAGGCTTGTAGTTGCGCGTGCTTCGTCGCGCGAGGGAAGACGTCTGCTCGAGGGAAGACGTCTGCTCGGTCGAAACCATGCTACTCCGCTCCGTCGCCAACTGGCTCCCAAAATGATAGGCAAAATGTTACTGTCGAGCATTTGACAGAAGAACAGTCCAGCGGCGCGTGCTTGTCACGCCGGCAAACAAGGTACAAGCTAAACACACACACACACACAAAAAAAAAAAAAAAAAAAAACTTGAGCGCATTTATGCAATACATTGCGAGCCAAGGTCAAAAAGTTCTTGGGGCACTTTGTGCAACGACTGAACTCGAGACAAACAAGCGCGCTGTGCGGGTTCAGCGTGCAGACATTGCCTTCTTTGCTTTAGCTCACTTCTCTACACCAACTTTCTTTCACAGCAGATTTTTCAGGTACCGGGGTCCCTCTCGAAAGAAAGCCCACCGAGAGACACCTAGGTAATCAACACAGCAGTCTTTGAGTTAAATAGAGATTTTTGTAGTTACGCATGATTTAAACAAGAACAGGAATGTCGATGAACATGCGGCGGTATTTAGTTTCATTTTAGAAAGCAACAAAACTGCAGCGACGTGGGGACGGCAACACCCGACGTCGCGCGACCACGGTGACTGGAAGGCAGGGACCAAATATAGTTTTCCCAAAGCCATTGCTTTCAGGAGCGAGTGCTTCAGCCCACAAACTCCCGCCGCACAAAAACGTGGTTTCGTTTCACAGTATGACGGCATGGGTGGTACCCGACACGCTAGTGTCGGAACGCCCTCACACACCCGCGTCTATCTTTAAAACAAAATTATATATATACCGGGTGTTCTCGCGAAGACTTTCAAAAATCCTAAACATTAGGGCGTTTAAAAAAAAAAAAAAAAAAAACTGTCTTCGGGAACAAGCTACCAGCCACGGCGGACGTCAGGAATTGCCAAAAAACATACTAATTACCCAGCTAATTAATTAAAATTTCTTAATTAACTTCTTAATTAGTGGAAATAGACATATGGTTCCAATTAAAAAGGTGCTGAGCGTTACCGAAAACCACTAAATCAGTCATTTTCAGAAAGACTTTGAGCGCGTGAGAAGAGTAGTAGTGCACTGAAGTTACCACTCGTGGAGCAGGTACAAGGCTGGGGCTAGATAAGGGGCGGAAAAATCGCGCGGGCGCGTTCCCGCAACCGCTAGCCTTGTACCTGCTCCACGAGTGGTGACTTTAGTGCACTACTACTCTTCTCACGCGCTCAAAGTCTTTCTGAAAATGACTGATTTAGTGGTTTTCGATAACGCTCAGCAACTTCCTAATTGGAACCATGTCTATTTCCACTAATTAAAAAAATAATTAACACATTTTAATTAATTATCTGGTTACTTAGTATGTTCTTGGCAATTCCTGACGTCCGCCGTGTCTGGTAGTTTGTTCCCGAAGACAGTTTCTCTTTTTTTCAAACGCCCTAATGTTTAGGTTTTTTGAAAGTCTTCGCGAAAACACCCGGTATATATATATATATATGGTGTTTTTTTTATTCTTGCACATTTGTTTGAAAAAAACCGTGAAAGCTACACTAATGCGGTTTATGCAGGCTGGGTTATACGGCCAGGCGGACATTACGTGGGTGGCCTTTGCGATAAGCCGGCTAATTAATTATAATTCGTTAATTAACTTTTTAATTAGTGGAAATATACATATGGTGTCAATTATAAACTTGTAGAGCATCATCGAAAACCACTAAATCAACTATTTTTGGAAGCGTATAACGCCGGGGAAGCGTTTTACGGCGTTCTGTAAAAGCGTTCCATTTGGACGCGTTTCTAGATTTCGGTTTCTTCTCGGAACGCATCACCGCGCCCGCGGTCCTGCTCCCCAGTGGCTGAGACGCGCAACACACGTGCGCCCAACTTCCCTCCATTCTGCGTGGGAGGTGAGGAGGTGGCTTCGCGCCGCGACAACGCGCGAAGCCGGCGCAGCCCCGGCGCAGCTTAGGTACCGAGAACCCGGACCACGTCGAACCCACATCGCGTCTTGTTCACGCCATGAGGTCCCTCTGGAGGGGGCGAGTCCAGAACCCAGGGCGGACTCCACCGGCCGTCCCGGGCCCAGCATCGGGCAACGCTGCACTCCCGTTCCCGCTTCAGCTGAGAATGTCACAACATGGACAGCGACGTTTCGCTAATGGGGGCCCTGTCCCCTGGAAAGGTGACGGCGTGACTCTGGAATATCCTGAATTCAAGTCATCATGGCATTCGTGCAGTTCTACTACATCATGTGCCACTGTATCTTCCTCATGCTCATCGCAATGTGGATGTTCATCAAGGAAGTGTCCAAGCGGTCTGCGGTTCGACGGAACACCTGGTACGGGGACCTACAGAAAAGAAGACACACCGCAATACCATTCGTACTTGAAGCTCTTCATGTGCCAGTGATGATGCCAAGACCAACTCCTTTTGACGTTCCTGCAGCTCGCTTCGAATTGGAATACAAAAATCCGCCAGAAACGTGCCTCGAAGAAGGGAAACAGACTTCGGCAAGTTCAGTCCAGGTTACTGATACTGAGCCCAGCATCACAGAAGCTAATGGTGGTACACCAGCTTTCCGGCAAAGCGACATGAACGAAACAAAGAACAGGTCCCCTCTGTGCACCCCTCCTTCCGACAACGTTAACATCGACGACTAGTCATACCCGCCTCCCCGACCACATCTCCACACACATCCTCAACACAGCGTTGGCACGTCGACACGTCGACAGAGCGTTGGCACGACGGAACACGGAAGAAGCAGATGACAGCGCGAATGAAGCTCGCCCAACGCCAGGGGCTGTGGTCTCCCCACTACCTGAGCCCGAGTCACGCCTTCGGACCTTTCCTGGGTCCTCCGGGCTTCTTCGCCGCTTCCCCGGGACCCACGTCGGGGCCCTGCGCAGACTCGGGATTCCCCGGCCAGCTGTGCCGAGACGAGACCGGGCTCATCGCCGAACAACAGGGACGACGAGGACAGTTCCGCCGAGGACAACTAGTGCGACAGTCGTCTGTTTTCTGTTCACGACCGTCTTATGCAAGACTGAACAGTGGAGCGAGACCAGTCCTCGATGGACCTGGCGCACTGCGGTGTTATTCGTGAGAATTCGTGCGACTGTTCGTGCGTGAGGTTGCGACAGTGAGTGGTGACTGACTTCGGACGAAGAACATTTGATCTTCTTGCCGTCTGGGTTGGAAGTGGTGGGTCCTCAGAGACGAAAGCAGTTATAGTGTAAAAAGCTGTATGTGTAAGGCGATCGCGCAGGGTTCTTGCAAAGGAGAGGACGCAGGATGCCCCGATGAACTATACTTCAGCCGTTTCGGCGGAGCGGTGGACACCGTGGTGATGCGCAACGAGCCTTAATGGACTCACGCTTGATGTTGGCATAGAAAAGAATCAAGACAGTCGTCGGGCGCGAGGGGCTAGCCGACGCTCGGGGATGAGCGCGTGGGCAGAACGAGCCTGGACACCATCGAAGGCGGTTGTTGCTTTTTGGGTACCCACAAGAAATGCTGAACAAAAAAAAAAAAACGCGATTGTATTGATTAATATTTCCTTCATTGTATTTGGCGTTGGCAGACGATGGTGCTCATCCGGGCTACCTAGGGGGCGCTGAGGGGATCTACTACTAATGACGTTTAGAGGAGGAAACGCGCAGGCCTTGTGTTCTATAGGTGGTAAAAAATAGCGCAAACTTGACAAGGACTACAAAGAAGGCACACGTACAACAGGACTGGCGCTTACTTCCAACTAAGTTTATTTCATCATCAACCAAGCAATATATACCATCGCCAGCGAGCATAAAAACACAAAAAGCTCAAAAAAATTATACTTTAAGATTATATGCCTACCACGTGCCGTTCTTCAGATAAAACCATCAGGAAAAAAATATTTCTTTGTCAATGAGACCTACCGACGGCATGCTGACGCACTTGTCTACCGCTTTTTTGATAAAAAAAACGCCTCTATAATTTCCGTCTCTATCTTGTCCTTTGCTTTCTTTAGGAACTTCGTCATTTTCAAAAGTGGCTTACACCCACATCGTTTAACGTGCTCAGCAAGATGACCACCCGAATAGACCGATCTCACCAGCTAGTTTGAGTACGCCACCGCTGCCGACATGCATCGTGGGAGCTGTAGTCTTTCTGCACGCGCGACAACCCTGCTGGAGGTCTGCGCGAGCAGAGCACGAGGCGGAATGAGCTATCTCGTGAACTGGCGTCTGCCTTCTACGAACTACAGTTATGGCGGCGTCACGCATGCGTGGAACGCTCGGTGGGATCGGTCTCTTGCTTCGTACAGACAGATTATGTTCGCGCGCTCTCTCATTGAAACACCGACCCGTTTGTCCAATGCAAACACGGCCACAGCTAAAAGGAATTTCATAAACAACCCCACTTGTGCAGTTAGTGTACATGACGGCATGTTTTTTTTGCGCATTGATCACTTTTTTTCCTTGTAAGCATAGGACATATCTTGCCAAGCTTGCAGGGGGCCGAAAAAAGGAGATTAATACAATATCTACCAGCTATCTTTTTCAAATTATGCGATACCCTGTGCATATAAGGCACAACTTGGACTCTTTTTTTGTTGATCTGTTCTAGAGTACGTTTTTTTATTCTGTGATCCTTGTAAGTTTCTGTAATAGGCTCTCGCAAACGCTAGAAAGTAACATGTTAGGGTACCCTGCAGATTTTAACTTCCTAAACTGCTGATCGAAGGCGGTTGACATTTTGTGTTCGCAACTTTTTGTGAGAGCAGGCAGTAAGCAATTTGTAGCTATTCCTCTTTTTATAAGTTTGGAGTGGCACTTTCAAATGACAAAATACTTTTTTTTTTGGATCGCGGGTTGTACATCCAGCACAAGTGTTGCCTAGAGAAATCAAGCTGTAAATCTAAAAACTGAATGCAATTCTGGTTTGCAAATTCGCAAGTGAAATTTAAACCTCCCAAGTGACTATTAAAAATGTCGATAATTTTCGAAGCAACATCAACTTCATTTGTCCCAGTCAAATCACCTAAACAATTAAAAAATCGTCAACGTATCAATAAACCTTAAGCACGTGTACATCTTCAAGAGACCCAGATATACGTTTATCCATTTCGCCCAGATAAATATCGCACAACACTGGGGTGACAGAAGACCCAATACATATACCATTTTTTTGTATAAAATTACTGGCTGCCCTCACAAAAAGTTGCGAACACAAAATGTCAACCGCCTTCGATCAGCAGTTTAGGAAGTTAAAATCTGCAGGGTATACCCTAACATGTTACTTTCAAGCGTTTGCGAGAGCCTATTACAGAAACTTAAAGGATCACAGAATAAAAAAACGTACTCTAGAACAGATCAACAAAAAAAGAGTCCAAGTTGTGCCTTATATGCACAGGGTGTCGCATAATTTGAAAAAGATAGCCTGGTAGATACGGTATTAATCTCCTTTTTTCGGCTCCCCGCAAGCTTGGCAAGATATGTCCTATGTTTACAAGGAAAAAAAGTGATCAATGCGCAAAAAAAACATGCCGTCTTGTACACTAACTGCACAAGTGGGGTTGTTTATGAAATTCCTTTTAGCTGTGGCCGTGTTTGCATTGGACAAACGGGTCGGTGTTTCAATGAGAGAGCGCGCGAACAGAATCTGTCTGTACGAAGCAATTCGGGTGGTCATCTTGCTGAGCATGTTAAACGATGTGGGTGCAAACCACTTTTGAATATGACGAAGTTCCTAAAGAATGCAAAGGACAAGACAGAGAGGGAAATTATAGAGGCGTTTTTTTATCAAAAAAGCGGGAGACAAGTGCGTCAGCATGCCGTCGGTGGGTCTCATTGACAAAGAAATATTTTTTCTTGATGGTTTTATCTGAAGAACGGCGCGTGGTAGTCATATAATCTTAAAGTATAATTTTTTGTGTTTTTAGGTTTTTATGCTCGCTGGCGATGGTATATATTGCTTGGTTGATGATGAAATGAACTTAGAAGTAAGCGCCAGTCCTGTTGTACGTGTGCCTTCTTTGTTGTCCTTGTCAAGTTTGCGCTATTTTAATCATGTCTAGTAAGAAGCAACTAGCCCAAACAAAAGTCGTTTTACAATATAGAAGGACTACTTACATATGCATGTCCTTCAGAGGCGCTATTCTTTGCGTTTCCATTATTTCTCTTGTCAGTGGGTCTCGACTCCTACCTATTACGGAACAACAGCGCGTGTGCTTGTCTTTCCAAGTATCTGGTGTGTGATTGTTTCTCTGCGCTGTCACCGTAGAATATGGTTCACCAACTCGCCCAAGCATCCATCCTTGAAATATGTTAATTCGTTATAAATTAGTTCTCTCGATTTTTCTGTCGGCAGCCCAGAAACACTAGTCTATAGACTAATGTACCTGGGCTGCCGGCAGGGGTTTTCTCAGGAATTGAAATTAGGGGGTGTCTAAACTTTTAAAAAAGGAGGGGGGGAGGGGGGGGGGGGCATTGTGAATTGAGCAGTCGTTGCCTTCAGAAAAACAGAGGGGGGGGGAGGGGGGGGGGGAGGGAAATCACATCATATCGAGCACATCTAAGTGCAAAAATTTCGTTCCCGTACCCCTTTAACACTAAATTTCTTCGCCAAGCTTCGCGATTTCGTTCAAGCCCGAGTTGTCTACACATTTGCGCTGTACTTAACGTGAGTAGCGCTGGGGCGGGAGGCATTCAACGCCGTAACTACGTCGGCCTCCCAACGGGCCGGTTTTCTCGAAGCGATGGTAAACCCATTTTAGTAAACCACGGTACCTAGGAAAGAAAAAGGACCTCGGTACTGTAATAAACGGCTGGATATAGAGCAGCAATAATTATTTTTGATTGGGCAGTAAGATGCGTCATCTATCGGTGAAACAAGCCAGTCATTTTGTTTATCCTCTTTTTCCAATGGTTGTCATCGATCTAGTATGGTATTTTAAGTCAAAATATAGTAAGGTTGTACTTGAAGACCAATTTATTTGCTTCAGATGGTACGAAGAAATTTTAGCTACTATGCTAGAGTTTGTCGACGAATATTCGAAAATGTAAGAAACATTTCCTTCAATATGTTTCGCCATAAACAACGCATAACTTTCCCGTGTTCCTTCCAGTCTGGCAACGCCGGTGCTGTAGTCTCGTTTTTGTTCCTTGCGACGCACGTTTATGCGATTCCTGCTGATCTCAACTGTTTGCCCTCTCTTCCGTTTGCCCAACCGATCCACCGGTGACGAGAAGCTAAGCTTCTCGTCACCGGCTTCTCGCCACCGTTGAATTGCTGGCCACCGGGGATATGTAGAAACCTCGATGCTGACGGCATACTGTCGGCGCACTGCGAACAAAAAAACAGTACAATGTCCCAGCTGTTCACCCGGAACGAAGACTTGATCGAAAATAACCCCCTTTCTCCGCAAAGTAATCGCTGCTCACGAGTTGGCGTGCATAGTGTAACAAATTAAACGTCTTAGTATAAATACAGGGTGTCACAAAAGAAAATTTACACGGTCTTTTTTACCGCAAAAATAAACTAGGCATCGCCGAACGCTCATTCTCTGCCCAAAGGTAGAGCTAGAGGTCACAACCAGATGCCAAAGTTTCAGCCACATCCGATAAGTTAATCAAAAGTTATTAGTGATTTTCTGAAAATCTCAATGGAAAAATGGAGCCCATTTTCGCCCGTTTTCGGTTTCTGGTGCCATAGAGCCCCATGTGTATAAAAACTCCGTCGGCCGCCATTTTCCCATTGAAATTTTCAAAAAATCACTTATAACTTTTGATTAAGTTATCGGATCGGGCTGAAACTTTGGCATCTGGTTGTGACCTATAGCACTACCTTTGGGCGGAGAATGAGCGTTCGGCGATGCCTAGTTTATTTTTGCGGTAAAAAAGACCGCGTAAATTTTCTTTTGTGACACCCTGTATGTACCAACACTCGTTCGCAAAACATTTTTTTTTACTCACCATAAAAACACTTGCAAGGCTTATGTACCGTCATATGTCTTGGATCTCGGATTGCTGAAGAGTGATGCGTTCGCGGAATGCTGCCGTCGGTTAGCTTAGTTGTCCCTCTGAACTACCGCTTTGCTTGACGTGCTAATAGGTTGATGGTGCGTCATTAATATAACAGCCGGATCGAAATGAATGTTCGGCAGAACCAAGCAGAACTATTAGCCCTCATTAAGCGACGTCACGGCCATTTTGCTTGTAGGTACTGCTCCTCCCTCGGCGCCCCTGCTCGCCCAGTCACGTGACCTAAAATTCCCCGTTCTAGGGACAATAGTTAACTTTAAACCACGGTTTGCGTTCGAGAAAACGGGATTAAGAAATCGATTTATTCGTTTTAAAATTAGTTTTCGCGCGTTTTCGAGCGGAAGACTGGGGTTTCTAAGGTACTGACACAACATAGACTCTGGCTAAACAAAGAAATAAGAGCTAAAACTTCAGTACCGTTCCCCTTTAAAAGGTCATAAAAACTGCAGTCGACTGAACATTTGTTTTCCGAAAATGCGTGCTGAACCGCGACACCGACTTCAAGTAGGATGATATTTTATGATCAGGACTTTCGATAAATTTCCAGTCCGGACTGCGCAAAGGCCAAGACCTACTAGTTTTGTTGTTGTTGTTGTTGTTGTTTTTCAACAACCGACAGGTGAGTTCGTACTTCTTCCATAATTACTGTTTTATTTTCTCGGTGAATTTAACATTGAACTTGTCCTGGCCATAGCTGTAAGTCAGCGGGTTCACCGTACTAGAGGCAGTCTTGTTTTTGATCTCACAGTAAAAACAAATGATTTATAATATCCTCCACGAAATTAATCCCCGAACTACTGCGCTTTTAAGCTGGAGAGCTCGTAGCACTTAGCCGCACTTCGCATTGTGCACAACAACATACTTAAAGCGTAACAATAGGGTTTCATCTTGAATGTGGTCTCGGGCGGTCTTCGAACCAGACGGAGGATAATAAAAAGACAGAATTCGGCTCCCTATGTTTTGATTTGAAACGTCACTGATTTCTGGTCCCGGGTGCGAAAACGGCATTATTCGTCATTAGTTTGTTTTCTAAAGATAGACGTTTGTTTTGCGTCCTGACGATGGAAATAAGTTTAAAATTTTAAATAACATGACGACATTGATATTACAGACGCTGGGAGATGGAGCGCAAGTGAGTTGTACGGCCAGGCGGACATTCTGTTCCAGAGAGAATGCAACTAAAAGATGACTAATTAACGAAAATTCACTAATCACTTAATTAGACATTTTAGGGCAAAAGCTTATATTTGAGAAGTGGAGGCAATCAATGTTGAAGGCCCGCCTGGTTCTTAGAGATCCTATATCAATCACACGGTTGGAGTTATTCATTTTTTTTTTTTTTTTTTTTTTTTAAATCTGTCGGTAATTAAACGCGCGATGCCCGCCGGAAAGACCGCCCTCGTTTGACGCCGGAGGGTCACGTGTTAAAGACGAAATTTGAGTCACTACTTGGCGTCACAGCGCGCCGGAGTTGATAGCAGTCGGTCCTCCGTGCCTGGCGAACTAAAGCAATACGCCACCTTAGGAATTAGACACCGGAAGTGGAATTCGGCGCTGCTGTACAAAAGTCGACTCTATTGGCCCTATGGAAAAGTCCAGGGGTAGCTGCAGCGACCAAGCGAGGACGCGGCGTGGCGGACATCTTGAATTGAGTCCCTCGCTGGCTCTCCTACAATCTCACCTCGTTTTTGCGAGAGCCACGCAAGGGAACCGCGCTGCTTGCTATACGTGTGCTACGTTTCTCGCAATTTTAGTAGCGCGCCTCCGCTAGCTTCAATACGCTCTCCGGAACGCCACTACTGCGCATGCGCGGCGCTAGCCTTGTCTGCAGAGTGCAGGCACTCGTAGCGGGTCATCGCTACACCTTCGCAAGTGAGATACGAGGTGAAACGGACCCCCACGTCCACAGGACGTTCGCTGCTTGTCGTTCAATGCTGCCAAGCGTATCTTGCTCAAGCCACTGGACGCCGAGAGAGACTCAAAAAGTATCTTTAAACCATACAGGTGTTGTCATCGACCGCAGAAAAGCACAAACCAGAAAAAAAACACACACACACACACATTTGAATGCATATCCCATTGCCGCCAGCGAGTGTTCCTCCGAAATGGCGCCCGCCACCAAGCTGCACGTCGCGCCGACGTCGTTAGGGTGCATACTGCCTACCCGCAACAAGACCGGCTGCACACACAAGTAACACACCATTATCCGAGCAAGCCCAGCAATCCATTGCCGGGCCCAGCCCTCGAGTGCCATTGTCCGCGTCAACGTCTTTCTCTCCCACATGCCCACACGTCACAGTCGTGGCTACTGCATTTCCTGGTTGGTCCACATTCGCGTACCCCAATCATGTGACCCAGCACACCCCAACATGGTGGAAACGCTACGCGGCGCCAGCATCGCTCAAAATGGCAGCGCACAGGAGCCTTTTTTGCAAACGTTAAGTACAGAGCCACTTGGCTCTGTACTTTGTCAAGTTAAACGTACATAAAATACCATTTTAGAGCGCAGCCCTGAGGCGCCCGTTTCGGGTTGAGCGGCGTCGACGTAACCGCGCGCGTTGCATTATGGAAACTTTTCCCGCTAAATTTAGCGGATTAAGTTTCCCCGCTAAAAATTGACGTCACGTGACCTCAACACCAATTCAGTTTCCCCGCTAAATTTAGCGGAGAAATTTTCACTAAATTTAGCGAACATTTCCCGCTAAATGGGAGGGCAGCAGGCGAGGAGGAGGGGAGGGGCATACCCTCCCCTCCTCCTTCTTCTCAAAAAGCGTGATACGTCTTTTTTTTTTTTTTTTTTTTTTTTACAAAAATATTAAGTTAGGAAACATTACACAAGTCAGGGCCTCTGAAACGGTAGAAAATTCACTACAGCATGCTGTTTGATGAGAAGTAAAATTTATTTGAACGGCGAATAATGCAAGTGCGTCTGGAGATACTCTCAAAGTCGCCAGAGGTGACGATAGGAAAGACTTCCTAACCCACCGTCTCCCCTTTCCGGCCAAATAACCCGAGAACAAAAATCGATCGAATAAAACAAGGTTGGCGCCAATGTTTTAGTTTAGAAAATTACCGCAAAAATTTTATTCCGCACTTTTTGAAGACCCAACTTTTCCGTGAAATATTTGAGATTAATTCACCCATAGATTGCTTCCACCGTTTTGTACTCCGTCCAGTCTCCCCTTATAATGCCTTTGACCCTAAGGGTAAAAGAAAAAAAAAAGTTGCGAGTTTATCTTGTCGCGCGCCCAGATTTCAAGTGACGTTGGCCGACCGAGGAGGCCAAGGATTCTATCTCTCGCGCGTTGGGCATTCCCGCGATCACGCCCGCCTGCCTTCGCTCACGACGGGTGCGCACACTGGCTTTCTTTGTTCAGTGTCAACAGCGTTCATGGCCAGAACGGCCTTTGCCAGAACGAGCCCATTCCCGCTCCGGCCCTGGGTAATTTTACCGGTTCCGCTCCACTTTTTCCTTTTTCTCTTTTCTTTTTGACTATCTCCCATACTGAAAACGGGCCGTTCGTCAAGATGGCCGTGTACGCTGTGTCACCAAAGCTTCACAGCGTGACACCATTTGCGGAACTTGAGGCTGGTTCGACAGCCACTGCGGGCACGGCTGATCAGCTGTTGCGATAAAAACTCCCGACCGCGTCTCTAAAAACACTGCTCGGTTCACAGCCCAATGCCAATCCATGCTCCCAGGTACCGTTCCCATCGGGATTTTTTGTGCAGCCCATTTGACGAGGAGGCCTAAAACACACCCCGAGGGCATCTCGCGCCCTTGGCACACGCGTGCCAATGGAATGCGCGCTACGCCCCAGTACACGCCGGAAGAAATAAAAACAGGAAAGGCGGTGCCGTCGTCCAATGCGCATTCATGAATGCCTCGTACTTGCACCCCCTTCCCTCGCTACATCAAGAAAATCTCAGACGTCGTGCCCTCCTTTTTTCCTCCTCTCTTCTCAACTTCCACGTTTTGGTGATGAAAACTTGACCAACTCGGCAGATACTTGACTCGCACCGAATCGCACGTCACTTGCTTTCGCTCACGACGAAATTTGTCGAGGCGACTGCTTGGATGGCACAAGACGGATAATAGACCGATCTCACCAGCCACTTTGGTTACACCACCGCTGCCGCAATGCATCGAGAGAACTTTAGTGTTTCTGCACGTGCGACAACCTCGTTTGAGCTCTGCACTTGCAGAGCCCGAGACTGCACGAGCCGTCTCGGGCACTGGCGCCTGCCTCCTGTAAACTAAAGTTATGCCGGCTTCACGCATGCGCCGCACACTTATTGAACTCGGTCTATTGGCTCTTCTGCTCTACGATACCCGGAACTCTACAGTCAAGGCCATCGGCGCGCAGGCGCAGTAGCGGCTTCTTGCCGAGGCTTTGGCGGAGGGGGAACGCGGTCTACGAAAACTCCCTCTTATCACGTATTTAAATTAAAGTTGTGAAATTAATCTATTGGCCGATTAATGCCCTCTCACTCTTGCTTCTGCTTGACCGTACCTTTGTATTAACTTCGGGGCCGAAGATGATAACCCACGATGGTGACAAAGGCCAAGTTTGGGGAATCTAGGTCACAGTGGCTCAATGGACAACAGGATGTAGCCGATGTTTTGGGTGCCAAACGGCTTCGAACCCATTCGCGTGTCTAGGTGGCAGCACATATTTGGAAAAAGGTGGAATCCACGGGGTTGTCCCGCGCACCACGTCCGTCGCTATCAAACACAAGAATTGTTTTTCCCTGGCGAGATTTCGGCTCCTCTGGGACCGCCAGTTCTCAAAGCAGAAAACAGCCAACTTCGTTTCACACCGAAATATGGAGGAAAATATGGAGCACCTCGGACCATCTAACGTTCTAGGCAACTAACTGTACGCTAGCAGTTGGCAACGCAGACATCAATAATACAAGCTCCATGCGTTTTTCTGTCCTCTCCTGCCATCAGCCCGTGACATTTGAATGTATCCATAAAAACCAATGAATTCAAGGAAGTACTTTTTCAAAAAGTACTACTCCGCGTGTCCCAAATATGTTAATTTCGCAATACTTTAGCAATTCGATGAGCCTCCACATTGGACCGATTAATCGAGTAAAGGTCACCGATTAATCGACGCGCAAACCCTAGTTTAATTTTTGTGTCCTCCTTTCAGAATGAATCGCAGGCTGACTCGAACCAAAACCATTTTAAACCTTCTGAAGTGAGGCATTATTTAAACGCTTAATATATATATATATATATATAATGCACGATGCTTTTACGTCTAAGGTTGTCCACATTGAAAAACCCCGGAGACGAGGTTTTTCAGTATGATCGTTCACCAGCTCGCCTGGGCAATCACCCTTGTTTCTCCAAGATTGTGGTTTAGCTTACACAGCAAAGCGCCGAAGCTACTCGACGGTGTGCCGTGAAGCACAGGTGGTCTCTGTTTTTCGGTCTTTGCCACCTTACGGGCACTCGGACAGACGTCCAGAAATGGGGCACGCTGCTCTTCGCGTGGTAGCGGCAGCCAAGGGCGCGCTCAAATCACGGACGTGCAGCTGCAACCTCGGCCGCGGAATCCGGCCGTCGAGCGTGCGTCGGAGCGAGAAATGAGCGCACGACGGGCACACCCCCTTTGGCCTCGGCGAGCAACGGCATGCTAGGCCCCTCGGCCGGCTCGAGCAGCAGAGGCGCCCACCGTAAAGCTCACCTTCCAAGTCGACGATCTTGCCGGCACGCTTGAGAGCGCGCACCGCTTCGTCGTGCGTCGCGTCGCGCAGGTCTTCGCCGTTCACGGACAGGATGGCGTCGCCGACGTACAGCTGCTCGGTCATGTCGGCCGCCATGCCCTTGAAGATTTTGCTGATGAGGATGGGCATTTTGTTTTCCTTGCCGCCCTTGATGCTGATCCCGAGGCCGTTGTTGTCCTGCTTAACGACGCGCACGATGCGCTTGGTGTTGGCGATGCTGTCCGGGATGTCGCTGAACTCGCCGTCGGAGAGTGTGCCGTTGTTGTTGTTGTTTGGCGCCTCGTACGTCTCGTCCAAGCACAGGCTCAGGTGGTCCTCTTCGAGCGTGGCCAGAACCTTGTGCCACTGCTGCTTGGCGTACACTTCGAGCAGACCTGTGCGAGTGTACGACGTCGTGGCCGCCATCTTGTGGCTCGACCAACCCCGGCTGTGCCGCTGGTCCCGCTATGTTCGCCGCGTCGGCCCCGCTGGCCCTCTCTGCTCAGAGCAGCGTCGAAAAAACATCGGCGGCGGAGACGTTTACCGCGGCCATCCGTCCATCCGACCGAGGGCGAGACATGGATGGAGGAATGCTAATAGCTGTACCCTTTATAACGGACGGTAGTTTGCGCCACCTATCCTATAAACTAAAAACCAAAAGATCGCCAGGCTGACCTTTGGGCAACACTGCCTTCGGGGCATAGCGGGGAAAAAAATGTCACCTTCCTTCCCTCTGCCTCCTCCCCCCGGCGAGGAGATTCAGATCATGATTGAAATAGTGATTTATAAATCACACCTGTTTTACTTGATATAAATCAAACTTTTCCTACAAAAGTAATTTTGAACATGTTTTTCCTTTGCCATTGGTAGTGACCACTAACTGCGTTCAATTTACCTACGCCTCCTGCACCGGTGCAGAAAAGTGTAGAGCGGTGTACTTCCGGTCGAACCTGCGAAAGTGACAGCGGCGCCTCTAGCGGACTTGGAGTTTACGGAAGCAGACGACGCAATACGTCCTCGAGCATTGTGAGCCCCGTTTCGTCACCCCAACAGCTCAAACAATTCATTACGGCCACTCCGCTAGCAAAGCGGAATCCATTGATCGCAACGTCTGATCCACCCTGGTCTGATCCACCCTGGTCTGATCCACCCTGGTCTGATCTGTCGTACGTGAAGTTCTCCGCGATCTTTGTGCGTTGTCATAATCGTCTGTTGAGGCGTGAATGGCGATTTTAAAGCCAGACTTGGGTAGCTCTTCCAGTTAAATTTGAATGCTGCAGTATAACTTAATTATGATTGTTCGGTCTTTGGGAAAAGGAAGGAGGATTTTCCACCACGTCGCAGAAACTTGTTTTTCCAGTGGTAGGCAGCCCATGGCATGCCTGCCATCTTCAAGTATGTGCTGGTGTAAGCCCGAAAGCTGCCGATTGATCAACAGATGATGACCCATAGCAGATGTGCTCCCGTAAACCAAAAAAAAAAAAAATAATAATAATAATAAAAAAAACTTATATAGAAATGTATAACGAGCTTACACTTTTTTTTAAATATTTAATACATATAGAAAAACACATACGAAGGTTTCGGATTAGAAACTCGATCGAAGGCGAAATTAGGAGGCTATCGCAGACGACAGTGAAAGAAAACAACAACAACCACAAAGTTGTAGACGGCCCTCAAAATGTCCGGGCATAGTAAACGCCGAAACGAAGGAAAGTCAAAGAAGGCAAAGAAAAATAAGCGATGGGTTTTAACGTGAAGTAAGCACAAGGAGAAAAAAAAAAGAAAAAAAAACCAAAAACATAAAAAAACAGTAGGAAGAGAGACCGCGCCGCCATAGCATAGCCTCAAACATAAAAAGAAAGTGGACTTTGAAAAATGGAAGTTATTGTAGAAGACGCAGAAGACGTTAGTCGTCCCGGCGCTAACAATCGGAATTTGTGCACCGTACTTAACGTAACCGAAATCATCTTTATTTCCGCTACGATGCTGTCCTCTTTTTTTCTTTTGCACGCGCAACTTTTTTTTTTTTTTTTTTTTTTTTTTTTTTTTGGACGGAGATAGGCAAGACTAGAGTTCCGAAACTCTAGGCAAGACCAATGCGTTGTGGAGAATTCGTCTGCTAGTGGAAACTCCGAGCTCGCCAGGGGCGCTCCGATCACTTTTCGCCTTGAAAAGGAAGAGCAAGTCTCAGTTAAGAAGAAAGTTAAGGCCACAGAAAGAGATTGGTGGCTAGAGGGAATGCAGACAAAGACGGCTCTGGAAAGCTATAGATTAAACAAAAGAGTTATTGCCAAAGAAAGCATTTATGACAATTCTAGGGGAAGCTCATTGCTGTTTGAGGCAAGAACGGGTGTTCTGCGAACCAGAACATACAGAGTGAAGTACCAGGAAATTGATACAGTGTGCACTGCTTGTGGAGAGGAGGACGAGACGGCTGAGCACTTGATACTCTACTGTAAAGGGCTTCACCCTATGCCTACCGAAGACAACATAGATTTAATAAAGACATTGGGTTTTAGAGACAGCGAAGGGAGAGTGGATTTCAAGACTGTAGAGATTACCAAGCAAAGATTAAGTGAATGGTGGCAGAAATCGAGAGAAAACTAGGTATTTTCTTATCCACTGATGGCAAGGGGGTTTCATAGCCTCACTTTCTTTGCACTGCGGAGTGGATATAGATTTCACATTTAAATATTCTAAGCTTAAATGGTAAAACAAAATGGCTAGGTGACGTAAGCTACCGCCCGATCCAAAGGGCTCAGCCGTATTCATCCATCCATCCATCCAGCCTTTTGCCCGCTCTCAAAAGATTTTTACGTGGTATTTGGGTTGGGTGCAGGAGGTGTGGGTAAATCGAACGCAGCCTTTCCTGGCTACGGCACTGCTCTCAGCGTAGCTCACTTAGTGGCTCTAGTCTACATAATCTGTTTGCTGGGTTTTCTGGAGCTGAAAGTAGAGATCCGAGATCGAAGCACGGCTCTGGCAGGAATCGATGTAGCGGGATGTCTGGAGTGCTGGCAGCGCCACCTTGCACTCTATGGCTGAAAAAGATGCTTACAAAAAATGAGCATTTGATTACTCTAAATCTAAGGATGTGTTCAACCGTGAATATGAACAGAATAATCCAATTTCCAAAAAATTAACTGGTATTTGCCGTTCTGGCGGGTACCATGGTTACGTAGCAGCCCGCCGGTGGTGACCGCTTTCGGCGGCTGCGGGAAGCAGAAGTGACCTCCTCCCCCCTAGTGCCCCTAGTCCATCATAATGGGCGCGTTCAGTAGCGGCCCCGGAGTCAAGGAGTCACTGACTCCTTCCACTGGACGGCCAAAAGTCACTTCCGGTGCACGTAACTCCGGGGCTTCGGAGTCAAGCTCCGAAGCACCGAGTCCGGAGACGGTGCACGTAGAGTCAAAGGAGCTAAAATGACGTCATTTCCTAACTGGTGACGATTTCCGGCGCTAAAAGAGGAAAAAACAAACAATATGGCGGGATAAGCTGCTTCGGTTCTGTCGCGGGTGCGCGGTTTGCTCGCTTTTGTTAATGAAAAGTGGTCAAGGTAAGACGAATAACGCGTTCGAATATCTTTTTCAGGTAAGGCTCTTTCGGAAAATGCATTGGACCGTATTTTGTTTGGTTTGAATATGCTAATAAACAACGCAAACTTTCATTTGACGCCGTGTCTTGATCGCCGTTGCACGGAAACTCGGTAATATTGACGATAGTCCTGTCCGCGCTCAACAGAGCAAAACGGGGTATGAACGCGACTTTGGAAGCCGGTTGGACACTCACGCAGAGCATGATACCGATTAATGTTTTGTTAGCGTAGCTAAATCGGGGTGCACGTTGACTGAGGCTCGCTTCGGCCGACAAAACCTTGATCGCCGAGCGCGGCCGAACTTCCCGTGTGTATACGAATACATTTTATAGGAAGTTCGTTACGAAGGGCAGAACAAACGTATGGCCGTATAAAAGTATCGCAACCGGCGGGGTAGATTCGCTGAGCTCTGTATTTTGCGTGTACTGACGACGTTTTTTGTCGGCTTTTATAACAGTAGCTGCCTTTGCACCGCCAAGCGAAGGGGCGAAGGGCTCGATCGCTTTGCATCGCTTCGAACAGCAGCGCTGATGTGTACAATCACCCGCTTTTTCTTCAACGACCTTGTCAAGACTTCTTCAATACCGGCGTCAAATAAAAGCGATCGTGCTCGCCATCGTCTGCTTCCAGTTTATTCGGAGACCGTCTGGCACAGGGGAGGAAGCGGAAGTTGCGTAGAAGCAGGTTTGGAGCCGCGGGTTTTTTTGCCGTTCAGTAGGCGCTCCGATGACTCCAACTCGAGGCACTCCGTTCGGAGGCAAGGGAGGCGCTACTGAACGCGCCCAATGGCTGGCGCGCTTCTTTCGACCAACGTCTCTGCAGCGGCCTTTGTGAACAGGCTATGAAACGGACGATAGAGGCTGTACTTCTTTGACGGTCCACAGCACTGTGGTATTACAGAAAGATAAAAAAAAAAAATAAGCACGGAGTTAGCGCATTTGTGCGTTACTGCATTCTGTGGGCCTGGATATAATGAACACGAGCACATCAAGCATAACCCAGCTGACTGGCAACGCAATTCGGAGAGAGGTTCGCGTTCCCATCGGGCATGTCATGCTTTCCGAGAAGTGGGTGGGAAGTGATGTCCACGCAGCGCTGCAAAGTAAGGCGATTGCCCACGCGGCGTTTCTTTCTCTCGCACTCACTAGGGAAGTAGGTGAGCTGCTAACGTTACTAACCTATCGCTATTAGAAGTGAAGTAGTGGCGTAGCCAGGAGGTAGGTCTGTGGAGCTTCAACCCCCCCCCCCCCCCCCCCCCCCCCCGAAATCCAGCCGACCTACAAGTATACAGGTGCATTCCCCCCCCCCCCCCCCCCCACCCACCCACCCCGAAATCCAGCCGACCCACGAGTATACAAGTGCATTTTGACCCTCCCCCCTTTTCCGCACCCCAAGTCATGGACATACCAGCCAGCTCAGCCTCCCCCACTTACATCCCCCTTGCCTGAAAAATTAATTCCGGGCTACGCCACTGGAGTAAGTAAGTCTGCAAGTGGTAAGGAAGTTACTATAGCTTGCGTCTGACGTCATTTTCATCCGCTGGTAGCAATTCCTTCATACTGATTGCTTCGATACGCAGAGCCAGACATGGCAGCCAAATGGAAACACTCTGTCCCCGAAAAATGATGAATACAATACTGGGCTAGTTAAGAATCAAGTGTGAGCCAATTTTCTGTATCCTCATGACTTGCACACGTCAGATTATTATTGTTATTTTTTTTTTTTTGCAGAAGTCGCCCGTACTGTGGTATCAGATGAGCTAGGTTTAGTAGATTTTCATCCGTCTAGTGGCACTGCAGTGCTGTATGCCACCGAAGTAGACATTGTCAACGAATCCCCACTGAAGCGCAAGATTGTCAAGCTCAGAAAAGTAAGAGGCTTCTCTAACTACTTTTTAACTCCTTAGAGTCCAACTTGCATGCAGCAGAAAACACTCGAAAACACAGGAGGCAGTTTGAAATTCAGAAAGCACATGCCTAGAATAACAAGCCTCCCTAAAAATGTTAAAAAAAAAAAAAAAAAAAAAAGCAACAAAATAATTGGTATTAATGGACCTTTTCCGAGAAGCGTTCTGCGCACGCGCGAGCTCCCGATGCCAAGCGGCGGAAGTCGGAACGAAAAATCGAGGAAATTCGGAAGGAGGCTGTATATCAGCGAGTAGAACACGTAACTGCAGCATATATATAATCGTGTTACACAAAAAAAAAAACGTCGACGGGAAGGAAAACACGACGTTTGGGTGGATGCTACGGATGCCTCTCTTTAAAGTCGCGTTGGGCAGGCGCCGCTGCTCAGAGAGCGAAGCAACTGGTAGCATAGCTCCCTATATCGATTGGTAGCGCAGGTAGGTCACTTCCTTGATTTTCAGTTCGTGCAGCCATCGCCTGGTGCCGTCGGTATGTGGAAAAGGTCCATTAACTTGAAGTCATTGTTTGTCATGCATTATAGTCATTTCCTCTCAATGGTATTGCAGAACAATGCAAAGCAGACCTACATCATTGCTCAGCGCACTGAAGCAGTGCAGTCGCAATACAAATCCCTCCAGCGTTTCGCAGTGTTGGACATTGGCATTCCAACTTTGCCTCTTGAAAACCTGGCAGAGGCAGCACAGCTGTTGGCCCAAATGGTAATCTTTGACACTTTCACCCAGCGTTAGCACAAAATACCAGATAGTCCAGAGATCCAAAGTAAACTAAAGAATGCTAGCGAGTGGATTGAGGTTGCACATTTCTCTTAAGCCCGTCAAGAGCTCTCCAGTGTTGAATGCGTTATTCTGTCGTAAATCTGACTTCTGCAGAGCTGGGCTGCATATGTGCACTAGGAAATTGAAGTTGTCAATCATTGCAGTTGCTGTTATGTACTGTCGCTCCCAGCTTGAGCCCCTCTCCAAACTGCCAAAATAACCAAAACTGACCTCCAAACCATATTTAGACTGGAAAGTGAACCCGAAGAAACCGATTGAAGGTTTAAATTAACTGCCTGGAGAGATTGGTGCATGCATACTTTTTTTTTAAGAGCCCTGCATAAGCTGGACTGTATTTCATCCTAAAGGAAGTGGTTGAGAGCAAAGAGAAGCAGCACTTGTTCCTGCTGAAGCGGCGAGCTCCCCCAGCAAGTGCAGCAGTGCTTGGGTGCCTTCTAAAAGTCCCAGGCCTTGGAGAAGTCAGAGCTAAGGCTTTGGTGCGCAAGTGGCACAGTGAGTCCAAGTCGGCAATCCCCTTTCAGCAGAAGCATCGCGGTGTGTATCTCTATGCTACAAGCTGCTAAAATGCCACCCCCCCTTCCACCCTTTTATTTAGGCCTCAAGGCAATTTCGCAGTGCAGCGTGGATGACCTGGCGCAAGTGATAGGGAGTGCACCAGCTAAATGTGTCGTCAAATTCTTTTGTAATACCTCCTGACCTTCGACATACTTTGAGAAATACAGAATGCCATCACTGTTCAATGTCCTTTCTTTAAGTGAACATAGTGAAGTCAACCATTTCGTTGTTTACCCTGAGACTGGGGTTTTTTTAGAAGAGCAGAAGTAACAGAAAAAACAGACAGGTCTGTTTTTTCTGTTACTTCTGCTCTTCTAAAAACCCCCGTCCTCCCAGTCTCGAAGTCATGGACATCCCAGCTAACCCAGTCCCCCCTTCCCAGAAAAAATTCCTGGCTAGTGCACAGCTATAATGCCTTGTAAGCCCAAATGAGCCCACTGGAGAGCTGAACTGACCATCCACTCAGCTTAGGTGGGCTTAGTTCTCTGGAAACACACATTTGACTGCCATGAATGTGAGCTGCCCAGCTGTTCACAGTAATGTCAGTGCGGAAGAGCAGCCTTAGAACAGAGCATTGCCCTAGTGAGAAATAGAAATCTGTCTTCGTTTTACACAGTGCCACCCTAGTTGTGCCATCTTAGCTGTGGCAGAGGGCTTGAGAAAGATTCTCTGCTCACCTTTTCACCAATCATATGTACATTACACGGCACACACACACAAACAAGACAACACTTTTGGGTAGTTTACTCGCACAGGTCAGCGCCCCACATAAACACATTCCGCTACAGCAGTATACTTGTTGTCACCTCAAGAAAAACAAAGGAAATGTTGTGCATAGTTTATGCACTGCACAAAGTAGTTCTCAGAAGATTTAATTTTCAGAGGGGGAAAAAAACAGTTTTTGCATTTTGATGAAATAACAAATAACTGGTCTTAAATGCATATAAATTATACACTCACCGGCAGTGTGGATGTATATCTTGGGAGTGTACTGTGTTGTATTCTGTTCAGCCGACCACTTCCACAATTAAATGTATATACTTCACCATCTTGCATCACCATAAGAGGTAAATTAGTAACGCTATGTGAGAAGCCAAACTTTTTATATACTATGGTTCTTGAAGTCAAAACGAATTTAGTACTGTAGTGGTTTTGATAATAGCCTTTCAGCTGAATAAAAAAGGAGAAAAAAAAGCACCATCACATTTTTGTGCTAAAAGTGTCACACTTTGTACATGCATGATAATGCCTGGGAATCTGGGGAGCTCCCAAGCTCAATTTCCACTTATTATTTCTCGTCATATGTTTAATATGCTCGTGCAATGTTTATATATAAAGCCACTCTTCCTATGAGATGCATACAGACAGAACTAGCATAGCATGTGGCTTTACCAGTGATGTGATTGGTCGGAGTCATTTTGGAGCAGCTCTTGGAGCAGCCAAAAGTCAATTTTGGAACAGAAAAGAGAACTTTCGGGGCTTGGGCAGACACTTCATTTTCGTTCATACCACTGCAAATATTATGTGAAGATAGATATGTCGGCCTGTCCAACTAAAAGGCAATGTCTACTTTGCCTTCTCACTGACGTGCAACCCTTTGTTAGCATCAATTGCACCAGCAGAAGCGATTCCATCAAACACAGAACTAGTGTTTAGTTGCGTGGAGAAGCACCAGACATGGTAACAAGACGACTGACAAAGGACAGCACAAATCTGTGAAGGGTTATTGTAGGCACTAAACCCCACTGAGACAATGTTGGAGAACAATCATTTTGAGCACCTTAATTAATACTTCAAATTCTAGAGGTTGTAATAAAATGGCGATTTATAATTGAGATAAACAAAGCACTTGTCATTTGATTCTGAACATCAATTGCATTTCATATGTAGAACTTCATAACCCGCCAAACTTGTTAAGGTTCTTCGTAAGCTTCTATCCACTGCTCCTGCCAATTTAGTTCTAATTTACTTGCAACTATATAAAAATATAGCTAAATAAATGAGTTTGCATTAAAAAATAATCTTACAAGAAGAGTACATATAAATCATCTTGTAATATCAAAGTATCCTTGCTAAATCTCGAATTGGTAAAGGTACCACCAGCTTATCACAGTACATCGTATGTACAAGCCGAAGTTGTAATTAGAAATTGTCGCATCTCGCTCTGGACGAGTGCTTTCCCCTTAGTACAAGGGTGCGCCGCAGCGAAGCAACATTCAGAAGCGTGGTGCTTACTCCGCGGTTGCTTCTCTGCAGTAGACCAGTGCGCCCAATGAGACTCGTTAACCGTTCAGAATGCACTACGAACATGAGAATCGTTACGAAACTTCGGAGTACTCTGTCTTGGATAGGTAATTCAGTCGAGTAGTACATTACTTGAGGTGATAATCAAAAGTTCGGAAAACTCGCATAAGTGTATCGTAACGGTTGGGCTGGGTAGCAAGGCCTTAGCTATTACATTTTCAGTATTATTAAAGGAATAATAAGTTTTGCCGCAATGTTGGCATAAATTCCTCACATTTTCGTAAAATGAAACGGGATGCAGCAGGGTAAGCACTTCGGTGCTAATGGTGCAGCAATCCCATCAATGCTTTACTCTTGCAAGTTGGATGCTTACAGTTTATAAAATCCTTTGCAGTTTCCAAAACTGAATAAACAGCAAGGGTTTAGGGTTGTACATTATCAAAACAAGAGATTTATTTGCCAACAGCAGCAAAGCTCCCTTATGTACACGCCTAGCGAGATTGATCCCCGAGATCTTCGATGAGGTCTTCGTCGATCTCGGGCCACTTTTCGCTGATGACATCGAAGACGTCGTCTTTGACGTCACCTTGGATGACAATCTCATCATCACCCGTGACAGAAGACCCACAGGAGAACTTGTGTGAGAAGAATTTGGAAGCGTCCTTTAGGTCAATGTCAAATGTGCTGAGGCCGGTGACCACTGTGACAAACTTCTTCTTGCCCCTGCACAAAATGAAAGGAAGGGGATGTTACCCTTTTGCCCAGATCAGCATTCTGGAGCAATTGCAACAAATTCACAACTGTTCTGGGTAGACAACTGAAAGAGCACCAAGCCAAACTGAAGGTCAGTGCCATTGCTCAGTAACATGTTACTTGCTCTTCTGGCCACTGTAGGTAATTTGTCTTATAGCCATCCCAACACGAATTCCTTCAAGTTGTGCCACCAGTGGCGTAGCAGCCGGGGCCCCAGGTACTAGGCGTCCCCAAGTCACGGGGGGGGGGGGGGGGGTGCCACCTTTGGCCAGCACCTTGTACTCTTCCCACTTTACTGGTTGGTTGTGATCTCGGGAAATAAAAGGGGTTGGGGGTACGCTACGAATGACATAAGGGCCCCAGGTGCCGGATGGCCTAGCTACACCACTGTGCGCACTTAGAAGTAAACCGAGAATGTTGGGGTTTTATGTCACAAAGCAACCGAGGCAATGAGCGATGTGCCAAAGACTCCTTGAGGAAGGGATCACCCAGGGTTCAAGCTGTCTGCTTTGGCCCCAGAGGTGGTCGCAACTAGAAAGTGCTCTCCTAATGCTGACTGCAGTCTGTAGCTTTCTCTTTATGCAATCAAGTTGACAAGTGCCCTTCAAAACAGATACCCAAAATCCATTTCTACCTGGCTGAAAGCCCCTTCCCATTTTCCTTGATTCCTTGTTCTCCCCTCCTCAATGCCCAAATTCAGGTCAAAACAAATTGCAAGAGGCAGGAAAAAAGGCACTGGCCTTTAAATGCCTGCCACTGATGATAACTTCTGTCTTCTGCTTAAAGTCTATTTCCTTTTAATGTAATTTGGTCTATTAGGCATCTATTTGTCTGGCACTGAGGAAGAAAGGTGCCCAGTGCTTCATAAGCAGCATTTGCCACATACTGTGTTCCTTCATATTAAATCGAACATCTTCCACCAGTTACGTAGTTGACATATATACAAACACATGCAATCCAAATGGCCAGGCGTTTTGCTCAGATGTATGTGATCACTGGAAATTTGCAAAGGACTATTAACCTCGCAAAGCATTGGTGCTTTTACGACTGGTGACAATTGCTTCTAAGAACTGACAAACCAGTTCCTACTTACTCGTGCTCTGTTGCCACATTTGAAACAAATGAATTAAACTTGTACATGTTTCAGACAACACATGACAGGAAGGCCTTAGGTGGTGTTCACTGGCGGCCATAGTTGAATCCACTGTTGCAGAACACAAGCTCACGATGAGCGCTTCGTGTTGTCTCACTCTGTCCTTGTCTTGCGGCGCATTTGGTGAAAATAACTCACAATGAGCTTCCACAACGCTTCTGCAACATACACTTCACACCACGAAGATGGTAAGTCTTTGAAGGTAAGTGGGGTGTCGTTCTGAGCATGCGCTGTGGACGCTGCACTCATTTCAAGTATGGAGCCCAGTGAATATTAAAGTAACTGGATTGTGGGAAAGTAGCGCCCAGCTCCTCATATGGATGCCATTTTGGCTTATGAAATGAGCAATTTCTTTTCGATCTCTCCATTCTTGGTGAGCCAATCTAAATTTGCTGGTGATGCATAGCTTCATAGAGATGTTTCTTGTATACCGAGATTTTGCTATCCACACACTGACGAAACAAGCGTACATCTTCGTACCACCACCACATGCGGTGTCAGTGCTTGGAGGCATTTGAAAAATTATTTTCCTGTTTTGAAATATGCTAAAAGAACAATATAATTGTAAGAGATTTGTGGAGATGGGCACAACTGATAAGTTTATTGCATACACAGTGCCAAAGACTCATATTGGCAAGGAATGCCTTCAGTACAACGATGCTCCATGGTGATCTTGGTGCGACTGGATTAGAATGACCCTTTCGAAGATTTGAAGGGGCCGAAATGGCAATTGCCATAGCAACGGAGGCCGATTAGCCAATCGCCTTACGAGGTTTTAGTCGTCTGTATGTTAGTATATGTCTCCGGCTAGCAGTCTACTTTCCCAGGATCCAGTGACTTTAATGAATGCCACATACACACGGAGGAAACAAAACGTTTGGCTTCGTCAGTCGTGTCGCTTGCAAACTCGTGCCAACTGTAGGCAATATGGTAGCTTTTGGAGGACTCATCTGACACGCCTAGCAGTGGGCAGGGACATGGTCCACAAGACAACGGCCGTTTGAGATACGATGATATTTTGGCAACTAATCCCCCGATTCCTTTCGAGGTAATGACAGCTCTCATCCCAATTATGTGGTTGTTTGGTGTGCATATAAACCGTTTGAAATGGCAACCTGGGGCCACTGACGACTTGTCATAAGTAATGCCCGCTGCTACTCAAACGACTGTTTTCGTGCGGATGGAAGCATTTCGGTGGCCCGACTCACCTGGACGCTCTGAAGAGACAGACCCTCTTGTCCTTCTCGACTCGCTTCTTGGCTTTGACCATGCCCTTTCCGCCCCGTTTCTGCCTCTTCTTCTCTTCGTCACCGGCAGCGCCGGACTGGGAGCTGTCTTCGAGGTTCAGGCGTCTCTCGAACTCTTCGGGCAGGTTCTTCTGCAGCCACTCCTTGCATTTTTGGGCGTCCGGGTAGTATTCACAGTATTCGAGCGGCATGCTGCACTCCCCGCAGTACAAGACTTCTAGCGGGTACGTCACTCCCGGCTGCGGGCCCGAGGGCAAGTAGTTTTTCGTTCCTCCCTCGGACATAACTGTGGATAAGGCCGCGAGTCCTAAATTTTACAGAAGGTGCACTACATGGGGGCCAAAGTCGCAAAAATTCCTGCAAAATAGCTGCGACCAAAGTTGTGCCTTCCGCCCTACTCGTCCAACAGCACCTGGGCAACCTGCCGGGCACCGCAAGGGATGGCTGGGATGGATGCAGATACCGGATAGATGTATGCCGAGGCGTTCATTAGTGGAAGTTAGCCACTGCCCTCTAGGACCGTGACAAGACAACGGTGCCAACCGCTGCAACAAAAATGCTTCAATCAGAATTTTACATCTTCGATTACTAAAATAAAACCCACGTTTCTGAAGTTTAGCTAGTCCTCTTAGAGAAATATGTACTTTGATTTCGAGTTAATTTGTTTAGTTTCGGTTTTTCTGGTCATGTGATCTCAGCTGCGGTACTGCTTGCTTCGTGAACGTCGTCGATGAAGCCAAAATGCAAAAATCGCCTACAATTATCGGCGAACTGTAACTGGGACGTTAATTAGCGCTTTATAACGCCCCAACTCACGCTTCCAGTCCGAGTGCGCTGCCTTTATATTATGCTGAGTTACCAGCATACCAGCACAAGCGGGTAGATTTGATGTTACCACCGCCACTCGAGTGCAGTGCAGCCTGCAGGCGTGCACACAGTGCATTGCAGGAGCTCACGCTGACAGCCTCGTGTATCCACTGAGCGTGCACGCTCCATATTCACGCGATGCGCTGCTTCAGGACACTGTGTGTATGTGTGTGTTGTATGGTTACACAGCCTGAAGTTAGTCTGCCTCAACGGGCGACTTGTCTCAGCTGTAGATGAGCAAATTCAGTCGGTGCAGTACAGCCGCTAGCCTGGGGTTCTTTGCATTACGCAGTAGTGATACACGACAGCACGCCGGTACGATGCTCATCCAGATCGAAACGGGCAAGGGTGGGGATTGAACCCAGGATCCTTGGGTTCTGCAGCACTTTCAGGACAGCAGAAAAACGTCCCTGTCGTTTCTGTAATATTCCTCCAAACAGATTAGTATCCGAGATTATTTAAAATCCTTGGCAACCTTAACTCGTGCATTTAACACTTGACTGATTGTACCTTGTTATAGAGAAGGTTGCAATCAGCCAAGAGTTGCAAGGTTGCAATCAGTAGAGTTTTTCTTATCTGCCGTTTTTTTAAGACTCCGTTGAATTTTTTTTTTTGTCTCATTTATGCGACAAACACTTTCAAGGTCCACCTGATTAATCAAACAGTTTCATTTGGCAAGGGCGAAGTGATCATTAAATGCAGTCACTGCAACCTCACCCAGCTCTAGCACACCTCAACCACTAGCTGCAACTTCCAGGGAGCAGTGAACAGAGCAGTTTTAAACATTCATTCATTTGATCCCTGTAGCAGTCCATTTAACCCGGCATTGTTGAACACTGTGTTCAACAATGACACGGTGTGTTCACATATCGCATTGAAAAAGGCATTATCCAACTAGTGCCTCGGGGAACTACAGTTCTTGGCAGGTTTCCGTTGAAGGAACTGCCGAGGCCCAAGCACACATGGCATGGCCAAGGCTGCGAGATGACCCCAAGACCTAACCCACTAGTCTAGCCAATATGAAGACTCTAGTTACAATTTCAATTGTTGGACAAATTGGGCTCGGCCGGTGCCAGGATGATTGATTGGTGCTTCGAAGTCAAGCAGGGCATATATAGAGGACATGTTGGGCTTTTTCATCTGGAAGCCCATTGGGGAAAGCAGTGTTGAAATCTTCCAAGAATATGTCGAGTGTCTGCATTGTATTGATGGGCAGAAGTCATTGTTATTAATGCATAGTAGCGCTTCAAAATTAACTGCAATGTTCATACTTTTCGAAGTCCCCTTGAGTGCGCTTCTCCTCGAGCACCGATGCACTGCGGAGAAGCAATGCCCGCGGAGCTGACACCACGATATCGCGGCTCCCTTGCCGCAGCGCAGCCGCGCGCTTAGGCAAAAAACACCATCAAAGCAGTACGGTGCACGCGCGTGCCTGGAGTATTAAAAAACAAACAAAAAAAACAAACGTGATTTTTGACATTTACAGTGCAGCAAAATCTTAACCTTTTACCTGGCTATTACGCAGGGGTGTGTTAGGCAGCGATGTTCTAACAACCTGTGTTCCTTATTTGTGTTTTTCTTCTTTTTAGTTCAGAATCGAAGAAAATATTTGCATATAGCAATATTATCTATAAATCCACTCAATTAGGTATGGCTGGTCTCCTTTATAGGTATAATTGTATGTAAAATCTGTTGTTTCCTTGCCACCTCAATGTACTTATTGGACTTTCTGAGGTCACAGTCTATTAATATAGCTAGATTAAATTTAACAGAGCTCATAAGTGGGAAATTAGAAGCTTGGAAACAACCTTTGAGAGTTCAGCTGAATTTTCGTTTAAGTGTGTTGTAACAATAGTGAAAGGTGTGCAGAAAGACACCGCAATTGTTCAATATTCAATTAAAAAATATTAGGCCAAAACCAGTATACACTTTGAGTTTGTTTCAAACCCAAAACCCATTATTTGCGCATCCCTAACTACTATTAAGCAGAGAGCAGTGTGAGACACATTCAACACAAAAGTGTCCATTTGCTGTCAAACTCGTGACAATTGCATCACCGTGACACAAACCCTACAAAGTAGGCAAAATCACCTTTTGACGTCAAACACAGACCGGAGACGCCATCGGCATTCCTAATAGGTTAATTGAGACACCTGCAAAATTACCCGCTTATGAATGTTCAATAAATAAATATCCACAACGGCCAGGCCCCCTGTGGGTACGACGTTCTAAATAGTCTCCCAACACTCCAGCAACTGCAGTTTATTTCCACAGGCCAACTTTCAAAGAGATTGTATAAAATTTTCTGACATGAAAGTGCAAAACTGTCTGCTCCAGGAGTGGGAATCTGCTCCAAAACCTGTTGTTCCCTGCTACAAGAGCTGCTCCAAATCGCCACTTGTCAGTTCCACCACTGATAGTGCATATTGATGACATTTACGGACGGAGGCTAAATGCCTTGAAACTTCGATATATTTGTCCATCAGTTTTCACATTTTTATCAAATGATTTCAAATTTAGATGCAGAAAGAGCGCCCAAACTCCTGTCCATAATGTGCAAAACGATTGTATGTCACACAAGGTTACTTATGATCTCAAAGCCCTTTGGCATAAAAAAATATTGTTTAAATTGGTTTAGACTATTCGTAACTGCCATCAATACTGCAATTGCAACATGACCCATAAAACCAATAATTAAAAAGTTGATCGAGAGACTATTTAATTAGCCCACCTAACGTCTGCCATACCTGATACATACATGAAGATGGCACCCATGTAACTCTCGTCCCCTTTCCAAAAAATGTGCTCAAATTAAAATATAACATGCTGTACACATACACCAATAACTGTGGCAGTGCCTTGGGTGAACTGGGTGAACCTACCAAATATACCAGTTTCAAGTGCCTACGACGGTGCTTCTTCCGAGCGAGCAGATTTTTAGACGTTCCGTTTATGGGAACACATGGACCATATCGGGCCCTTCGTCCAACTGTCATTTCATCCAACGTTTCAGCGAATGGCCCCATTTTCCTGCACTGAACAGGCTGAAACTGCTAAAACTATTGTGGGTACCAGCAGACGAGGCATGCTCGCTTTGCTCGCATATATGCTTCTTGAGGCCTGCACCAAGAAGGATAAAGTCGGGGCATAAAATGCGGCTTCTGTTGTCTCATCTACGTTTTGCTCAAAGTGGCTCCACATGGTCATAAAACCCTACACGCTAGTAAGCCCATTTTCCCATACATAACAATGTAAAAGCGGTGCAGTTGAGTAAATATTTTCAGTTTTATTGTTAGTCTCATTTTTGTTGAAAAGTGCAGACTGAGTCTACAAAAGGTTTAATTCCAGTGACTTTCTAGACTCTTATTCCATCACTGCAAAGTACACAGCTGGTAAGCTGAACACTCCATTACAAAAACGTCTTCCAGCAATCATTGACAATATTACACCACCAACACTACATCGGGCTCACTGGAATTGTATCCTAGCTTCCAACATTCCAGACTACATACTTTGTCACATTTCATTGTCTCTAGAACGAAATTGTTCTTCCTCCAAATCGTTGAGACAAAACCATCTCATTTTCACTTCTCGCCAAGACATGAACTATCACCTCTTCGAGTTTTATCTCCATGATTGAAGTTTAATCAACTCGTAAAAAAATATATTACAGTTAAATTGAAGCACTCTAGCACCACACGCCTAAAGGCTGTAAACAGGAACTTGATGAACAACACGGGTCACTTCACATTCAAACACCAGGGGCGTCAATCTTTAAAAGCCCCCATAAAATTATATCAAAGATATTGCATAGTGTCCCATCGTATCTGAAGTAGAGAAAAATAATGCAATAAGTATAGAATCTGCCGCTTGGTCACCTGCAACCACACTCTGAGTAGGCGGCACACCAGCAGCACCGCGGCCATTAAATGGGCTGCCTAAACCTTAGTCGCTGCACTATTATGCACATATTTCCCAAGAGTGGGAATGCTCTGGCAGCACCAAAAACGTGGAAATGCCCTTTCTGTCGACTCCATTCGGTAGTCTCTCTCTTTGCAAACGGACAGAGCATAAGATAACAGAAATATGCACCAATGACAATTCGAGATCAGTTTCGGTGAGGTGACTGCTGCACTTCTGCCATGCGTGTCCATTTTATGAGTGTCTCTGGCGAGCGATAGAGGAAGATGAGCTTGGCAAACAGGTCCTCCTCCAGGCTTAGTTCTCGGCTCTCGCGCACCAGGTAGATATCGAGGCACAGCTGAAGAACACGGTCCACGTTGGGAATGTCGTCGAACATGATGATGAATGAACTGCCAGCCATGAAGCCCCGGATGAGACGAGACACAACTAGCACAAATGTTGTGTACAGGCCCACAATCCTGCATCAAAGAAATTTTCCACAAGTCAGTGAAACTGACTGCACAGCAAACGTACGAGAGTCAAGCAGGTCCAGAGAACCTGACCACTCCGTTTGCTGCCATGCTCAACTGGAAAGCATGGCAGCCAGCCTTGTGCAACGAGACTCCACTTCTTCAGCCCTGAAGAAGCTCTTAGCAAGAGGTCCAAGGCTTCTAGGAAGTTCCTTTCAAGCGGAGCAAAAAGGTTCCACAATTGTGTGTTAAATTTAATTATTAGGCAATGCCGTAGCTGATGATAATGCAAAAGGTGCAAGCGAGCTGGACAAGAATAACAATAATCCCTGGAGAAGGGGAACAAGGGGGACAAAGGACAAACATTATCATTATTGTTATTTATGATCATTATTCACCCTCGCTGGAGTTAGACTGGTGGTAGCTGATAAAATCTGTTTGCTCTACTGACAACCAACACCTGGTTAGTTCAGTTGGTAGAGTGCTCTACTGAAATGGGAGAGGTCCCCAGTTCGATACCAATCACATGGTTGTGTTTGGAGACTTGTGTTTGACCTTTGTCCCTTTTGTTCCCCTTCTCCAGGGATGATTATCGCTAGTCATAGCTGATTTGCTCCATGAATTAGCATAGAATAATGCACACTTTTACTGTATACTTTGCTCCTGTGTCGTGTATGTCAGTGCCCATTCTCAGCTCCAGAGCACAGTGATAATGGTGGCAATCATTTCTTGCTTTTCCTTTAGTTTGTTTGTACCTATAGTCGGTGACAGGTTAAGAGTTCAGGGGTTCGAGTTTGGTCAAAGTGAGAGGGCAAGAGCATTCTCTGCCTCAGATTTAAAGTGGCGCAACAGATTGCACATAATCAACCAATGAGACATTTTAGACCCGTTCAAGAGTTCAAAATCAAACAAAAGTTTGGTGAGAATGTCTCACCAACTACCAAATAGCGAGAAAGGCCTCGCGACCCCTGATGACCTTGCCCTTAGTACTCCTTAATCCACCGGTCAATGCTAGCTTGTGTACGGCGGCAGAACGACTTGAGGTCTGCAAATGAAATGCGGGTTGTCAATGGCTCCCAGTGTGAAAAAGCAGACAGTCACAATTTCTGCCCGCGTCCGATCTCGCTCTGCAGTGGCGCTCTGTTCGTTGTACACAATAAACTTTTACTTTGTTCATTAGCAAACGGTGCATGGCGTTTTCTTTTTTTCTTTCCATCTCCGAATGGTGCTTCGTAGCAGATGAACTGCATTCTTTGCTCGCGTTAGCAGGCAAAGTGCCTACGAGTGCTATCTTCACTTGCTCCGCCAGAGGCAAATTAGACCTCGCTCTTGTGGTGACCAAAATCGGACCTTGGGGGAAGCCGCTTCCACCCTTTTCAGGGAACGCTGGAGAGGAGGTCACCTCTCCAGCGTTCGCTCTGCTAAAGTGGAGAGGGGTAGAAGGACTTACCCCTGAACTCAACCTGACACCTACTACAGCATGTCTTCTATTCCCCACCAGATTCTTAGCAGGTGGCAGTACATAGCATACTCATTTTTACCTCTAGAACCATTGAAAAAAGTCTGGCTTCTTGCAGAGTGTTACCAATTTCCCCCTTTCCATGGTCAATAAAGACATTTACTTGTATCGTCATGTAATATCAGTCACTTGCAATTTTATCACAGTGCCACATGTTTCAACAAAAAACAAAGTTTAGCGCAGAATGTGTTTTCGGGCAAGCTTCCAAGTCTAAAACACCACAAAAGGTAACGAAAAGTCATGGCCAGGTTTCTTTAAAAAATTATCGCAACTTTGTCCCTTGTTCTCGGTCAGTAGTTTGATGCTATACTCCTGTGCTACCAGAGGGGCTTCGAAAAGCGTTATATCAGCTGCTATAGGGAGCCTACGACACCTAAAGGGGGTGCGCCAATTCAACTCATGCGCACGCTTGTCACATGCTTCCCATTACGCAGCCAACCAGATTGCGGCAATACTTGCTATGAACGCTAAAGAAGGGATCGGGCAGCGCATGAAGGTAATAAGCCCTGCCATTCTTACTGAGAAAGTAAGAACGGCAGAGCTTATTAGGTTCATGAGCTACCCCACTCCTTCTTCGGCGTTCATAATGAGTAATGCTGCAATCCGATTGGCCACAGAGTTATAATGGAAAGTATGGCAAACCTCATTAAAAAGTTTAATAATTAGACTGTACTTTAAATTTACAGTAATTCTTTCTTCCCTTTCAGTGATCGTACAGATTGATCAATCAATCTGCCATGTTAAAAAAATATATCTAGTAATAAAGAACCACTTTTTCTCTAGCTATAGGGATTCAAATAAAGTAGATCTGATTTAAATCTAATAGGTCCAATTGATATAATTGGAAATAAAAAAGTAAATTTTTTTGTTTCTATTCTGGTTATATGTGAAAAACTTTCTTGATATGGCAATGGCTATAGGTGCTAGGAGGCAAGACACTTATTTCACATAATATGGGTATCCAGCTAAGAATAGTACTAGGGTCAGATAAGATCGACCAAGGCGCGGCTTGTCGACATTTTCGTGTGTCATTGCCTAATCAATAGTATAAACAAATCCACAAATATTTTCACTCAAAAACCTTGAGTAAAAATTGTAGACCATGAAGAGGTGGACACTTGCGTTTCTGCGCTCCTCCGGAGTGGTTACGTTTGGTTTGGTTTGGTTAGGTTAGGGTACACTAAAACTTCTTTGGGAAAGCAATGAAGATTTTTTTGGAACAAACTATAGGTCATGTTTTGTGGAATCTGGTATTCCTGTTTCAAAAACTATCTTCGCCATACAATTACGCATGGGCCTCCAGCACTAAGATCACCCACAAGCAAAAACAACTGCTTTGCTCATTAAAATGTAGTCTTTAACAGGTTCAGAGTGTATGAACAGCACTAATTGAGGATGGATCCATTCGTATGACTGGCTCTCCGTCAGCAGATGGCGGCAGCGTCGTCTAATAAAACCTGAACTTTGGTCATTACAACGTATCCAATCTTTCCGACGCAGCAGTTGGAAAGACACGGCAGATTTAGAAGAGCAGCAATTGCCTCCCTCTAGAAACCGGCCGATTCCTTCATTTTTAATGCAATTACCAAGAGCTGAAATGAAAGAAGTTCCTAGCTGCCGGTCTCCGTGGGATGAAATGCTAAAGGTCTGGGAGACCCGCGGAAGGCACGCACCCGTATCCCGTGAGCTGCGACAGCGCCTGCGGAAAGACCTTCTCGTTGAAGACGACCATGCTGAGGTTCGAGCAGGACCCCTGGTCGTCGCGCAGGAACGGGTACGGGTAGGCATCTGTGCAGCTCTCCTGGACTTCCCACCACTCGCTGCGTGCACTCAGGTTCTTAAAGGCCCCTGTGCGCAGGCGCAGAGTCAGGTTCCGGTAGGGTTCCCTGTCGGGCAAGTCCAGGGCCCGCACCACTTCCACTTTGCCCTTGCGGGGCACCAGCAGGAACCTGGCCAAAGGAAACGCCTCATCAAAACCTCCTTTCCCAGAGCAGTCCTAAACAAGTAGCAGTGCACGTCGGCAAAGAGTCGAGAAAACGCGCAACTTTCAAAATTGGTATCCATTCACTAAATTAGTTACGCCCAAATACAACGAATACGCAACTAGGGTAAATTTAATTCTCCGAACAGACTGAATATTGCTACAGCACCAGACGCTAGCTAGTTTTGTTTTCGAGACAGCATTGAGAGACCTTCATTCCATTCTAGTGCAGCCCCAGCGTGCTTCAACTTGATCGCGGGGTGTATGACAATCAACACAATCACGGGCATCTTTCACTTCCTTTTCCAAGACACGGAATGTGTTTTACGAGTCTATGAGAAAATCGCCATGAACGAGCATCATGATGAGCGTCATGAACGAGCAACATGCTCAGAGCGTCAAGGTTAGTATATATCTAGTTTATATATCAAGGTAGAGGCAGGGCTCTAACCTGGGTTGGTGCAGTGGCAATCGGATACTATAGCCACTGAGCTACTAGCACAGCTCGTCTGGAAGGGTCAATTCTCTTATTTGAATGCAAAAATGCCAGCAAGAGCGGCAGCTTTTGTATGAAAATAATAAATAAACAAACATAAATAAGAAATAAAATAAACCAAAATAAAAATAAACAGCAACATCTATAAAACTGAAATACCAAAAACATAAATAAATGATAGATAATAAAAAAATTGAATGCACACGGAGTCTGGTTCGTGCAGGACACATTCTGTGCTCCTTTATCAGCACGCCTCTTCATACTCAGCGTCATCGAAAACCACTCAATCAACTCTTTTTAAAAGGATATAATGCAGGGGCAGTATATTACGGAATTCCATAAAAACGCACAATTTGGTCGTGTTTCTAGGTTTCGATTTCTTATTGGAGCGCATCTCTGTGCCCGCGGTCCCGCTCCCCAGTGGCTGAGACGTGCAACACACATGCGCCCAACTTCCCTCCATGCAGCGAGGGAGGCCAGGGGGTGGTTTCGCGCCGCGACCATTGAAGGGCAGGATTGCGGGTGCAAAGATGCGCTCCGATGAGAAAGCGAAACCTAGAAACGCGTCCAAATTGAGCGCTTTTTTAGAACACCGTAAAATGCTGCCCTGCTTTATATCCTTCTAAAAAGAACTGATTTAGTGGTTTTCGATGACGTTGAGCAAGTTTCTAATTGGAACCATATGTTTAATTTCATGAATAAAAAGTTAATTAACGAATTTTAATTAATTAGCTGACTGATCGTTATGATTAGCCCCCTATACTTTGTCCCCCTGGCCATATAACTCGCATGCACAAACCGCCGAAGTGTAACTTTCACGGCTTTTTTTAAACAAATCTGTTAGGTTTAAAAAAAAAAAACACCCGGTGTATATATAGGGTGTTCCAAGCTACAAGGCTCGATCTAAAGTGGATCGTAAATATCGACACCTGCACGTAGCAATCAACTTTTCGTCAAAAGCGTATTTCACAGGTCATGTTTTTCTTGTAAAATTACAAAGCATGGCTCTCTTTCTGTAAAATATAGGACCAAGAAACTTGCCAGGGTCAACAGCGGGCGGAGACACAAACGACCAAGTCGAGTTGCGGGGTGTGTTTGGCGCGCATATTGATAGATGGCGTCGGGAGCAGCGTCCGAAGGTGTAGCCGACCAGCGAAAGAAAGCAGACGACATGCAGACAAAATCCGTTGGCAGCAAAAGAGCCGTCATTATGCAAACACATTTTTTTACTTTAAGTTTTGATTTTATTGTCCGCATCTATTCTTAAACCAAAGGCACATTACAAAAAGATTATGTTCATTTTAATAAGCCACGGTGATCGCGAGCAGCCTAGATAAAGAGGTAGCGCCATCTATGAATATAAGCGCCAAATGCTACACGCCACTCGTCTTAGTCGTCTGCGTCACCGCCCGCCGTTGACTCTCGCAAGTTTCTTGGTCCCATTTTTTAGATAAAGGGAGCTATGCTTTGTAATTTTACAAGAAAAAGCCAAACTGTGAAATACACCTTTGACGAAAGGTTTAAATTGCTACGTGCAGGCGTCAATTTTTACGGTCCGTTTTAGATCGAGCCTGGTGACTTGGAACACCCTATATATAATAGTAAACGACAAACTGATGCCTTCATACTTTTGACAAAGCCACCTAGCACGCCCCATCTTCGGAGATCAGACATTTACAAGCTGTTGTTGGCCGAGCTGTGGCACTGGCGGCACAAACCAACGCACCCAAACAAGTGCTTCGAAGGCACTAGTACGGGGAACAGAAATAAAAACAGGATTTTTAATGTGGGTTGTTTATATTCGTCTAAATACGGTATATTTCCCCGCGTTTGCATTTTTCTCGCATTCGAAACGGATGACTTAAACAACTCGCACGGTTCTCCCTCGCGCTGCTGACACATGACGGCTCATCAACATGAAGGGCGATTCACACGCAGTTGCTTTGAGTCTGACCGAGTGCGAGGGCTGCTATGGCAACAGCTGCGTCGGCCTCTAACAAAACCCTTTTTTACCCCATTTTGTTGGATGTAGCTGTTGCAATAGCAACCCTCGCACTCTGTCAGACTCAACGCAAGTATGTGAATCGCCCTTGAGACCATGAAACGAAACGGAACACTGTCCATTCACCTGGTCCGGAAAGATCAGGATCATCCTCTTTAGATAAAAATAGGCACCTGGCAAAAGTTTTCATCAAACGAGAGTCACCTGCTTTGACGTCTACACAACCACATCGGTAGGGTGGTGTGTCTTAGTAGATCATTCCGATGACGATAACCGATACTCCGCTGCCACCTTTGTGTATACGTGGTATTGTTGTCGGGTATGGTTATTGGGGGTATCGAAGGTTTCGAAATGATCCACTAAAACTCTCATAAACGAACACAACACGGTAAACCGCTGTGGCCAGTAAAGTACTCCAATTAATAAAACTTAAAAAACTTTTTTGGCTAGTTTTGGCGCAACATGCGTGCTTGGGAGCAGGATGGCGCAGTAAAAGTGGATTGGCGCACAATGTCACAATTGGAGCAGCGCTCCCACCCCCACGATTATCCAATCTAACTGCACAAACCACATTAGTATTGCTTTTACAGCAATTAAACATGTAGAAAAAAAAAAGAAAAGTCTTGCACTATGCCAGCTGGACCTCTAGAGCCGGTCAAAGGAGAGCCCAACGAACCTGGGCAGGATCGAGGGCACGCTGACATTCTTGCTGGTCCCGTTCAGCATCTCGGCCAGGCTGCTGGTCGTGTTGGGCACCAGCTGCACCGTGTGCTCGTTGCCCACAACCTTGTCGGCATTGGTGTTGTCCACAGAGCGTGCAAATGTCCAGCGCAGGCGCAGAGGGACCATGGCCCCTCCCAATTCCTTGATCAGGGCCTCCTGGCTCGGAGGGCTCACTGTCCAGATGGCTGTAGAGTTGCCGTTGAGCCGCACCACCGCCACGTCGGACGCATCGTAGGTTGCCAGGAAACTTTGTGCCGCACCACTCGACTTGTACTCCGCCTGCAGGCACCCAAGTTCCCCAACCCACTGCTCAGACAGAAAAACAAACAACCTGTTTCATCCATGCACAGGGACTTTGCAGACCTGGATTGTTAGAGAAGCAGTAATGTGATTGGCCTAAGCCATTTTGGAGCACCTTTTGGAGCAGCCAAAACAGAGTTTTGGAGCAGCAAAAGTGGCCCTTGGAGCAGCCAAAACATTGTTTTAAAGCGGCAAAAGTGGCTTTTGGAGCCGATATTCTTAGAAAAAAATAAATAATGGTTCAAGTGCTGGACAAACCAGGGACACTTTGCTTGCCGCAATAAACAAATTATAGTCAAGTTAGACCACCTGGGAGTCTTTCAACACGTAACTGAAATGCCAATGACATGACACATTTTGCAGTGCTTCAGTTAAATGATACGTATATATGTACCCGCTATAGGTAAATAAGACCCAAAGTGCACATGTTAAAATTTATTTGAAAATGACCAGCTCAGTATAAATAGCACAGCATTAGGTTGACTAGCGATAAAATAAATGAAAGCAGTCTCCAACTGATGAAACACGTGACGTAACTACTGCAGTGCAATGCGAAATTGTCGCACCAGCGGAGATGGCTGTTCGATCGAAACCATGCCACTCCGCTCCGTCGCCAACTGGTTCCCAAAATTGTATGCAAAACGGAACTGTCCAGCATACGACAAAAAACAGTCCAGCGGCACATGCTTGCCAGGCCGGCAGGCGAGGTACTAGCTAAACACACAGAAAAAAAGAACCTGAGCACATCGATGCAAGATCATCACGAGCCAGGGTCAAAAAGTTCTTGGAGCGCTTTGTGCAACGACTGCACTCGAGACAAACAAGCGCGCTGTGCGGGTTCAGCGTGCAGACATTGCCTTCTTTTCTTTGGCTCACTTCCCTTCACCAACTCTCTTTCGCAGCAGATTTTTCACATACCGGGGCCCCTCCCGAAAGAAAGCCCACCGAGAAAAAACCTAGGTAATCAGTAGTTCGACACAGAAGTCTTTGAGCTAAAGAGGGATTTTTGTAGTAGCGTATTAAACAAGAACAGGAATATTGATGAAGATGCGGTGGTATTTAGTTTCATTTTAGAAAGCGCTATATCTGCAGCGACGTGGGGACGGCAACACCCGACGTCGCGCGACCACGGTGACTGGCAGGCAGGGACCAAATATAGTTTTCCCATGGCCGTTGCTTTCAGGAGCGAGTGCTTCAGCCGCGCAAAAACGTGGTTCCGTTTCATAGCATGACGACATGGCTGGTACCCCAGCACATTGGCATCGGAGCGCCGCACATGTCCGCGTCTATCGTTAAAAAAAAAATAATATTAAAAAATTTTAAAAATGCAAGACGATGAGGAAACGGAACGAGACATGACGGGAAAACCATGCAAGACCGCATGAACGATTGATGCAGGGTACTTTGTGTCGGGCGGCCGCTTGCGCCACCTAGCTCACCCCATACTCAATTACAGATCTCAGTTTAGTTTCGGTTTACCAAGGCGACCAAAATTGGTCCTTTGGCACAGGCTTGGCGCAGATTATCCATATCTTGGCAAAATGTAGCAGGATGTAGCAGGGTTAGCCCCTTGGCACAGTTTGGCGCAATTGGCGCAGCAATCGCATCACTGGAGAAGGCTTGGAGAAGGATACGACGCTGGTACAAGGGGCAAAGGTGTGCGAGATCTCACCTGTAATCGCACCCAGCTGTCGTAAGGCAGTGGCTGCAGGCTGCCCTGCTGAGCGCTGATTTTGAAGATAGGCTCGTAGCCTCCCAGGCTCAGTTCAAAAGTGCAGTCCATGGGCAGAAGAGACTGCCCCACTGTATTGCCTAACGAGAACAGGAGCAGCGGGAACCAGATGACCAGAATGATGGCAAACAGCAAAATGCCTCCGAGGCCATACTTGGTCAGTGATGAACGACGAGAACCCCTGGGAACCAAATTGGAACTGTTTGAGGCACTCGCTTCGGGTACAGTCAATGATTCCTGTACTCTCTGACAAGGTTCCATCCGATCATGGGGAAACACGCACTGACCCATAGTGAAGCCTATCTACTTCCAACTTTACTGTTTAGTATATGTCCCACTATGGAAAGTTAAGTTTGGCGAATTCCCACTTGGATGCAGTGAGCCATAGGCAAAGTTGGATGCACTGCATTGTAACAGTGAGGATAACAGATGGACGACTCAAAAGGAGAAGAATAAATAGAGTCATTCAAGTTATTGTGTGGTCTCTGGGTTCTTCTGGTACTTCACAGCTCGAGAAACATACTACCTCATGTAAGTTTGTGCGTTTATGCACCGCAGTAATGACTATAGAATAAATACTTGGACCTCCTGCTAGATCGAGAAAGGTATCTTGTCTCAGCCTTTTGAGACTTGGTCAGAACTGCAAGTATTAATAGCTATCCCAGACTGACCAGTGCCTAGTGTTGTCACCAGAATTGGGTCTGGTGAATAATTGGAGCCCTTGACTGAGAGGGCAACTAGCCAACCTTGGTGTCGGATATTCCTCTTCAGCACGGCGCTGGCACTTGAGCAGGAACACGTTGGCAAAGATGTCCTCCATCTTGAGCCAGTTGCTAAGGTTCATGCTCGTATCCGTCCAGATCCAGTCCATCAAAGAGCGCAGCTCGTACAGGAACGGGATCAGCATGTACCTGCAGTCACAGCGCCACATCTCATTCGCCTCCCCCGCTGCACTCTGGCCTAGAGCCCGACGAGCAATCGAAAAGGGCCAAAACCTCCTCGCCAGTCAACAGAAAGGGGAACCCTTCTTTCTGCGGGGCTCAGACCTTTCGGGGAGGAAAAACCAGTGCTAGAAGAAAGGGACAGATGTACAGTGGAAAGGGGTTTTCTGCTTGGCAGAAGACCATTCTGTTGGTCAGCCTTTAAGCACAACCAATAAACGAGCTTCAGGGTTAGACCTGCGGCACATGGGCACCACACGAGAATGCCACGGCTTCACTCCAACATTCACCAGAAATGCTGGCATTAGTTCATGCATGGCATAAAGCTTTTCATGGAACTCTAGTAGTAGTACCTTAGGTTCAAGTCCAGCACATTGGCCAGTATGAATTGGCATATCAGCTGCAGAAGCATAAAACCGGATTCCTCCCCTGGCATTTGTCACTTCTCTCAAGCCAGGCGCGGTTCCAAGGGGGGAGGGGGTGCCAAACACGTTTGAACAGTGCAGCACAGACGAAGGCAGCTAGCTTTGGGTCTACCCACTAGGCATTCCAACCAGAGCTCGGTGCTCCAACGTCCACGCACACTCTCGTCTCCTCTCCGTTTCTGCCCACATTGTTCTTTGACATTCAAATGAAAACCTGTACCCCCATTTTCAGGCAAGAGGCAAATATCCCTCTTCCTTCGAGCGCTAATGATTTCATTTAAAGAGACACCAACACAAATGTTAGTCAGAAACAGATCTTTCCAATTTATTTTTATATGTGCTTACTCTTCCCCTCTCCTCCCTGTCCTTGCGCAAAGGGCCCCTCTTGTAAAATACACTTGCGGGTTCACCGTGCACCAGCGGGTTAGCCCCTCAGGAGAATTGGAAAAAATGTGTAAGCACAAGCCACACGGCACTGTTCGTCCACCCAGACGGTCGCTTTTTTCCTCGGCTATTTTAAACAAAATAATTTTCTAGCCATTTCTTTTTTCCTGAGGGGGCGGTTCGGTTAACCCATTCTGGACAAGCCCCCCACCAAAACAGAGTTCTCGAGCAACTATTGAAGATATGAGCTCACCCTTTGAAGAGGAAGTAGTTGATGTAGTTGTACTTCTTGCAGAAGAAGTTCCCCAAAATGCGTGTCGGGTAGCCCGACCGAATCTGGTAGGCCGACAGAATCAGGTAGATGCACTTGATGAAATACCACAGCTTTGGCGGAAGGTTCTTCTCTTCCACAAAGGACCGCTGCGAGATCCCCGGCAGCACAAAAAACATCCAAATGTGGATGACAAACACGATGAACACCTGGAAGATCAGCTTGCCCAGAATGTACTTGCGCAGGTAGAGCGCTCGGTCGATCACAATGAGTGCGAACTGTGCAAGCAGCATTATCAGGAACGGCACAGGCACCTGGGAAGGAGAAACAAGCGCAGCGTAACCTCCCAGTTTCCAAACTGTGGTCCTCTTCCCAGACAGTGTACACTCTGGAAACTGATGCTTCAGTTAGCTATGACTGCGGCTAGGCATGCACCTACCTTTACTCCAACTGGAGTTGGTAGCGCTGCATAAATAAATAATGGCCAATTAATTCTTCCATTAGAAATCTCAAAAAGCTCCAGCAGCAGCACGGAATAGGCTGCCTACCAACGATTTTGAGACAAATAAGGTTCATACAACTAACATTATGTAAAGCTTAGAAATAGCTGAACAGCACACTGCGCCAGTGTTGCGCTGGAAGTTCCATCGCTGTTCGCATTTCGTTCGAGCCCGATAGTATGCTGCACGACACTGCTGGTGCGAACGTGACATTGGTGTTGTTTTGTATTTTACTTGAAAATATTGGTGTGCACTAAATTTAACCGCTTAGGTTGGTGCCCCGATTCAGCACTTTCCATTACTAGTACTAGTTTTGATGGCGACCTTCCAATTTTAAAAGAAAAGCAGAAAAAACTGGCGCTTGTATGCACTAATAAGGTTGCGCTGTGTACATCTTCAGGAAGCGATTCTCCACGTACCTCATTCTTTTGGAAGTAGGAGGCCACGCCATCCTCAGAGCCCCCAGTCTGCAATAAAACAAGACACAGACACACACTCTGCTACGCAAGATGTCTTATGTCAAAGTACCTTCCCTGACAAACTTGTTTTTAGAATGTTTTGCTATGCACAACATGCAGAAAGGAGAGGATACCTACACCAAAGGCCCAGTAGCCAAAGACCATTATGAAGAAGTTGATGAAGTCGCAGAAAAACATGTAGGCGTAGACGTCTGTAGTGACCCTGTACACTGGGTGGAGGAGGTTCTCGAAGAAGTTGTGGAAGGGCTCCACATAGCGAGAGACACTGCAGAAAGAGCATCCCTGAGCTCAGGATTGAACAAGGCTGCAAAGAAAACTAGGATAATGCTGCGAGGATGGTACCCAAGGCCACCTGCTAGGCATACTCCACTCAGATTTCTGCCAACATTAAGCAAAAACAAACAACATCCCTGGGCACCTCTTATACACCTTTTGTGCCTTCGTTCTGCTCTTCCATGCCTACCATGACCATGCCTACCGTGCCCATACCTATGATGACCTAGGCACTATCACTTTTCTTGCCACAGATCAGCACCCCTGTGCTCCAGTTAAGCAAAATTAGTGGTGTAGGCATACCTATAAATAGTTTATACGCTTGCAGTGCAAATTGAACATGGTTAAAGTTGCTTAGAAAAAGACAGGAAAAGAGGAGAGCAACAGATAGATGACAGACTTCTTCCAACACACGTGAGCTGTGAGCAGGGGCAGACCAATAGGCAGAGTAGGCAGCTGCCTAGGGCGGCAGAATTTTTGGGGGCGGCCAATTCGTGGCCAACCCAATTTAATTGGCTCTTTTCTCTAAATCTAGCTCTGAATTTAGCTACTTTGGGAGTTCTAGTACCTCCAAATCTAGCCCTGTTGAAAATTTTAACTTCAAACAAAAACAAAATTGCACCTCAAACGGTTTCGTAACATTTGCCATTCATCATGCTAATTGATTACGCTTTGAAGGTCATTCTGGACAAGATGATAATCACAGGCATGCCAAAGCATTGTTTCTATTAGTTTGGTCTTGGTATTGGCATCATTCATGTTCCAAGACTCTTTCGGATGTCAGTGCTTGACAAGAGAGATTCTCAACAATGAAGCCTTTTCTACATTTAAGGACCCATTAAATTCTGGCAAGTACCTGGAGCAGACATCACACACCGACATTCTCAAGTGCTGCACTCACCCATCAAACATCTTGCTCACATAGAGGAAGTTGTCTTGTAAAGGATCTAGAAAGGAAAACGGACAGTCTGAAGGGAGCATCAAACACAGCATGGCATTCTTTTCTCACAGTCAAATGTTAGCCGGTGCCTCACAGGCAGTTACAAGCCAGCCTCGTGGGGTTCCTTTTCATAAAAAAAATGGCATACTGGGATAAAAAGTGTCGACTGTTACCAGAACCCGCAGTGGATGTAAAAAAAGGTGGATCATAAGTGAGGTTAATCCACCATAGCATCTTTGTCCGATGTGCTTGCAGGTTTGGATAAGGTTAGTGCTAGATGCCTTGATAAAGAACGTTCATGAAAACTAGCATTTTAGTGACAGTCAGGAAGGTCGGTGGCATCTCACATCGGATGAACTGAATCGAAAATAACCTCCTTTCTTCCCTGCTGCCCATGAAATTTGAAGCAGTCTGAACTCCGTCAAGGATGCCAAACAATTTGCTGATTTGACGGCATTTATCGAGGATGTTGGATCGATCTCACCAAAACAAATCTTTCTCTGGCTTGCAAAACAATCGCACATTCTTGGAAAGAACTGGAGCAAATAGTTGAACACTGCACATGGCATCCCGATACACAGGTCAATGTGATTTTTACTGGGCACTCAACGCACTGGCAAATTCTATCGAGGGAAACCTAGGACGATAATAGTGTACTTCACTTTGTTCCAAATTAGAGCTTATTTTGTCAAAGAGATTTAGACCCAAGAATCCTCAATTTAGTGCAAGAGGATTTTTTCCTTCCACCCAGATAAGATTTTCTGTTTTCAAATAAAAAAAAAAACAAAATCCGAAAACACTTGGTGGTAAAACTTTTTAAAATTTGAAATTACCCCAACCACTCCAATTTTAAAACTCGCAAGAACAAAAAAAAAAAAAAGTTCAAGTGTATTTTACGCAAGTATGGCCCAAGTAAAGATATAGTGAAGCAACCCTTGTTTGAGAGTTTTGTCATGCGACAGTGGTACAGTCGACTTCCCTTAATTCAACCTTGATGGGACATGCGAAATTGGGTCGAATTATCCGAAAGTCGAATTAAAAGATGCGCGCGAAATTCTGAATATCCAGTGCTTTAGATCAGATGCGCCAACATGTTTATAATGAGCCGCCGCACACCACCAAAAGGCGGTGGCAGCGGCCGTGTATGTCCTTTGCGCATTCCACTGCATGCCCCTTTCAAATCCAATTGCCAAGAGGTGCACAGAATGCCACAATTGATTAAACACTCCCTTTATTTACAAATGCCGCTCGAGAAACGAGACCATCTGGTGTGGCAAACAGTCAAGCACCTAAATGTCTCCAAATGGAGACAGACATCATTAATTTCCCCCAGAGATCAACTGAATTTTTCATTTAGAGTAGAGAAATATCAATTTCCATTGTTACAAATAAAAAATAGGAAACCGAAATAGAACTGAAAGCACATGTATAATCTGGCGAACTTCTACCTGCAACTAAAAAGAGGCATCATACATCCCGCGACAGCCAAGGAAGGGCAACTGACCCAATGCTATCAACCATGGATTATTTTATAGAGATTATGTTTCTGAGAACATTCTAGACGAGAACATTCACCAGGTTCTGAGATGCAAATCAAACATTCGAGAGGTGCAACAAAAGGTAAAATAAAAAGAACTAGAGTGGCGGGCTTCAAACCCTCTGCATCCCTGCGAGAGCCAAGTGCTGCCAACTCGGCCATGCACGCAGCACTATTAGACCAGTGCCTACGAACCATACGACTCCTTCCAAGGGTCATAAAAGACTGAACCACACTTTCATGAAAGATTATGTAAATCCCACCAAGGAGAACTGCTACACAAAGTTTAGGGCAGAGCATGTAGTCCACCAAAAGCAACAGTATTCTCCCATATGTCTTTTCCTTCCGGCTTGGGTGAAGTTTTCACCAGCTCCCATGCGCACTCGCCCTTCTTTCAGCATTGTCCCCCTTCTCGTGCAGCAGAGCACAAGTTTACTCACCATCACCGCCTCTGGAAGTCAGGGAAGGGGAGTCTGGAGGCTGTGCAAGGGTGTCGATGCTCTGCAAACATGGCACAAGACATGGCACAAGGTTATACAACTGGCAAATATCACACTATCTGGACAAGGACAAGCCTCTCAGTGCACCTACCACAAAAGGATTGCATTTGGCAAACCAAAGGTATCCCATGTTCATGGTACTTCTAAAGTCCAGCAAGAAGAATGAGAAGAGAGCGCTCAATTTCAGCATTATGGAAAGTCAGCATTTCTCTAATATAGCTGATTATCCAGGTGTGAACAAGGTTTGGGAATGCTTTCTAAGTAGGAGTGCACAAATATCAAAGTTTTCTAGTTATAGACAGCTTTCACTAACTTTGGAATTCTCCCTGGTGGTACATGGTTACATTTAAAATCCCCCCAAAACGAAACAGTACCAAAAGAATTACAAAATAATCAATAGTTAGGTAAAACTTCTAAATTAAGAAGAAAAATGTTCTATTAATGTTAAGGGACATGCTCAACCTTTCAGATCAAAAAGTAATTGTGCGGTAAACTTGCAAAAAGCGGGCAATACTTGGAATTTTTATTGAGCTGACTGAAACTTCTAGGAAGACCTTTCTTCTAAGTGAATGCAACCAGAATTCACTCTCACATACAGCTTTAAAAAATCCTTCATCTAAACAATCACCCCCCAACCAGGTTAAAACTCCAAACCTGAAAGCGACCAGTTGGTCACCATACTGCAACAACTCTGACAAGAAAATATCAAATTAAAGAAACCCTCATTAAAAAGAAACCTTGGAAATGAAAAAAATCGATGTATATACATATACCTGGTGAGAAGCGAAGTTTAATAGAAAAGTGAAGTACTACTAAAACTTTTCGCACACTAGTCACACATTATGCAAGTATTACATATGTGTAATTAGGACAATCAGTACCGTGCCCTTCCAGAGTCTCAAGGGTTTGTACAATACAATTAACCCTTACCAGCTCAATTGTGCCATTACATTTTGTTTAGCTTCCCTACAGAAGTTTGTAAACAAAAAAATGGTTGACGAAATCGCTGTACAGATTGCCAGAAATGCATGCATAGCTTGTACTGTGTAAGCATTTCTTTATTAAACTGCTGTAGAAACTCTAGGAATTTTTTTTTGTTGACGTCCATGAAGTCTTCTATCACATTTCGAACCAATCCACATATATGTCCGATCTAATTGTCTTTTTCCTGCACATGGGCCTCTCGCAACCAACCAATTACTTTTGTTGCTAAATTACTGCAATTCAAAGGTTTCTCTCTCACTGTATCGATATAAACATGTGTACACAAACATAACAGGACCCCTGGTAATTGTATTTGCCGTTCAGAAGCTAATGTATCATATTCCATTCATTGGGTACGTTACTCCGTGGTAACAACTCAAGTCTGTATATAACAGATGTGAGCCGCCTGCTTCATTGCTTACAAACAAAGCCATGGACGTGAAAGTGCATAGGGTTCACTCAGAAATGCTATCACATTTAAAAGATTATGCTGCCTGCCAATGGACCCTATACTCCAGAAGACTTTTTTTTTTTGTGCCTGGAGCGAATGTCATACTTCTCAAAGTCAAAACCAAAACCTAAAACAAACCCCTCTAAAAAAAAAAAAAAAAAAGTTTTGACCAGGTACCTTAAAATACCGCAGAAGCACCCACTTTATTCAAGCGCCCACTATTAACATTTCCCAAAATTTGGAAATTCTATAAATTACATGTTAAGCGCCCAATTTGACCGGACAAGTGCCCATGCCTAGACTAACCCGGTTTTCAGTTAAAGTGGAATGGGCGCTCCCCTCGTATTTGACAGTAGTTGAGTGCATGTCCATAGTAGTTACGCTTTTGTTTTGCAGTTTTACTCTTGCTCGTTCAATCTTTCTCCCTTTCTACATTTGCCACTTGTTTTGCACTTGTGGTTTCTTTTACATACTATTTTCTTTTGCATTCAGATTACGCGTGAAAATTGTTGCAGGCAGGCACCTTGGTGCTCGCAGCCTTTGCAACTTTTTAGACCGTGGAATGCCAGGTGCGTGGCATGCTGCCACGTTTTCCTGAACATCTCTACCCTCGTGGCAAACCCTGGGTGGCACTTAGTTTCCTGCACTGCGTTGTGTAATTTGTCCTTGCAGGCTCGTAGCCGCAACCAGCCATCAAGCTAGCATTGAAAATGGCCAAACCGACACCGGTGCTCACCTCGCTGGCTTCGTCCTGGGAGCCCGACGTGGCTGGATCGGGACTGGCGTGGTCGGAGGACTGCCTGTCAGCTCGGACCTCGCCGCACAATGCGGGCTCGGGTGGAGACTGGACGACCGACACGCTGGCGCCCCTGTCAGTGTCCTTCCACAGGCCCAGGCTCTTGAGCATGAACCGGTGGAAAAAGACGAGCAACAGGAGGAGCAGGTCGTAAAGTGCATAGTCACTGTCCTCCTTGCGCTTCTCGATGCCCAGGATGCGCGGCGGGTCAAAGGGCCGGTTCACGGGCCCCGACTCGTTCCAGTCAAAGAAGTCAAACTGGAAGAGGTACTTAATGACCACAATGGCCTCCGTGTAGGTGATGATGGTGATCCAGAAGGCCTTGGTGGGGCGAGGCACCGACAAGGAACCCCAGAGGAAGGCCATCAGCGGCAGGGGCAGGGACAGCAGACTGGCAGACTTCATCTGATTTAGCACAATCACCAGATAGCACACCACCTCGGAGCGTGACACAATGGCGTAGTAGCATGCAATGAGGAAGCGCACCAGGGACGGGTGGCTCGGCTGCCCGTCAGGCTTGTCAGCACCGCCCACCATTTCCATGCTGTCACCGAATAGCACGGCGTCGCTTCCCTTCTTGTCAACCGTGGGTACAGCAACCTCCTCCGAATGCTTGTGAAAATGAAACTTTCTGTTTCTAAGAGCGGGTTCATTGAGTGTGGTAGCCAGACCAGTAACAAACTGTGCCTTGACAATGCGCTTCTCATCCGCAAGCTTGCGTGCCACGTACCGGTAGTCTCTCGAAACTGAATTGAGCTTAGCGGTGGCACTAATTAGCATGCTGTCCAGAAGAGCCCAGCTGAAGGCCAGCAAGTTGACAACCTTCTCTAGGAGAGTATCTTCGGCGGGAGGCTGTTCCTCTAGCTGCTGCTGCAGTTCTTCGGCTGGTTGCTCGGTTGGTGGATCAATGTGCTCAGTGTGCAATTCTTCGGGAACACCCGTCTTGTCTTCTTCGGCGCTCATCGAAGGAAGATCACTCGACGTGGCAGGCTGCTTACTCGAAGACTTGGAGGGCTGGGGAAAAACCACGAGGCACGGCGGTGAGCCAGCTTGCCTAAGGGCGGCCAACCTTTGCAATGCACTCCCAAGCTACATCACGGAGCTGCAATCCATGGAAATGGCAGCCCCGTGCAATCAAATTCAATCTGAGAGGGCACAGCTGAAAGCGCCTGCCTTTCATGGATAAGATTATGGGCAGCAAACGGTGTATTCCCACAAGGGAGTTCTTTTATGGAAGAGATGTCATTGAATTCGGAGGTCACATATGATGTCTGCTAATCTCGCAAATGACCAGGCAGTTTTTGTGGCCGGCTCGTAGAATATCAGACTGCACCCCTAGTTTCCGAGAAGCAGCACACGGCTGTGGGATGCCCTTTTCTTTCTCCTTACCCCTCCTTTTGCTGGACCAGTATGCCAAGGTCGCAACATAAAATCTCGCCCCAATCATCCACACAAACTCACTTCAGACAGTCTGCCAAAATCAGCTTTTCAACGTATCACGCTGCCATTTACGATAGAGGTGCAACTAAGTGATGCAAGTTTCAAGTGAAAATTTCAACCGATTAACTTACCTTATTCAAAAAGAAAAACAAGAACCTGTTTCAGGCAATCTACAGTGCAATTCACGGACGTTGCCATGACCGTGCTCATCTACCTGTATGTGCTGCTGACGGATGGCACAACATGAGACACAAGAGGATGTGGCGCCTCAAGCCCGATTTCTGTACCAGAAATAGGGGACCCTGATCGAGAATTTTCAACATCTGTTTTCATATTTAGTCTATTTTAAAAAATGAATAAATTACCACTCTTTCAAAATTGTACATGAGAAAGATGCACACCATGCTGAAGGAAATATAGTCAAAACTTCCCAAAGATTGTCTGCTAAGCTCAGCACTGGCACGCTCTCGACACTTGCAGCATCTATATGCCTTTCAGACGGCGCGCAACATTTGTGAAATGCCGCTATGACTGCCCAAAATAGTTTTTTTTTTCGGTTTTGAACGAGGCAAGTTCATTGGTTCATATGTTCACTGTAAACTTCCACCACCTAGCCACGCCTTTCTAGCGAGTCGCAGTGCGATGTATTGAGAAACCAATTTTTGTGGACCTTATGAAGTGGGTTCAAAACATGGGTTTACATGCTGTATATTGACTTGAGAATGCTTTTCTAACCCACCTCCACCTCACCTCTCCTCTCCCCTCCCCTCCCCTCCCCTCCCCTCCCCTCGACTTTTCCTCGTCACAACTGTGTAACGTGTTCGGTTTTTTCAGCCAATAAGTATCTGTTGTACGAATAAACCATCAGCAACAAGAACCAACATGCCCATCACCTTCCGACCAGTTGCTCAGAGCTCCCTCACGAATGTCCTACATTTTCTCCTGGCTTCAAGGCCGACACTAGCACTTCAGTAAGTTTAATTGGTTCGATTCTCCCATTCAAGCAGATGCATGGAATGTGGTACTCTGAACATTCAGTGGCTGTGGATTTGCCAGGAACAAGGTGCAAGATACAACTATCTGCAGTAACACTGCTGGCCAAGTTGCGTCGACCAAGCAGGCTTCCAGCTTGTGTGGGCCCACCACAAAAATGTTGTTCTAAAGAACAAGGAAGCAAGACACCTGCAGAAATAACAGGTATATAATAGGAAAATAAACACCCAAAATATATGCATAATATTACAACATAAAGAAAAAGACAAAGAATTAAAGAGGCCAGAATGACAGCTGCTTGAGATTTAACAAAGTAGCTGCGACATGACTACAGCAGAACCTTTCAAATCAAGGTAAACCTAAGATTGGGTCTTTCAATAGTCCCACAAATCCTGTTGCTCTGACAACACACAAGGGCACACTGATCAAGCCTGTTGCAAAGTCGGCTACAAAGAAGCTGCAACCCGATAAAGTGGCGAGTTTGGGTGAAGCACCTGAGAGGCTCCCGAGACCGTGCGGCTCAGTGGCAGTCGGTCCATGCTCACGATAGGGGAGAGGCCGCTCGAGTCATTCATGTCATCTGCCTCCTCTGAGACCAGTCGAGCGTCGTCCGATGCACACTTGATGGTGCCCGCCTTGATGGCACTGCTCAGCAACTGCATGCAAGGGCACAGTCCACACCCGTGTTGGGTACGAGCAAAGTCAAATTTGGGAGTGCGTGTCAAACCAACTAAGGGCATCTGGCACGCCCCAGCGGAGGACTGAGGAATATTTTCCACCCCCTGGGACATCATGACCTGCAAATCAAATCTCGGTTCAACGCCGCCTTCTCCGCAATACCGCAATAATGTCAGGTTGCGGGCACCTCGGCTGGGCTTCAAACCCGCCACTTGGGGATTCGTAGGTCGGTGGTTTGCCTCCGAGCCACTGAGGCAAGTACTTCCATCGCCTTGGATGCTATGCAAGGAGCTAACTACATAGACAATGGCACAGCAGGCACTTGGTCCATTCAATGCCTCCTTTTCCTCTCACTCTTTTGGGTTCTCAGACTTGGCTGAGTTTAAAGAAAGCTGGTAAAACATTAAGGGGTTGCTTTTGAAGCACATCTATCGTATGGGTGTAGAGAATCCGACAGTCAGAACCAATATGCAATCACTGGATATTCCCGTCCTTTCTCACACAGAACTGCCATCAAAACAATGGCTGTAAAAGTGGCACCAACTTATACGGCAATTTTTGCCGTCTGATACTCAACTGAACAAGTACGAGTAAAATGCAATAAAAAAGCAGCACTATCACATTTGCACCAATTGTCTTGTGCAGTGTTCTCCCGATCTTAGGGGAAAAGTCAAGTCTCAACTCACCGCATTGAGACCACGGACTTTCACATCAGCATCCTCAGTTTCGCCAGACTTGTGGCCCTTAATGTCCAGGTCAAGGTCAATGTCCATGCCAGTCAAATCATCAAAGAGGTAGAAGTCACCCGAACGTATAGCTGCAATGAGAAATGCTGTATTAGCGATAAGTGTTACGAGGAGAGTAGCGATTAAAAGCATTCACGGAACGTATAGGGGTCAGAAATCGACATCAATCAAACTGCAGGACAAACATAATTTTCCATCAGATCAGTACAAGCCTTGCAGTGAGCGGGATGCTGACGTCTTATCAATGCAAATTGAGCTTCCTCGTTAACACGCCTATTGTAAAGCCTCTGCAAGGCTTTACAGGCACGTTTTGTAGCAACAGCAAAAGCCACATAACTACTAAGCTTATATACACAACCTATTACTTTGAAGCATACTAGTTACAAACACCGACACAATGCTGTTCAGTCAGCCAACACACAAGCCCAAATAGCCAAGTCATAGGTGCGTCAAGCTACATACTCTCAATCATATCAAACAGATTTGATGTTGAGAGTTTTGATGTTGGGAGTAAACTATTGAGCCCATTTGATGTTTGAGCGATTCAAAGAATTTGCCTCAACTTGCAGCAGTAGTGACTCAAAGACCTAAACGAAAATGGTTTATAGAGTGTCACTATGACCGGAATAGTAAAAATCCCCGTGTGCCCAGGCACCCTAAGGCACTGGGAGCAAGACTAGAACAGACCCCCAAATTCATGCAAGTAGAAAGGATAGGCTCTGCATCTGCAGTGAGCTTCATACATCATTTATCGGGCCGTTGGTTAGTGCAAATGCAATATCTTGGAAAGCTGCGTGCCATTTGTTGCTGTACCTTTTGTTTAGGATGGTAAATTTCTAGTTCATTGTAGATGTGAGGCTTATCGATTCTACGAAAACATCTCCACGCATAAATTTGTGCAGGTTTGTCCCAGTCTCTGCCGACGGCTTATCATGCCCGAGGTGCCCCCTGCGGGATTTAACCGCTCCAGCCGGCATTCTGTTCAGATAGCTCGTAGTGCCGCACCCTGTACTACCGTATAAATGGGTAGAAGACTGCGCCAATTTGCATGTGCAAGTAGTAACATCAACTACAGGCACTTTCTTGCATCCCCCTAACGGGGAGAGCTCATGTACAGCCAATTTTGTTTTTTTTTAAGAAATGTCCTACAGACGACGATGAGAAAAAGCGCCATAGAACCCCAAAACTGTTTGTCATCCCTTGTCCCAAGTTCCTTTTATTCTTTCCGTGTCAACTTTACCAACATGCTCTTCATTTAATTTGACACATAAGCAATGGCAATGAAAGAGTGTAACACCTCCTTTTCTTGCACATCCACACTGCATCCCTCTGATGCAACTAGCAATCAACAGTCTGTCTACTTCCACAGACTCCAGATCTTTTAGGACTGGAGCCTGGATGATGCTCTACACCTTGAAAATGAGTGGACATCCGGACGAGGTTTGCAATTGTGAGCCAAAACGGTATGGCAGTAGGCAGTGCATGTGCAGTGCATTTCTGTGCTGTATCACGTGACCAGACAAGCAGGCAGATCACAAGCAGTGGATGCAAGTGTGGCAACATCGAGAGAAGCTGGTGGATGCAGATGAAGGGCAGAACCTCCGAGACATGTGGGGGACAATGGAACGCATATGCCTGCATCTCTGCATAATGGCCCTCGAACTGTTAGAAGTTCCTCCAAGATTACAAGCTCAGAATTATGAATCAAACAAGAGGTCAATGTCTGGAAAAGAGCACAAAAAAGAAAATAAAGGTGTCTCAGCTAGTCTATAGTCACCTAAAAAAAGAGAAAAAGAAAGGAACACAAGCTTGCATGGCTCTTTTTGTAATTATTTTTCAACACGTCTGCATGTATGGACTCAATTCACCATTTGCTTACACTTTCTCCACTGTCGCAGCCTCTACACAAAGTGACAGTCTATTAAGCCTAATATCTCGTAGTGTTCAAATGCACACGTCAAAAATTGGGCAAGCGTTCAGCAACAATTTCCACACCATAGCTAAGTTGGAGAAAGAAGGTGAAAAAGAGGTCATTACTCCATGTAATAATCCATTCGGTCTCCATGCACTAACTGCCTGTCCTCCCACAGTCTAAGAAGTTCTCGTGCCAGGGGAACGGGGGTTACACGAGTAGTGCGAGGACCGCTGGCCGCCGGCGTTCCTCGCCGGAGCGTGGGCCGCCGTGGGCCGGGGCACGCTCGAGAGCCGGACGTGCTGCTGCTGTCCCGCCGTCGAAAGCCGAGGTTCCATGTAGCTGTCCAGGTAGGCCGTGTAGCCCGCAGACACGGGGGACACCGTCAGCTGACCCACTGAGGGAGACTCCACACCCCCAGGGGGCGGCTCTTCTTCGAGCAGCGACTGACCCCCCGCCGGGGTCGAGTACGGTGTCGAGTACTCTGTGGGGAACGGGGCTCGGCTGCGCTAACACCGCATGGACGCGGGTGGGGAGTGGTGAGCTTCAGCCAGCTTCGTGGGTGGGAAACCATTGACGCTGCCACGCAACTCCAGGAAACCGTTTGCATTCAACACATAGGTTAGTTTAATTCGAAATCTGTGCGCAAGTGTTTAGTGCTTCTCATTTGGTGGAGTGGAGCATTGAATCGATCGGCCTGCGAATGAAACCTGCTTTCAGATACGTCCGGAGTGCACCGCCCACTACGAGTGCTTCACTTTGTGCCTTGGTGTGAGGAGGTGGAACAATGACAACAGTCGAGTGTTGACTAGCTTACTTTGGTGGTACGGCGCACTCAAAGGTGCTGTTCACCTTCTAACAAGGACAGTTCTGTGGGGCTACCCCAGTGCTTTAAAAAGTACCCCAAGCAAATGATGACTAACAATATGTGAATTCAGGATCGATGCATCAAAATAATTCTCAACCTTAGGTAAAAATAATGTACAATATCGAGTAACGCATGCTTCATCTGAAAAATATAACGTAGGGTAGCTTTAAAAGAAGCTCAGAAAAAAAAAAAAAAACTTTTAGCCTTTCCACTTTGGTGAAGAAGGAAACCCAGCGAAGCTGTACTATGGTGGGAATGATGTAATGGCCGGCCGCAAGTCAGCAAGCCAGAGCGGAAGCGCCCTTCCTGCTGGAAAGGTTGCTGCTATCCAAGAACGACTGTGACAACCAGACAACCAGTAAACCGGTTGTCAGTTGCCATTGTTGCTCATAGATGGCGGTAGCTGTCCAGAGTTTTGTGTCGAGATTTGTTTGCCCGCGGACACGATACTGGGGAAACTAGCCCTTAACAGCTCCGCTGTAAAAAAAAAAAAAGTGTTTCTGTTGATGCTATTTGGGAGATGAATACTGTTACATGTTCATAAATCCGGTCGAAAGTTGAAAGGTTGCTCAAATTCAAAGAATGCAAGCTCAGAAAATACCTCATATTGTGTCCTAGAGTAAAACGACACAATCCAAATAGGTTCATATACCAACCCTGTTCATCCTTTCTGTCTGCACAGTAATGCACATCCTAAACCCACTCAAATTTGAATTCACCTGGCTAGATGCATTTCCAGATTGTATTTGAGGTTTACCACTATGCTCTAGTAAGGAACTGGAAGGCTTTGTCAATACCATAGCTTTCATCTTGTCAGAAAATTGTAAGATTTCCAACATTCCCAGTTTGCTCACGTCAGTCTCTGAATACTACTACAAACAACTATTTTTGCTGGCTCAATATTTTGTGAATTTTGGAAAATGTGGGTTTCGAGATTATTTTATGGGCCCAACATCTTGGAATTCGGAGCGATATATGCTCTGCTCGTTAGCATGGGGCGACACATTCGTGAGATAAAGATTAACTAGCGAACAATAAGTCATTTACAGTACTATATGGCCTATTTCAAGACCCCCTCCTTGCCGGATAACTTGATGCAGCCCCTGTAGTTGTGCGTGCCCCTTGCGGCCTCTGTGCCCGGCCCCAAGGGTAGAAAAGTGAAAGCGGTGCGGTGCCCAGTCAGGCTCACCTTGGAAGTGGGTCTCTGGCTCGACATACTCGCCCCCGCGCACCTTCTGCTGGTTGGCCCGAATCTTGTCCATCTTGCGCTTTATCTTCTCCATGATGTCCTTCTCGGCAGCTCGTTGCTCCTGCACGTCCTTCATCTGGATCTCGTGGATCATCTCGGCCCCACGTGACGCCAGTTGCTGCTGAGCTAGGATCTCAATGATCAGGTGGTGGAAGTAGTACGACGTGAACAAGCGCTTCTGCACTAGCAGAAAGGCCAGGCAGATGCCATCCCAGAGCAGACCCGCCTCGTCCACCGGAACACGGCACATGTTGTCCCCGTCACTCGAGCTCGATTTGGTGCTCATCCCTGTGATAGTGCAACGGGTAAAATACATCGAGAGTCTAGACTAGCTCTTAATATGTTCGCCAATAAAAAAAAAACACAGCAGACAGATAGCTTCTTTAACTAGAAGTTTGACAACAGTCCAAATGTAACCTTAAGTGTTATAAAGTTGTAACCTTTAGTGTTATAAAGACACATTTGCTATGCAAATCTTTAAAAAACACCAAACTCCAACCCCCCAAAATTTTTTTTCTCGACTGTACGGAGAGGACACATGCTACAAAATACCCTTAACCCCAAGAAAGACATTTTTAGTGCAATATTTGCACTAAGAGACTCGTTTCGAGCCTTGCAACATGTTTCTACTTTGGGTCAATGTGTCTATTGTCCTAGCTGTCTTGCATCAGTGTCAGGTACTACTTGGAGTACCACTTATGCACATATTTATAGTCCATATTGAAGCGGAATTGTGAGATTGCACTCGTACTCCATTCATGCTTTCCGTGCCACTCCATGGCCTGAGCTTTCTTCTTCAGAGTGTAGCTATTATTCCCATTCCCAGACAACCCGAAACACCACATTCTTTTCCTTTCATCTTCTTTGTCACAAACATCCTCCTACCTCGCAGTTGGGGATGGCAACATCCAGGGGAAAATGGGCGTTCACTTTTGTTAGCAATGCCAACAAAAGGTTAGGATTTATCAGACGAACGCTCAAGCTTGCTTCACGGCACACCAAGCTGATCGTACACAAGAAGTTGGTGCGCCCAAAACTGGAATACGCGTGCGAAGTATGGGATTCGTATGTAAAAAAAAACTTGAGTCAAAATTGGTGAAGCCGACAACGACAAGCATTGCATTTCATATACTACCAGTATTGGAGACAGTAATCGGTTTCACACCTGTACAGCAGAGCCAATTTACCGATGCTCTAACTCAGCAGAAAACAGAAAAGCTTAAATCTTTTTTTACAGCATTATTAACAACTTGGTGCTTGTCGGCAAGCACCAATATATAAGTGAAGACATGCCGCAAATCACAAGGAATAAGCACGGAAGGCACGTGAAAAAAAGGTTTAGTAAGAAATGCTTTAGATACTCATTCTTTTTGCAGACAGCGAGGGATTGGAACGAATTACAGGGAAATGTAAATGCACGCAGCCAAGAGGAATTCGCATCTCTTGTTTCTAGCGTTTTATAGCGGCAAGGGCTGTTTGTTGTGTTAATATTGTGGGCATTGCACCTGTTTGACTGCAGTATTGTGCATGTTTCGGTGCAGGGCAGCGTGGACTGATTGTTAAGTTGTCACATAAACTGTGTTAACCTTGATTATGTGTCCTACTCCTACTTAGGTCCCGTAAGGGATCGATAGTACGTATATCCAAATAAATAAATGAAGCCAAACATTCTACAGTTGGGCTTTTCTGTAGGGGTGGGAAATCTTTACACATTTTTTCAGGGAACCTATATTTTGTCCGAAAGGTGGGAATAGCAACCCACTCTCCATTTTCCAGGAAATTAATATTTGGCTCAAAAAGTGACATATGATATTGGCATATTACAGGGTGTTTTTTTCTTTTTACCAAGGCTTTACAGATTTGCTTTAAAAAAGCTAAGAAAGCTACACTATTGCAACCTGCACAGGCGATTTATTAGCAGGGTTCTTTTTTTGGGGGATGAATCCAAAAACTTCGAAACACACCCGCCGGCAAAATTTTCCGCAATTCGAATTTATCCACCAAACCCCAAATTTTAATGTACCAATTGCCCAAAGAGACTGTGCTTTAAACTTAAATTTGGTCAGCGTACAGGGTAAATGGTCCCGAGAAAATGCCACCCCAGTTTTCTTTAAAATCTCAGATCATGGACAAAAGAGATCTTGCGACTTATGTTGTCAAGGTTCATTCAGAAAAGGCCACTGTACTTTTGAGCGACAACAAAAGAAACTGTTCCGGTCTCCAATTTGGGCCATACTATTTGTGCTTCTTAGGGGAAGGAGGAGTTGTGTTTTTGTAACAGTGAAGGCTATGGACCATTGAGAGTTCATAGAAGGTATCAACGTTTACCAAAGCAACACTTTTTTTCCTTGTTTTGCAGATAGCATCCGCATAGGGGGGCAGAGATTAAGGCATGATGCCTGATAGTCTCTGCCCCTCCCCCCTGTACAGTTCGGTAGTACAAACAAGGAGTAATAGATAACATCATGCACAAAAAATGAAATGAAACAAGACATATCAATATAAAACATCAATTACATTGTAATACAATGCAGCGTCTCATAAAACAAGAGAAGAAATAAAAAACGTTCAGCCTTTCCACTCCCATGAAGAAGGAAGACCAGCGAAGCCGTACTCGATACACTGCCGCACGTGCACCATGTGCGAGTCGGTCGCACATGGTGCACGTGACGCCAAACGGGTTCTCCATGAACTCCCTCTGGAAAGTAGCCGTCGCACCCGGGAACCGTTCAGCCGGCGTGGAGTGCTGTCGTCGCCGGGCCTCGCGCTTGCGCTTTGCCTTCGTGGCACGATCGTCGTCCGTGGCGTTGGCCCGCCGGCGCCCTTTACATCGCTGGTTCTGTTCTCGACAGCGGCTTTCCAGGCGAGCGATGTTCTCTTTGGTGTAGGAATCTGAAGCGCTGGACGCAGTGGAAGTCGAGGTGACAGCGGCTTTGCCACGGTTGCGCTGCGCTGCTGCGTAAGTCACTGCTCCTTCTGCAGCCTGTCTCCTTTCCCCGAAAGGGCGCGCCTCCCGTCGTTTGAAGTGCCATCTAGATTTTCGCTTCACAACTGTGTGTTCCATTGAGTATGGTGGAACGCCATCCAGATGCCGTGCATTACCCCAGTTGTGGAACTCCCGTGGAAGGGGGTACCCTCCTCACTCACTTCAGTCTGCCTCCAGTCATTTGAAGTGCCATCTACAGGTTTTCCCGCTCATTTTAATCCAAGCGACGACGAATTTAATCCAGGGGGACCTCAATTTAATCCAAGCACCATACAATTTAATCCAAGCGCCATACAATTTAATCCAAGCGCCACACAATTTAATCCCGGGGTCAGTCAATTTAATCCACAATATATATATGCACTTACTGCGTTCAGTGGTCGTGTTTCGCTTCCACATTTGGTAACTTAGAACAATTGTTGATTCAATTAGAATTTTTGGGGGGCAATCAATAATTTGATCACTGGTGTGATTACTTTGAGTTACTAGTCCCACTACTGACGAGGCTTAATTGATATGTTGGTTACTCTTTTCAGAGCGCAGCTCTTAGGCACCCATTTCTGGCTTGAGCGGCGTCTGTGTCGGCGAAACCTCGCAGTACATGATGGGTAAATTCCCCCGCTAAATGTAGCGGAAAATTTTCCCCGCTAAATTTAGCGGAAAACGTTTTCCCGCTAAATCTAGGGGAAAATTTTTTCAGCTAGATTTAGCGGAAAACTTTCCCCGCTAAGTCTAGCGGAAAATTTTCCCCGCTAAATTTAGCGGGGAAAATTTTCCGCTAGACTTAGCCGGGCAAATTTTCCGCTAGACTTAGCTGGGCAAACTTTCCGCTAAATCTAGCTGGGAAGATTTTCCGCTAGATTTAGCGGGGGAAATTTTCCGCTAAATATAGCGGGGAAAATTTTCCGCTACATTTAGCGGGGAAAATTTTCCGCTTAATTTAGCGGTGCAAATTTTCCGCTAGATTTAGCAGGGAAAATTTTCCGCTAGACTTAGCCCGGCAAATAATCCGCTAAATCTAGCTGGGAAGATTTTCTGCTAGATTTAGCGGGGGAAATTTTCCGCTTAATTTAGCGGTGCCAATTTTCCGCTAGATTTAGCGGGGAAAATTTTCCGCTAGATTCAGCGGGGAAACTTTTCCGCTTAATTTAGCAGGGAAACTTTCCCACTAAATTTAGCTGGGAAAATTTTCCGCTAAATATAGCAGGGAAAACTTTCCGTTAGTTGGCTGCAAAAGCGGGACCCGTCCCGCCTAAATCGGGACGTCTGGTCACTTTAGGAAAAAGGTTATACCTTGTAATTCAGGAACACTACTGACTGAGCTGAAGACAGTCGTAATCCCAAATTAAAAAATATTGACCAGAGTTGCTCTTTAATTAGCCGACTTATTGCGACGATTAGCCTCCTGTATTATGTCCCCCCGGCCGCATAACTCACCTGTACAAACTGCATCAGTCTAGCTTTCAGATATTTTTAAACAAATCCGTAAAGCTTAAAACAAAAACGCCCCGTATATTCCAGCGTACAACATTCAGTCATATCAAGCAATTGCAGTTCCACCGTAGCAGTCAGATGGTTGGACTATTGAACATATGAGTATAGAACGCACAATTAATACCTTCCAGAGCATTTCTGCCAGATAAATGGAGGCACTATATGGTAGTACCTTCAACACATTACAAGACAAATCATTGGCCTACATGCCTCTTTCAAAGGGATATTGAATCGAAATTTCGAGCTCACAAAACAAGGCTGGAGCGATGGGCGGGACGCTGCAAAATCCAAAAACATCACTCGTACAGCGAAATCTCTAACAGATGGCCGTATTTTTGGAAAAGAAGTGGCAACTGAATACGGTCGACGAGGCCAACGAGACATGTGACGTTGCGATTCTCATTCCCTCTCCTCTACGCTTCATCCCGTGAAGCTAGTGAACTGAAGCGAAGAGGAGAGAAGCGAGGCCGCTTCCCCTCATTCTCAAATTTTCCAGGAGGACAATGACGTCGTAGTCCTCGCTTGATATCGCTCCCTTTTTTTAAAAAAAATGCGACCATCCGTTTGAAATATCTATGTACGAGCGATGTTTTGGAGTTCGTACCGTCCCATTCAACGCTTCTGCGGCCTTATTTTGCGAAATCCAAATTTCGGTTCAATATAACTTTAAGGTGGTTTCCAAATGCCGAGGTACAGCGAAGCATTAACAAAGGTTACCCACCTGCAGTGCCATCCGGTTGTAGCTTCTTTAGGCAAGCAATGCCAAGAAGTTGAACCACCCAACAGGATTTCTTGGCAAGTTCATCGAGGAAGACACAGCCAACCACCTGGAACAGTGCTTACGTCTTGAGAGCTGACCCCCATCAAAAGCAGGATATCATTATCTTCAAGAACACTGCAGATATCTCAGTCACCATTAAGATATTTATAGCAATAAGCCAAAAATATCCATTTCATTGTAAACGCAATATTATAAGGCAACTGCAGCAGGAGCCTTTATAAGCTACATGCTAGTATATTACAGGTGTACTTGCCTGTAAAATGCATTTGATGAAGATGACTGTGACATTGTAGGCCAGCAGAGTGTTCCACCTGCAGAATAAGATCCCATGAGTGATCCTTGGAGAGTTTTCTGAATCCTTAACACAGGTTTCCTCTGAAAAGTCTGCCTACAGAGCCCAACTAGCACCAATGCCAATCACTTCCGCACAGCTCTCATCATCTGAAAAGTTGGTGCCTCAATTACTAGTAAGCAATGATAGAACCTTGCCAATACAGTCAAACCTTGATGTAACAAACTTCAATGTAACGAAACCCCCGATGTAACAAAGAACATAACTTTTTCTAAAATCAAGTGCATCCACTCCATGTATGTATTTTTGACCTCTAAGACCCCAGCCTGACGAGCAAGACACCTACGAGGTACCCAGTAACCGTGAAGTGGTGGATGAGATGGTTCGCGTCTGGCTGTGCGAACGTCGTGTGATGCCAATAATAATGTCAAGAGTGGCCCAGAAAAAGGTGACCGACTACTTTCAACCGAAATGAAGGCATCCTCAGTGAGGTTTGTGCACCCAGGAAACATTTGTGGAAACATTCTTTAACGTTAGCCCCGAATTTCTGTGGCAAAATTTCAATGTAACAAAGTAAATTCCGAATTTTACCGACTTCGTTACATCGAGGTTTGACTATATTGTTTTGGCTGATATGCTTTCCCGAATGTTACATTCATGAATCACGGTTTGTTTGAATTCCCATTCCACAGGGATGTGCATATTATTTCCTGCTTGTTCGATTTGCATCCCCGAATGTTACATCCAAAAAATACCAATGTGATGCACCAGGCTGCCTGGTCACTCGTCCTTTTCCTTCACTCGCCAGCTCGGCCTCTCCATGCCTTGCTTTTAGCCCAGGAAGGCATGAATGACCTTGGCTCCGAAGGGATTCAGGCTTTCGCATCAGCCCATCCATCTTTCCACATCCCTAGTAGTTTCATTTCACCACTTGCATTAAAGGCCGACGACCAGACAAAAGATTCTGCAAGGCAGAAGATCCTCCTCACCCTGGGAGAGGAGGAAACAGGCAACAATGGACGGGGTAGAAGGGAGAGAGGAGGAAGCGGGGGAAAAGTGGAAAGCGCGAACTGGTCGTCTGTCTTTAAGCTTCACTACTTTGACCCAAAGCCCCTGTAAATGGGAAAGTAATGTAATTCCCCCTCTCCCAGCCTCTCCCTCGCTGCCATTTTTGAGTGAATGCACCGGTTAATGAGAACATCATGTGTGCTCGCGTGACACTGCGATTGGTCCTCGTTTCTCCCAGCATACTATATCTCTCCCTGGCTGCACGACAATTCTTAAGCGAAAGTAGCAACGAAGAGGAACACTTCAAACAATGAACATTACTTTTAAACAAGGTGCAATCAAAAAGTCTCGAGACTAGTTTAATTGCATAAAAAGAAAATGCAGCACGGTGATGCATGCGCAGCTGACGAAGACCTTCATATGTCACTGCGTCAAGGGGCGTCGTTCTGTGAACATTTTGAGCTGTGCACGGTTTTTGTAACCACGTACATGAGCACATTGCCGATTTCATCATGGATTGCAAACTGGAGCAAAGAGCAAACATAAAATTCTCTGCCAAACTTGGCAGCTGCGTCGTGTCGGCTGCGTCGTGGGGCCAGCTGCGTCGTGTCGGCCGCGCGTGCTGAATTGTGCGTGGTTGGTGCGGCGTCCGCGTTTTTCTGAATGATTCACAAAACACGCACTTCACTTTTCAGTTACGCCAATCATGGACGACACAGGCGAAACAAGTGGTGTCTCGTTAAAGGAGAGGATGTGCTCAACTGCAATCATGTCATCGGAGCAAACTGCCGACTGTGTCGGCATCATGTTCGTGTTGCAGTCCTCCACGCTGACCCGGTTCAAAAGCAAGCTTCTAGCTCTACGGTATGCAGCAAATGCACAATATATCGCTAGAAAAAACATGCAGCGAGCGCAGAAACAATGTGGCATATGCTAGGCGAGTGCTGGCGTCGGAGTTGTTTGCCACACAGCGATTGTTTGTGGTGATGATGACGACAATGAAACTGCACCTCCTATAGTTCAATCTCCTCGCCAAAGCCCATACAGTCCGAGCTTGTCAGGTAAAACTGCATTTCTCTCCTCTATTGGCAGCAACAAACGTGACAAAAAAGCTAGGGTGGAGGTATCCAACTCATAAAGAAGCAAAAATACAGGCAATAAGACTGTTCCTCCTTCACATGGGCGGCAGATGAAAATGCTACAAGTATACATTACAATAAAGATTGCAGTCAAAAACAATACCTACATTTTCAGGAGCACCTTCATGGGCTTGAGGTAGAACTCGTTGCCATTCCAGAGGAAGAAAAAGCAACCCAGGACATAACCCATGGCGAAAAGGCTGACGCGATTGGTGCCAGCAAGGAACATCACTGCCAGGGTGATCCAGTAGAAGGAGAAGAACAGGAACACCTTCACCATGGACAGGTACGACCTGGATTCACCCCACATTCATTTCTGCTCAAACAACCATCTGCACATGACACCTGGTCACCGACTGCTCACGAAGAGACACTGGGGCACCCCCAACGGGGCACGCCCAACACCAGAAGAAAACATGGCTCATAGCACCCACATGCACACTTCACAAGATAGCAGACATTAATAGCAAACACACTGCAAGATCAAAGTCCCCTTCATCACATTCATCGTATGGGCAAGTGACATATTGCGCAGTTCACCAATAACAGACCCCCATCCCAAGATACGCTGTAATATCCCAACTTAATGCCCACCCACCCCGCAGCCTGAAATTTGTCAAATAACTCAAGTTGTTATACTTCCTCTATCCCAGACATCTGAAGATCGACGTTCCTCCCTACTTGGCACCTGGTTCATGTCGGACCACACAATTTAATCTCGGTAGACTACTAGAACCATACCACAGCACCATTAGTTCAACTCCTCTTTTCAAAACAAAACTAACTGAATAAAACAGAAAAAAACCCATCACCAGATGACTTTTTCTCAAAGCTTAATGTATTTACAGACTTGCCCATTTGAATTTTTTTGTTATTTGTTATCGGTGTTTGTCTACTGAACATGCAACTTTTTTACCACGTCCTGTCGCATTTTTGTTATGCACACCTGCCTGGTCCCTAGTGAGGCCTGCAGTATTGTTAAATAAATAAACAAACAAATTTTATGCTAGTCATATCGGATGGATAATTCAGTGCTATGAACTAGCTCCCAATTTTTACGTAAAATTTGATGAGTGAACATCCTGGCAACTACACTCGGGACGTGCTGCCCAGTTCCCCCAAAAAAGCGTGCAAAAGGGAAAGCTATTTCCTTACTTTGTGTAAGTGACGAAGTCCGCTATTGGGTTAGGGGTTTGGCCAATAAAGAGACCATCCTTGTCGTAGATCTCCTTGTTTGAACCTCCCTCGTAAAAGTCGCTGTTCTGAGAACCCTCCAGGAAGAAGACATACAGCTGGCAGCATGCAAACAGGAGCTGCACAAAGTCCACTGCAGAGAGCAAGTTTGTCATCAGTCAGCAGCCAGCTTCATAGTCAATCGTATGCACACCACCGCGAAAAGACAGGAAAGCCAACAAAATTGCCCAGAGGCTGGCAATGAACCAACTAAATACTATACAAATGTGAGATTCTAGAACTGCAAAAAGGAGCTTGCTTAAGTTCTATTAACTCAAAGCTATTTCAAATCACACACATTGCATGAGGGGGGAAAAGTGAATACAACATTAAATGCAAATAAATATAACAAAAACATCAGTAAGCAGACACTGAACACACATCAAAGCCGGGTTTTTAAAAACGTCACAGATTTTTGTATGGTGCCTCATGGACAACATGTGTGGGCAATGAATTCCAGTCGTTAATGGCAAGTAAAAGAGGTGAAGAGAGAAAGGAGGCTGAATTTGAGGGGATGATCGAGGCACTTGGAAATGTAAGATGAGTCTTGAAAACATTAGCTATGAAACTCAGATAAAAACTAGATGCCACGAAAGGAAACAAGATGGGCTATTTTGGCTTCATTGGTTCAAAGCCTAAACATTTACATTTAACAATGGTAACACTGGGGTTCGTGAATATTGTAGTCATGGGTGATGCAATGTGATGGCAAGGACAACTCCGGTTCTTTTTTGGTATTGAGAAAACAATGCAGTTCTCTTTAGTATCGCCTACAAAGACCACAAGCCAAATATTTCAATATAATTTCGCCTAAATGTTTGTTAAACTGGCAAACAAAAATTGAGATGCACCAAGTCAACAAAATCTGCTAATCCTAGAGGCGAGTCGTGGAGCAATCAACAGTGCAGTCAACACAGTGCTACCTGCGTCACCTCTACGCTGCCCATAGAACAGAATGTCTTATGGGTCGCTTTCTATGAGAAAATCGTCACGACTCTTAGGACTTAAGATAATAGTGACGTGGTTCTTGGCATTTATTATGCCAGTATCCTTAAAAAAAGCTTTGAGCACTTTCGGAGAAGGCAAGACCATGATTAATCCTCAAGTTTCTTCGATGGACCTAATCATTATTCAAAGGGTGGGCATGGCAAGTCTAGTTATAAAGGTTGAGATTCCATCCTCCTCTAGTGTGAACAAGACTAACTCTACATTCCCCAAAAGTACCAAAATGATAGCTCCATCATCTTGAAACTTGTTTCGAGCCACACGTGTGAAATGTCAAGCTGGCGAGAAAAAGGGTTTCAGAAAGCAGATTCCAGGTAAGTAGTTCAGTGCAAGACTTTTTTTCGTGAATCTCCACCTTCAGACACAAATGAGAGAAAAACTTACCCAATATTTTTCTCGCGAGCGGAGGTTCCTGGAAGTCCGGCAGGTAGAGCCACAATGCGGTCTCCCGAAGCGTTTTATTAGAAGGGTCCCACCAAGGATATTCTGCACCACCAAGTAGGAAAAAAAAAAAAGGGAGACCCAGACATTTCATTCATCATAACTTGACAATAGCTATCGAAAAGCCTACACCCATTTGCAGCACCGACTAAAAAGGTCTTTCGCAAGAGCAGTTTTGATTACCGATGCAGAGGCCCGGTGGCAGTCCGACCACCACCAGGTACTGGAGGGGAAGCACCAGGCAGAGGTAGGCCACATAGAAGGGCCACACCTTGGCCAGGCTGTGCCGCCGCAGCAGGAACATGGCACACAGCCACAGAGACGTCAGCAGGGCAAACACGTCCAGGCGAACCCCGATGCAGCTCACCATCGTCACAAAGCACACCTGGGCAGCAGGAAGGGCAAGACACTCGCAAGCCCCATGGGGACCACCCATTGAAACCTTCAAACTTCCCAAAAGTTTCAGGCCATTTTGAGACTCGTTACGTAGCGACTGCCGGACTTTCATTGAGTGCGCTTCCCCGTGGCACGACTGCTTTCTGCCGCACTAGGCAGCAATTACGAGGGCGGCGCTTTCCTGCAGCGCAGTCAAGCGCAACTGTCGAAGCACTCCTAGAAGGGTTTGCATTTTGGAAAACAAATACAATTTTTATTTCTAAATGCTAACACTACACGGTGCTCTAAAAAGAGAACCAAATTAACACATAAAAAGCAGTTTCAGAAAATATATTGTTGAGTGCAGCAGTAATATTATCAATTGAGGAAAGTAAACTACCGTAAAATCTTGTAAGGAGGCCCCTTCCCGAGAGAGCGACCATCCCGTTTTTCTGGCTAAATATCTGTAACATAGAAATTCCAAAACATCGCCCACCCCCCGATTCCTGTTGGACGTCAAGCCATGTCCGACAGGAAGATCGCATCAATGGCGCGATCTGCGGTACTGGTACGACCGAGAAGCGAGTTCATAGCGGGTTCCCACGTTTTTGTCTGTATTCTGCGCGCGTGATATCGGCTCCCGTAACACGCGAGTTGTTCCCGCGCGTATATTGCATCGTGAAATGTGAATCTGCCGTGTTTGCAATTTGCGCTATCTGTTCCCAAGTTCGTAGTGGATTCCCATGTTTTTGTCCGCTATCTGCGCGCGCGATATTGATTCTTAGTTGTAACAGACGCAAGTTGTTCTTGCGTGTATACTGTATCGTAAAATGTGATTCTGTTGCATCCGCCATCTGCGGTATTTGTTTCCGTGATATGCGAGTCTGTAGCATATTCCCGCGTTTTTGTCCGCGATCTGCGCACGCGATAATGATTTCCGTGACAGGCATGATTGTAGCGGGTTCCCACGTCTTTGTTGCAACATGAAACTTGAATCCGCTGCGTCCCAATCTGCGGTATCCGTTCCTGTGAGATGCGAGTTCTCGGCGGGTTTGCGCGAGTCCTTCGCACCGTTAAACGCGAATCTGCTGCGTCGGCCACTTGCGGTATCCTTTCCCGTGACACAGGAGTCTGTAGCAAATTCCCGCGTGTTTATCGCATCGTAAAACGCGAATTTGCCGTGTCCACGATCTGCGGTATCAGTTCCCGCGTCATGTGGTTTGTAGGAGGTGCCCCGGTGCTTATCATTAATTTTTGATGAAGTTTTGCTTTTGGCACCCCCAAAGATAGCCCACTCCATGTTTTTCACCATTTCTCTTCATTTTGGGTAGACATTCTTACAGGATTTTACGTTATATCATTTTCGAGTGAATTTAAGTCTTATACTGCCAGTGGGGAAAATTAATATTTGAAAACACTGCGTTTAAATCTCTATGTGGGATACAGGAATGTGGTTCCTGGATGCAGTAAAGGAGCCGTGCAACAATTTTCCGACTTAATGAAAGTTGCTCCCTGTCACGTCTTGAGTAAAGTACTGAAAACCAATTTTGCCTGTGTGCATCAGTTAAAAAAAATTGTCAAAGATTTAAGTTTCGAGTGCCTCCGAACCCCTCTGAACACTTGTTTTCTTACGTCGTCGTGTTCTTTTTTTCTTTCTTAGTTTTTTTTTTTCCCCCTTTTTCGAGGTTTCATAAGTACCAACTCCTACACAGTCTTCCCGGTCACGTGCGCAGGGACGCGTAGTCGGGTGCACTAGGGATACCTATGTTCGGTCAGATTCCTCCGAGTTCGACGTCTATGCTTTCGGCGCTCTTCATCGTTAGTTTAGCGCCTGGCTTAATACTTGGCATGTACGCTCCATGGCAATTCCTAGAATAGAGATGCTGGCGCTAACCCGGGTTTTCAACCCCTGGCGCTCTTCCAGAACCCTCTATAGCTGCAGATGTTTCTCCGACAACGTCCAACCGCCGTCCGGTGGGCAAGCGGTGGCACGGGAGCGATTGCTTAACCGTTGGCCGATCGGCGTCGAACTAGGGGGTATGACGTCATGGCTCGGCTCAGCCAATCGGCATCAAGTCAATCAGCGGCTTCACTTTGCGGCTTCACATATTTCTAGACCCCCCCCCCCCCCCCCCCCCCACAAGACAAAACATGTTTTACATGAAAACTGCCCTTGTCTGCTTGGTTTCACTGAAATTTGTTCGTAATATTGGGACGTTAATATTGTTAACACACCTACTAAAACTAATGCTAGAACCACACAATTACACATGTACACACATTACCATAAACTACTGGAAGAGTGCCAACCCCACTTTTACTGTGGATTAATCTAGTCATGGGCACTCGTCCGGTCAAATCGGGTGCTTGACGTATAACTTGCAGAATTCCCAAGTTCGAAACACAAAATAATAGTATGGCTGGGCATTTTATCGATTAACCTTCCAATGAATTGATTAATGCTTTAATCGTGATAGATTTTTTTTAACCAGCTAACAGATTATTTTCTAAATATATAAAAAAAAATAAATGAAATCTTAATTTTTTTATGAACATTCAGTAGTACACATACTTCCAAGTGCTTTTTTCTCTCTTCACACTTCTTTCACAAGTACCGATGCCTTACAGGCGTTTTCTGAAGTTTGTCTTTTGCAATATTAACACGTTTAGTGCCATTTTAATGAGAAGAATGGAGCTGTGCAGTGATGCTATTTTTATAGTCTTCCAACTATTCTATTCAATTAATTGCTATCTTAAATAACGAGAATGTATATCTTTTACACTACATTAACAATTGTTTTTTTAGTAGCATAACCCTCTCAGGTGAGCCCTAAAATAGCATCACCGCACACCTTTGTGAATGCAGTTCCATTAAAAATTTTGACAATTTATGAATAATTTTTTTAACGACCCGCAACAAATTAGATCAATCTTCCATAACCTGGGTTTTAGTAAAGATATTCAATATCTGATTGTATATTTGGAATAGGTGTGAGATGTGTTACATCAGTGTATAATATGACAAGTATACTTTCATAAATATGAAAATTTCTCTAAAACCCCACAATGAGGTTCTACTGCATATGTTCGACTCAAAACTATTTAAATGGCACGCCTCTCCGATTAGAATTGGTGTCAATCCCCAAAAATCACTATTCATGCACGTCTACTAGCAAAGCAAACAAAGTCAACTCACCTCCACACCAAACTTGTAGAAAAAGAAATTGAGCAAGTACATAAGGCACTGACGGATGCCATCGTCGGCATTAAAGCGGTTGACCGAGGCAAACACCACGCCGGGACGTGGCTCTGGAAGCTGGTGACGGGCCCGTGAGAAGCTTTGCCGATAGCGTACCATGGCGTGTGCCGAGAACACAACAATCAGCATAATGTAGCCCTAGAAGACAAGGTGAAACCAGAGGTACCATCACTAAACCAGACAGCAATGCTATTGACAAGACTTAGTGGTAAGGCGTACCTTGCAGTAAGACGTGAGGTTTGAAGTCTTCTCAAACCCTATCCAAATGCGGTTGTCGATAGTGGTGTTGAATGGTGCTGGGAAGCCGGTCATGTTACTGGGGATGCCAATGACGTCCTGAAACAAACCTTCCAGGGTCACCAAACCCAACTCCCATTTGACAGAGCAAGCATGTAGAGGGAGTTTCACCCAACATCGGCCAAACTATTCCTGCAAAAACTATGCATTCCACAGAAGAGCAATTGGTGCCGTATTACGCACTGCCAAAGGAACTATTTAGTGGGTACATAGTATTCCAGATAATTCATAATTTTTAAAACAAAGACCCATGTATCCAATAAGAAACTTGCTGAGCGTCACTGAAAACCACTATAAATCGGTAAATATTTGGAGGGCGTGGGAAGCATAGATGTTTCGCAGAAGTCACTGCTTGTGCTACAGGAGCAAGCCTGGACAAGCGAAAATGCTGACAGTAAGAAAACGAAAAGCTGCACAGGTGCACCCAAGTTGGATAGATTTCGAGATCCAGAAAAACGAAGCATGCACTCCAAATGTTTCTCATGATGCCCATCAAATTTCCATTTGAAACAATGTTTATTTTCTCTGGATAAAAATTTACTTGATTATACTAAACGCTATTTAACTTGATAACTAGACCGTTGATAGTGACAAACATATCAATCTTAGTGCTGCGCAAAGCACGATAAAAATTCTGGCTGATGTTCAATGAGACGCACCCCCGTTTTGACATTTTGACTTGACTTGACTCTATATATGCTGATCCATTAGCAAATCAGATTTTCAAATCAGGAAAAGAATTTGAGAACACTTCCATAACTTTTCATCAACTGAGTTCAAATTAATCTGGATTTTACGGAGTGATAAAAAAAAACATTATGCTAAAAAATGTGTACTAGAAGGAAGTGCACTCTGACTCCAAACTGCAAGCAAAATATACACGCCATCAGTCCTGACCTCCAGGCGTGACCTAGAGGTGCACGGACCACACTCACTGTGCAGTTGGTGGACCAGCCATACTTGTCGACAAAGTTCAGCTGATAGATCATCTTGGAGAGGAGCAGCACTGAGGCCCACACAGAGCAGCAGTGGACAAGGAACAACTGGAGCCAGCGGAAGGGAAGGGCAACCACCGCCAGGAGAACGAAAACAACGTGCACGGCACACACCTGAAAATGTATCCAACAGCTGACCTCGGGGTTCACGTCTCAACGCACGCCCGAAAGTACAAGCAGCAACCACTTACGTCGTAGATGGCAAGGCCGAACACCGCCAGCAGCACTCCTTTCATGGTGTGAATCTCGAGCAGTCGCCAGCCAACTTCGGCGGCCTGCGACAGGAACCGACCAATCCGCTCCAGAGAGATGTGTGGACTGCCAGCTGATGAAGGCAATCGGAAGAATGCACAAGCTCAGTCCACCGCAGAAGCAAGTGGGACGCCCCCAGCTCCTTTCTGGTATTGACTAGTAAAACGATAGCAGGTCACGCTAGTTTTTAAGCAGGCCTGGTGCAGGGAGTTGCAGGGATTAAATGTGGCCCTGAACATGCTTACTTGTTGTAAACAAAAACCTTCGACAGCCGAGGTCGTGAAAGTTATCATGCTCGGAAGCCCAACGCATGTTGGTCTCAGCATTGAGACGGGTTATGACAAATGAAGATTACAACATGAAAATCTTAGGACACTAAGACAAAATTTCCCAATTACCCAAATATCCTGCAGAAAAAGAACTGTAAGAATTCTTTTGTAAGGAAGCTTTCTGCATGAGAGTTAGGTTTGTGTGGGAATCATTCCATTTATGCTGTTGTAAAGAGCTCCTGAAACCTTTGGCCCTCAAAAAAAAACAAAAAAACCCAGCCCTCTGAACGTTATTGCAGCAAAACATGCCCAGACACACCAGCACTATACACGCTACGCAGGAACGTGGGATTGAATGGTTCCTAATGACAGATCAACAGACAGCTAAAAAGGCAAAATACCAAGAAGTTTGGCGCATTTGAGAAGCCCCAACGCCGGAAAACCACGGAGTTCCTTGGAGTTTGAAAATCCCGGCGTGGTGCCAAATCCAAGCACGGAAGGTAGGGCAAGAATGAGAGTGACAACCCGGAAGACAATGACAATCAATGGTGATATTAATCCTCAAGCATAAGAATGAATGTTGTTTCATTGTTGGCTAGTGCCACTTACTGCAGAGCTGAATGCTCAATCGTGCCGTCTTGCTCATCACACCAAGATTAGACTCAATATAATTGAGGAATAAATATTTTTTCACTAAACTATCGCACCACTCCTCTACATTCTGTTCCGAGTAAGGGAAAATTTATCTAAAAAAAAAGTTTTCAGAAACATGTCGGGTGGACTCAAGAAGCAATCGCCAAAGTCTGCTGCAACTTCGGGCACCGGTCCAGTTCTGCGAGCCAGGCACTCACCCTTGGGGCTGCAGAGCACATCCGCCATCGTGGTCCCCGGCCCACAGCCGGAAGGCACCATGGTGGCCGGCGTGGCCGCATCCTCCGAGTCGTCCTGCGGGTGGGGGCCGTCCTCGACGGGAATGGACACGTCGTGGTCTCCCGGCAAAGGGCTGACCCGTGACCGGCTCTCGCTTGACTCTTCCTCCCGGCTGGGTGCAGGGCTAGAAGGGAATGCCCATTGCTCCGAAAGTTCTAGGTCGGAGAGAACTGCCCGTCTCTACAGTATATCCCTAAGGACCTGTTTATAGGTCCTTCGTAACGTCTCGAACACCATGACGGTCACGTGACCATTGAGGCCACATCGCAGACACAAAAGCCCCAAGAGCTGCCACTACAAATGGCACGTCAAAGCAGTCTCAAAATTTGGACGCTCCAAATAGGTAAAGAAATCTTCCAGAAGAAATGGTGCCTCCACCCGAGTCTGAGTGCAACTTGCGCTCTCCATCTGCTTTTGTTCACACCTGATGCCAGGCTATACTCCATTTCAACTGAAGTCCAAGCACTAACACTGCTACCAGTGAATGGGGCCAATGAAGCTTCTCGGAAAGTGCTAGATTGCAGCATTTTTCTGGCTTCTCTGTACATGTTTACCGCCAAATGATCTAATCAGGCTCGAGCAAAGAATGTATCATGGCGGCCTGCGCATTTCTGTGTGTGTTGCACTACCTTTTGGTCCCGTTCGGACTTACACTAACACATCAAAATCTTTTGAAAACGATGCCTGGACATTACCCTCAAAATTCGAAAATTGGGAATTCAGTAATTGTGGAGTAAAAAACAATTTCCAAATGCCGAATTTGAAGTTCCTGCGTGATCCGCACCAGTGGAGTGACGTCAAATTTTGAGGGCTCCTGAGAGTCGAGTTTCTTTCGCGCTTCCGCTCCAAAATGTGACTTCGCGACCCGAAGCGAGGAGAGAAGGGCGCCGGCGTCGCGGGAATTACCGTACCAGGAAACCGGTTTCCTGCGTGAGTGCCGTGCTGCCTATCGCTTCGAGCAGATGACGGTGCCCCGGCGGTGTCACAACCGAAACTACGATACACAGACACCAAAACCCAGTTGTTTTGACCGTTTGACGATTTCCTGTTCGAAGTCTGAGAGGTCGTCGGGCACCTATAAAAGGCCATTTCGTCCGATTCCCCGACTCACCGATCACCCTCTGCTACATGCGTCGAGCGCCGCCATGTTTTCCGAGGGAGGATAAAATCCAGAAGGCAACATCACAACGGACTTCGATATTTGGCATTTGAAAAAGAAGGGCCGTAGTGCATTCGCGATTGTGTTAAAAAACATGTTTCACGATTGCCGTTATTAAATGTGATAGAATTGTCACCTACAAAGCTTCTAAATTTCATGATTTTTGATGTCACCAATCAAAATAAGCGAGGAGGTGAGGAGCGGGAGGGGAAAACAAAAAAAAGGCGAACGCGCGCGTGAAAATTTTTTTTTTTTTTTTTTGATGCGGTATTTTTTTGTGTTTATGACAACAATGTGCATAGTTTTAAACAATAAAAAGAAAAATACGACTTTTGGGGTGTCAGTGCCCCTTTAAGATGAAACAGAGTATAGCGCAGTCGGTAGGGTGCTCCCCACTAGTCTTCAAGAGGTCCCAGAATCAAAGCCCGGACTGGGCAAATTTTTTCAGCTGCACAACGATCGTCTAGGGGGGCAAGATGAGCTCCAATTCGGGTGGAAGTGTAATTTAGTCTTTGAAAGTGATCAATCACTTTCAAATGCTTCGCTGTCAGAGTGCCAGACAGGTAGATACCAATACAGCATTAACAAAAAAAGTTCATCAATAGATAAAAAAAAACTGCTCGATTTAGCTCCATTTCAGATTCTCGTGACATTGCAGATGAACAAAGTGTATCCACCATATGCAGCTAGATTAAAGAGAGTCCTCCTCAAACACCGACTGGTTGGACAAGCTTGGACGCCTCCTCACCGGTAGTTGTCTTCATTGAGAGTGATGAACTCCTTGTGAAAGTAATGCAGCTGAATGATGGTTATAATGAGGAAGAATGTTGGTGTCAGAAGCTTCAGAAACAGTGTGCCAGGGTCCGACTGGTATACCTCCAGACCAATGTCCTTTTGACTGCAAGCAGAGAACAGTGCAAACCTTGAACACGCTCTGCTGCATGTGGTTCGAGTAAAAGTAAATCTCAGAGCAACTCTACAAGGCACAGAAGATGGGGCCTTTTATGTTGGACAAGGACCAAGGAACAAATGCCCGGCACATTTCGAGACAAAAGTACTCACATGTCTTGTGGAATGTGCAGGTAGGTGCTCCAGTACTCTGGGAATTTCTCAAACTGGTACGTGTAGATGAGGATCAGCACCAACATTGAGTAGATGATGACCGTCAGCCAGAAGCCATACATTACTTTGATCCACAGCTGGTACGAAATCTGGAAACACAAGAGGAATGTGAGAAAGTCCAGTAACAGATAGCTACTGCTGCTGAGCGCGAGTCTCCCAGTCCCTCCGGCCAACCGGACATGTTGGTCGCTTCCGAGGAACGCCTGCCACTTGCCTGAAACACGAGGATGAAGAAGAGGAAGAGCAGCATGTAGGCGATGCGGTAGAGCACCACGTCCGTGCCTCCCAGTGAGATCACCATAAGCATGATGGCCACCACCCAGATCCAGTAGTGCGTCAGCCACTCGCTGATCAGGCGCCCCAAATGGCGCACACGCAGCTGGGTCCCCATGCCCAGGCTGCTGGTGGCTGTGCTCATCTGCCGGCGCAGCTCTGCACACCGCCCCCACCCAGTCACACGCGGCAGACCCCATTTCTGCGCAACCAGCTGGCCCAGCAAAGCCAACCGCTATGGAATAAAGTGGCCATGCGGGCGAGTTGGTTCATGACTAGTTAGCACGTAAAAGAGCCCGCTGTAGAAGATATATACTTAACTAAAGTTGCAATGCAGGCTAGATATGGAATACAATTATTCATTGCCACTGTACAGAAAGATTGTCGAAATCTGCCACATTTTGTGATGAATGCATCTGTCAGATACCACAGCGGTAAATCTGTGGGATGAAATTGAGTACTACAAGAAAACCAACCAAAATATGGTATAAAAAGTAAGATAAACGCCTTCTTCGGATACTAGACCACGAGAAATAAGTAATTTGTCCCGTTTTCTTTTTTATCTGAATGCAAATGCACCTACAATGCCAGCTCTCATCGCTTATTACGTTTCCTTAGAGTTTAAACTTACCAATGCCAGCTTCCGGAGGTGCAGTCTTGTGTTCGATGTACTGGCGTAGTGTAATCCAGAACATCACAGTAAACAGAATCTGTGCCAGGAAAGAATACAGCACTTGTTTGTAAGGCCCAACCAGAAACATAAAACCAGCAGGTTTTAATTTTAACGACACCAGTAACATACTAGTGCAACCTAAGGCCAGCTGCATGTTACACTAAAAGACTGACGGAGTCTATCTGCCAAGTTTAGTCGGGAAAGAAATCAATGCTCGCCAATCGAAGAACCAAGAGACAATGGGCCCACCTTGACTGCCAGGGGCTGGTAGGAGTTCTCGTGGTACTTGATCAACCCCACCTGAGCCAGGTTGACCGTACTCAGGTTCTGCGGCAGTTCCTCATCCGTCAGGGCCAGGCTGTACAGGTATTGCAGGAGCAGCAGCAGCTCCGCATATGCCACCAGTGCCGGCGATGACCGCAGACAAGCCAGCCGCGAGCTAGGGGCCCGCCGGAGGGGTCAGACCTCGATTCAAGATCGCTGTCTACGAGCACAGTTCAAGGAGCACTAATTTATGTTGGTAGGGAAGTTAAGCAGCTGCCACCAAGTAACTGCCATTGTAGTGGCTGCCATTCTAGTAACTGCCATTGCAAATCTAATCGCAACAAAAGATGAAAGAGAAGCCCTATCCCCCTCGGATCCTACTGAAGAACTACTAAAGCTAAGTTTGTGTTTACCTTGAAATTGTTTTTTTCTTCTTTCTAATTCCACCAAGTCTTCCGACTGGAGAATGAAGTATTTGCAAATAAATACATAAATGCCATATAATATCGCGGAAGAGCGAACTTCGGACAAGCGCCCACTATAAACATTTTCCAAGCTTGGGAATTCTGCAAATTATACATTAAGCACCCATGCCTAGATTAACCCAGTTTTCAGTGAAAGTGGGCTGGGTGCTCCCCCAGTATTTTAGAGTAAATAAATGTAACCATCTAGAACATAGTAGGATCAATATTTTGTAAATCCAACCAATGAGGAAGTTTCTCAATATTTCACAGGTATAAAGTCAAACCCGTTTATAACGAACAGCACGAAACACTAAGATCAGTTCGATATAACAAGTAATTTGATATAGCAAAAACCATTTACAACGAACTTCCACGATGCGTTCGTTGTAAGGCGGGCCGCGGGAGCTTCTCGTTCTTTCTCCATCTCTTCACTTCCACCTTGTAAAAACGTGCTAGAAAGCTTTTTTTTTTTTGCATGCGTGCAGTTTTTTTTTGTTTTTTTTATCTTCCCTTCAGAATTGCTTCTCTTCGTAAGCAAACGCTTTATGAAGATTTTTTTTTTCTGTGCGTGCATGCAAAGTGTATTTTTTAGCATTCTCTCCCCTTCTGAATCACTTCTCTTCGCTCAATTTTGTTTGCAACTCGAGTTTTTGGAATTTTCTTTCTTTCCTACTTCTTTTATTTTGGGGGGGGGGGGGGGGGGGGAAGGGACAGGCTAGAAGACGATCGTTAGCGAGTTTTGAAAGCCTTTCCGGGAGAATAAAGTTTGATATAGCCAATGTGTTGTTCATTATAAAAGGTACTTTTTACATGCATTTTTATTTAAATTTTTTGTGAGTTTGATATCGACGATAATTCGCTGTACGTGGGTTCGTTCTAAACAGGTTTTACTGTAGTATAAACCTTATCATCGCTTATCATTCGAGTGAAAAAAGCTGAATCACTGAGCTGTGGACTCATGCGCAGGGTCTGATCTACTGCACAGCAGACAAACAGCGCATGCTCACAAGGCGTTCCACAGCCCAGCAGACAAAGATGGCAGCACAAAAGGCAATTTTTGCAAAGGTCTATAGCAGGGGTTCTCAAACTTTTTGGCTTCGCGGAACCCCAGGAAGCTTCTAAACTGCCCCCCCCCCCCCCCCCCCTCCATATTTGCCAACCGAGAAGCGACAGATGCATAATTGTAGGCAATTTTGCTTGTGTTGCTTCCCATATATCCCCACCATATCAATTGCAATGTCAGTACAAAGTGAGATGAAGGTGCTTTGCATGGTCCTGCCGCGCAGCCTGCGGCATGGGGGGGGGGGGATGGGGGTTGCAATTTGGGTGTTTGTGAAACCCATGAGACCAGCTCGTGGAGCCCCTGTGTTCCCCGGAACCCAGTTTGAGAACCCCTGGTCTATAATACTGCCCTCCATTTGCAAAATTTTACAAAAGTTGTGTTCTCATAATACCTAGGTTGCTCACAGTACCTTGCTTTGGCAAATATTTCCAAGAGAGTACAGATAATATTTTGCAGACATAGCAGGGACGTGCCCCCCAATCCAGGTTCCTGCGCTCCCAGTGAATGCGGACACTGACCTGGGCACCATCCAGAGCACGCACGACCACAGCAGCAGAATGAAAGTCAGCCACGAGTGGTAGGTGATGCTCCAAGCCATCATCATGATCAGTGTCACCACGTAGCTGCCTCGCGTTATCAGACGGCAACCCTGCAGCACAAACAAGTCACATTGGAATTTGCCTCTCAGAAGTCACTTAAAGGTTTCAATTTTTTATGCCATTGTGTTTGCCTATAAATAATTTTTAAGGAGATAATATGAATTTGAATGGCATCTTCATTCAAACAGTCCTTTTCATTCACAAGATGAAAATTGCCCTTCGAGATGTTCACTTATTAATGCGAAAGCATCAACTGTCTCATGGAGCGAGCCAATGTCATCAGTTTGAAGCGCGAAAACGGCACCTTAAATCCTTTCTCCAAGTGGAGCCAGCTCCCAGCTATGAAACCACGCGAAAAGCCTAGACACGGCACCTAGTTTCCCCGATCCTAAAAGAGCGGAGTAAAGCCGATGTTTTTTCGGCTTCGGCTCGAGTTCGAATTAACGAGATTCGACTGTATCATAACTTAATCTATGGGCTCTAAGCATGCTAAAAAACTTGCAATTACATCCAAGGGCAACCGATTTCTCTATTAAAAATCTAATCAAAAATTGTTTTTCTGCGCTGTGGCGCAGAACACCAGGTGGCGCCACCGGACGGGAAGGCAGCAGGGGAGGGCACGCAACAGTCTATCACAAGTGACGGCTTCCCGGAGGACTAATTTTTTGAAGGCGCACATATTCGAAAATTTAGTTCACCGCAGGAAGGGGGACGTGACACAATCTTCGATTGGATTTTTAATAGGGAAATTGGCCGCCTTTGAATGTAATTTCGGGTTTTTTAGGATGCTTAGAGCCCATAAACTGAGTTATGACAACAAATAGACAATCTCAGAATCCACTTGAGTGCCCCTTTAAGAGACTCTGACAGAATATTGTGTGAGAGAGGATACAATAATATTGCCACAACAAAAACAAAGCGAGTAACAAAGCACTGGATGCACATAACTAGGGTGACCACCTCCCTCCTAGCGAAATGCGGGACACGCGGGGCAAGGGGGGGGGGGTTAGAGGAAATATATTAACACGCACACAACGAACCTAAGCTCTGTTAAGGCATTTATTACCCTGCACGGTTTATACACCTGATAATTGTATTGCAGCAGTTAAACTCAAATAATTTCCACTCCCACTGATATATTTGTTTTAATGCCAAACATGTTATTTATTGTGTCGAAGTTGAAAACATAAAAATCAACGATCTTAGAACTCAATGCATGAAATGGCAATAAGAAACAGGAAATCTTATTCGAATTCTTGTTTCCTGCCAACGCTTACTTTTATCAACATGGTCATACACAATGTTTTAGCATTGTTTTTTTCCGACCGATGCAAATGCGGCTGCCTTCACTAAAAAAAAATATCTACAGCAACCTTTTCGCATTGACGTAGCAATTTGAAAATTATTGCAATATTTCATATTTAAACTTTTGGCGAGCAATTTTTCTTACGATATTTGCCACCAAAGGGAGAGGCACAACCACGCATGCGCGTCGAATATCCTGCAAGAACGAAGGTCGCTTCCCGCAATGCTTGGATAGAAAATAACATATCATTGCGATTCACACGATTACCATGCGACCTCCGCACTTTCCCGTGCCCCTTTGTTTGGCAGCACCATGAGTTGCGGAGTGAATTTTACGACAGTGTGAAAGGCGGGACATTTTGATGATTTTCGAATTTCTCGCGGGACACGAGCCCTCAATGCGGGACAGTCCCGCGAGTTGCGGGACGGGTGGTCACCCTACACATAATGTAATATAAGACACAATTAACATTTGTGAGTAAATGTATTAGCTACACCAAGCCAAAAGTACACAGAACACTTGACAAAATCTTGGTCAGCTTCAAAGCCTCAATGTTGTTCAATCTGTCTGTTCTTATGATGGAATGTGTCCAACATAACGTCAAAGGGGAACTAAAAGGGTTTTTATGTTTGTCTTTTTATAGTGATAATCTAAGCACTCTAAACATCCTAGAACACAAAAGCTGCTATCGCTTACGGTCAATTTCACTATGAAAACCATTATCTGGACTTTTGCATAAAAAAAAAGGATCACGTTGTGATCTATGATCAAATTCAGTGCTGCTAAAGTTTACTGCTTGCAATTACGCAAAAGCATTGGCCTTGCCTGGAGTCCAAGCATGAATGCAACATGGCGGCCGCTGGGGCCCCGCTCAGGTGCACTGCCAGCCATGGTGTCGTCCTCTGCAGCCATGGCACCAGCCACGTGACCCCCCACACAAGTCACGTGTCCGACGTCTTGAGAAGACCCGCCGCCGCTGCTCATTGGCTCCGAGCTTTCTTTTGGTGCCATGCTCTGGTACGAGCGGCCCACATGATCATTGTCCAACAGCTGCAAATGGTGTCGTGGTAACCACAAAAGTAAGGCATTGTTCTTTGTGCTTTCCATATTTTCCCCTGTATGTATAGTACACTCCAAACGAGTTACCTCTTGCAGTGAACTTTTGTGGAGCTAAGCACTTCAACGAGAAGAAAAGCACCAGAGACTGGGACCAAGGAGAGAAATTCATCTTTAATGCAGGAAAACGGAGAAATATATACCTTCTACTCGGTGATGTACTCAAATTCTTTTTGCTGATAGCTCTTTGTTTGTCTCACCTTCCTTGTCCCATTCTCTGGCACTTTTATTTTCGTAGCAATGCACCAACTAGCCCACCTCTCCATTCTAAACATTTCACATGCAGACACATCATTCCAAGGTTATGAACCAGCGTGGATCCATGGGCCACTTATTCCGGATCACAAGTTCCATTCATGCCAAATATTCTGGAAATTGAGAGATGAATAGTTTACCGGGCGTTTGAAATGTTTTTCTTGCTGCAGAAATGAGCTATGCACTGTCAAATGCTCAGTCTCTGCCCAAATAAAATGCACGCTAGCAGTTGTGACCAGACGCTCACGTTTCGGCTCTTACCCTTTGCCGATTCAAAAATTAGAAGCATTGTTGGGAAATTTTCAACGAGAAACTAGGGCCCATTCTGGTAGCAGACACCGTTTAACTCCATATGTCTGCGAGCTCCAACTTCCGAATCAGAAAACAGTATGCGCTGAAACTTGGGCAACTGGCCGCAACCACTAGTGCTACATCTGGGCAGAGACTGAACGCTTGTCTATGCAGTTTACTTTTTCAGCTAGAAAAATGTGCAATTCTTCTCTCCCAAACACCAGGCATTCCTGATTCAGCCTATAGCCCTAAAATTGTTTACAATAATCCAAGCTGAGACTGACAAGAAAGGACATACAAAAAAGATTTCAACACCTTGGGAGCTTGGCACTTTTGCTTACAGGCGAGAGACTGGCACTCACATAGGGTTACTGAATCTTTACAACCCCGTTTTGAAAATATGAGCAGCATTATCTTTGTCCGATCCACGAACGACCGCACTTTGCATTATGTTGCAATGAGCCTAAAAGGTTGTAGTCAAGACATTTTGGCAAGAAAGACAATAATCCACATTAAGCATGGCTGGTAGCAAATCAATATTCACCTTATATTTCAGCACTGCTTCATGACAGCTATATCAAAGGGCATATGCTTCTAAAAGAGTGGCCCAAGTCAATTTTTTTTTTTTTTTTAAACTTAAGAAAACTAAATGAATAGTTAAAACTTTCTGCATACTCATCCCAATACCGGGTGCTTCAGCAAAGGCTTTCAAAAATCCCTAAAAATAGGGTGGTTGAGAAAAAAAGACTCTTTCCGGGAGCAAACTGCCAGCCACGGCGGACGTCAGGAATTGCAAGATTAACTCATATTTACTACTTAACTTTTAGAGCGGTAGCTGTTAGTGCCCCAGCAAAAAAATGCTGGTGTATCAACTCGAAACTCACTCTAGACCACTGCTCTCCCCGTCGTTCCCCTCTGCAGGCCACCGCTGTTCTCCAGCTCTCCATGTGATCACGAAGAGTGCACTCTCCGCCTCCCCATCGTGCTTGCTACATCCCCGTCCGGCGACGCTCTCCCTTCCCCCACCCCTTCGGCAGCCGCCATTGCCAAATACCCACCCGCTCCCTTGCCACCCTACTGCTGCCGCACAGGTTCCATTCTCGCGTGCTCTCTGTGCCTCTAAAGAACAGCTCATATACATACTTTCCCTTCTTCCACCGCAGGCACAAACACGGGTGCCCCCAATCTAAAAAAAAATGTTTCAGCTAAAAAAGAAGCAAGTCTGTGTACTCCAACACACGCGACATCTCGCACAATCGTTCCACCAAATCACACACCTCCTCGCACACGCCTCCTACACCAATTCCACTGAAAGCAAAGAACCCATGGCAAACATTGTACAGCACACTGGCTAAAGGCAAATCTCCTTCAATACGCCTTTCCACAATGCAGCAGTTAGCGCCGTCAATCGCAGCACACTGTGTGGTCGTTTGCAATTTTTAATTAGTGAAAGTAAACATAAGCTTCTAATGAGAAACTTGATAAGCCCCTTTGAGCTATCCGGGGTCGGTGGTCGGAGCACGCAAGAGCGAAATCTTTAGTGCTTCACGGCATTTCTTGTCATGCTGTGCCATCTCGGGGCATGTTATATACAAGAGGAAACCGTGGGTAGGCGGTGCTGTTCAGACGCCCTTCTCTTCTTCCCTGGAAAGCACACAATCTGTGCTTGCCAGGCTGTCAGCACGATCAAGCTTGTATCATTTTTTTCTCAACCACGCTACTTTTGGTTTTTCTTTTTAAAGCCCTCAATAAAACAGTCTGGACATCTGAACACCAGACCTAACATCTGACTACACTCTTCCCGTGACTGTCAGCCAGGAGCAGTCATTTCACTGCTCACCAGAAGCTGCAAGTCAAGCCTCCCAATATTATCACTATTCTCGCAGTGAAGTTTTATCCACAGAGTTCAAAGTACAAGCTCACAAATGCAAGCAACAACAAGGCCTGCTAAAGACCATTGCACAACTAGAGAAAAGGTTTGTGGTTGACTCTGGGTCTATGTTGCGGAAAAAATACCTTTTCCCCTTCCATGGAAATTACCTTCCAAACTCGTGGCATGGGGGGGAGGAGGGGAGTGTGGAAAGGAACACAACTAGGAGGGATCTACAGCTGGGCTGAAAATAATTTGGTATATCAGCCTCGAAGCGCCCACATAAAATCTTCTCATGAAAAGTTAAGAGACAAAAATAAACTTGGAGCCACTTTGAAGGACCCTCTTAATCATTCAAGTAAATGCCCAACTTCGAGGCCATCTTTTGTCACAGACATTATGTTGTCTACATGTTAGCTGGGTCCCGTCAAGAAATGCCACAAGGGAAGCATGCGTTGCATCCACAGTCAGGCAGGTGCAGGCCATTGACAAGGCAAAAGAACAGTGCAATGTAGCAAAAGCATGCAGCAGTGCAGCTGTGATTCAAGTTTGAGCAGCAGTTCCCATGGAAGGACCTCCAACATGGGTGACTATTGTCTCAACTCTAATTTCTTCGAGCTCCCAACCAAACAGTGACAAAGTTCGCCACCAAGAGACAGATGTCCCCAAATTAAAAGCAGCCTTAGAAGCATCATCACTATTGTTTCCCTCCAAAAAAAAAAAAAAAAACTCCAATGCCATGACATGCCTTTATGTCATCCCTTTTAAGCCTGACAATGCAAGCTTGTCTTCCATAAAAGCCATTCACATGCTTTTTAAGTTGTCTTCTTTATTTTTTTTCTCTGCTTACGAGAGATGCCAAGACCAGTGCCTTAATTAAGTCACAAATATTACTATGCAATCTCATGCAGGAAGTCCTTCAAACAGAAAAATTCTCAAACAAAAAAGCCAACAACCCAGATTAGTTTACGTACTGGAGCCTTCTGGTTGGCGTCTTCGTCTACTTCGGCCTACCGAGCACATCAACGCAAAAGATACGGCGTGCCCCAGGGAAAGGAGGGAAGAAAAGAAAGGAAACTCACGTTAAAGGCAGAACCTGGAAGAGCCCATAAACACGGGAGAAAGGCAGGGAGTCTCGGGAGGAATCCCAAGCAATCATCGAGCCAGAACAGCACGTTTGTCGGAACTCGGCCAGTCAACCGGGCAGCTCAGTGGTTCAAATACAGATGTACGGGGGCGGCTTTACAAACTGTTTTTTCTTTTTAAAAAGCTGCAAAAGCTACACTGATGCGACCTATGCAGACAAGTTTTACGGCCAGGGGGGCTTTAATTAGTAAAGGTAAACACATGGTTCAATTAGAAACTCGCTGAGCATCATTGAAAACCAGAAAACTTTAGAAGGACTTGGTGCCGTGTGTGAGAAGCGCGATGGTCTGCTCAATTTACTACTAGTGCAAAGTGCGCAGGGCCGGCGGCGTGCCCACATGGTTCTTCCTTTTTTTTTAATGTGCATTTTCACACATCCAGCCTTGCCCCCGCAGTAACTGGAGTGTGTTTTTCACGTGCCCCAAATATTTTTAATATTTGCTCGTTTGGTGGTTTTCAATGATGCCCAGCAAGTTTCTAACAAGAACCATGCTTATTTTTACTAATGAAGGAGTTAATTAGCAAATGGTGGTTAGTTATCCGACGTATTGTGACAATTAGCCCCCTATATCGTGTCCTCCTGGCCATATAGCTCATCCGCAGAGACCACAGCTTTCAGGGCTACACCTGTAAAGCCTAAGAATAAACAGCTGGCAGCCCCAATGCCCTTCTGGACCTGGCGGTAACTCCCGATGACCAAAACAATTATTTTAAGAGTCGACCATGGATCAAATGACTGCTTGGTGGCCCTGCCTAAACCAGGGTCGTGCAAACCCAGACTCCAGAGGCCCTCCCAATTTTATTTCTCGTAGCCTGGCAAGCACTAGGTTCGTATAGTGTATCACAAAGGCACAAAGAAAAACCAGGATGCAATAGCAAGCAGAATTCTTTGGCACAGTGAAGTGACATAGGCATTTCTAATACTGCACCATAACACATGGTACCTTCGGGACTTGTTTGTATAGAGCATAATTTTACTACTAGTGCTAAAATGAAGCGAAAGAACTCGACATAAGCGACAAACATCCCTCAACAAATCAGGGTTGAGACTCTGGCTTACCCTAGGGCTATTTGGATCGACTCTGCACATCTCAGCAAGAGCAATATTGCAGCCATGGTTTTCAAACTGTTGCAAAAAAATAATCAAGCATATATTCTCTTCATTTCATGCATAATTTTTCTTGAATATTTTAAATGGATCATTAAATGTGTTTTCTCAATTTTTGTAGTAAATACTACCGCTTAGACATGATCACCAATGTTCACAGTATTTAAGACACGCATCCATCTTTAGTTCCACGCACTTCCTGTTACAGAATGCACAGCAGAAAATCAAGCAGCGCTTTTTCCTTAACTCGTGAACAGAAAAACATGTCTAGTGTTTTCCTGGCTCATGCCTGGTTTGATGATGCTTAGTGCACATGCTGTGCTCCCGACATTGTTGTTCGGCAATTTCTGTCACGCATTAACCCTTTGAGGTCATGTGTCGGATGCCACTTAACAAAGGAATATTCATGTTGCGATCAGGCCGCCCCGCCCCGCCCCGCCCTGCCCCGCCCCGACCCCCCCCCCCCCCCCCCCCCCCCCCAGTCTCATTTATGCTTTGCGACCAATTGTCGCGTACACCTTGACAATTTAAACTTGTACCATCTCTCATCAGGAGCGTAAGCATGATGCCGTTAATTTTTTAGCTTTACATTAGAAACTGACTTTTTCTACTCTTTTCCTCTGGACGAGCCAAGTTTCCCTGGCACATTCTCACATTGTTTATCATGGCAGCTTTTTGCTCTATTTGCTTTTGACAGAAAATATTTTAGCAATTCAAGTAAAAGTGAAGGTGGCTTAGCGAGAGGACAACCCTGAAGAGAGCTTTGAAAGTCTGTGATGAACCGAATGATTGTAACAGTTCTGTAAATGAGCCTTATGGACATTGCCATTTGTCACAGCTGACACCCACATGGGTGCAGAACAAGCTTCTGAAACTCCTCGTTGTACAATCCAAGAACCCAACACGTGTTTCACAGACATTTAGGAAATTGGAAACAGCGCACAAAAAGACGAAGACAACGAGAGAAGAGCACAGGACAAGCGCTTGTCCTGTGCTCTTCTCTCGTTGTCTTCGTCTTTTTGCGCGCTGTTTCCAATTTCCCAAGTCATAAACCAACTCGCTTGCATCGCCACCTTAATACGGTTTCACAGACACTTTGATAATGAATTTAATTTTACGGCCACTAAGTAATTGTATTGTTTTTAGTGTAAAATAATTCTGACCCGGGGGCCCAACAAGGCGAAAAGTTGCACGACCACAAAAGGTTAATTGAGCACGTACGCAAACCCGAATATTCGTCGACAGACCAATTCTTACTCTGTGCAAGCAAACCGGCGATGGATTTTGCTGTCCGATTCGTGAGACATTCAGCTGCAACGCTACTGACAGCATTCGGAACTAAGTGAATCCCAATAAAGTTAAAAATGCCACAGTGAAAATCACTATTCTGGCTCCTTGCCCTCATATTCTAGTTCGCCGAATGTCCCACTACACTACACGATATGCTCTTAGTGATATTCCATACGATATCATTTCATGGTCCCTTTAAGGATACTGTTGACAATAATGAGATTTTCAAAACCAGTAAGAGTTTGCACGGCCCTGGCAAACCAGATACTATAGCCCAAGTCTGACTTTCCGAAGGCAAGACTTTCCCGGTCCTAAAAAAAGACTAGTATACTATTTGGTGAAGCAATTCAAATGCACAATAAAAGTTGAATACTAATCGCAATAAGTTCCAAGAGAGGAGAATCGTGAAACGGAAAAAGCAGTTCCATTTTTAAATTTCTCGTAGAAAAGGGTGACGGTAAGAATGTAGAGGCATGTGCATTTTGCACAGTCGTAATCCATTCCTTAGCAGCAAGTAGTAATGCCCAAAGAAAAGGGGACATAAAACAGGTATGCATAGGCAGAATGAACAGGACGATACAAATACTGTAAGATACATTCCATCCAGGAACTCTGAACAGCCTTTCGGAAAGTATTAGCAGCACGGCATAAAACTTGGGGTCAACGCTCATGCAAGGTAGAAACCGAGTCTCGAAAATCGCTATACTAGTGCATCAGTGTCCATATGAAGAGCAGCATTCAATCATCATTCCACTCCATTGGGGCATCAAGCCTAAATCGGGTCGGCCATGCATGCATGCAGTTTCGCATGCATTATTGGCAACACACACAAGCCTGCACTAAAACTGCATTACCAATTTGATTGAGGTTTTTTTTCAAAGACATCTTTTAAGTTTAGATGCCCGGCTGTCGGGAAGAAGGTGGGTAATTTGGTGTTGTCGACATAAACCGACGAACATATGCCGAATTTATTTTTCAGAATATGAAAATGTCAGTATTTTAGAGCAGTATGGCACAGCTGATGGGCGTTTTGGGGGGAGGGGGGCCATTTCTGTGCAACCTTGCGACGCACTTGTGTGTCGAGTTATGTATCTCCGGGACTGCCCCGTCTTATGCCCACGGCGGGGTTCAACAACAGGCATACTTTTGGGGATTATATTTTTGTTCTCCTTTGGGACCTTCGAGATCAAGTTTAGACGTTTTTTTTATTGTCAAAAAGGTCATATTCCTGAGAAATAATTTACAGTGTCTTCATCATCAAACAAATTAAACTGTGCATTGCCGAATGATCAGTCTCCACCCACATGTAACACTAGTGGTTCGAAACCGATACCAAAGTTTCTGAATTAACCACTATCTTATTTAACCCCTTGGCTATACTAATCACCAAGTGTTATTCGTGCTGTCCATTAAAGAACAGGAAGCCCGAACACGAACCTCGCTTGGGTTACGGTTTCGAAGCTTGTTTTGTGCACGGCATACCACTATTGCTCCATCTCCTTCAGACTATTCGGTTGGTCTCGACAGAGAGTGAGAAAGCCGACATTACCTCAACGTGGAGCGTCACATTAGCTGATAAAGAAATGAACAAAGTTTTACTTGAAAGGGACGACTGCACTATCTTTTCCGGTCACGAGTCTTGCCACCAATCTGACGACATTCGGCAGTTCGCACAAATATTAGATCGAATATTCACTCCAGATGCTATATTTGTTGCTCTCCACCTTCCTGAATGTTTCCAACAGTACGACACAGTAGCAACTACTGAATGAATGTATCGGGTGTCGAAGAATCAATAGAGAGAGCAACAAACAACATCTGGGGGCCAAGGGAATGTTTGATTTATTTTTGTGCAAATTGCAGATTTAGAATACAGCTATGTATAATAGATTATGCAATGGGTTAAAAGTTAATCAGTGATTCCAGAAAATTTAAATGATAAAATGGCGGCCAACCAATCCCACAAATGTATGGAGCTGAATGGCATCAACTGCCGGAAACGGGACCCATTTTTCCATCCAAATTTCCACAAAATCAACATTAATTTCCAGAATAAGAACACTGTTCCTTCAAAAACTTTGGCATGCGCTCTGGACCACTGGTGCAACATTCGGGCCACGACTGAGCGTTCGGCATAGAGTAGTTTACTTTTGTCGTGAAAAAAAACTCTACATTTCTTTGAGAACACACTGTATGAGGGCATTTTCAAAGTTTCTATCGGGGCTAATGACGAGATTGAAGCATTCAATCAGTTTACCATGTGCATGAAGTATGCGGGGTTTGGAACATGGTACTGTCTTTTGGCGCCTACATTTGACTGTTCCGTCGTTAAATTAATGTTGCACACGCTACTGTGCCAAAAGAAAAAAAAGCTAGTTTATGAACTTATTTTGTTGGATTTTAAACCCTATAGATAGTTTCAGGATTTCCTACCTTGTATACGACAGCTGCAAACTCCCCATGACAGCACCATGATAAACAAGACAACTTTCTAATATTCACCCAGTCCTCACAAAAAGACAAGCTGAAAATATTTCTTTTTTTGATATGCTACACTGGCAGCCGTTGGGTTATTGAAAGGTGTGCCTCAGGATATTTGTTTTAAGAGCTCTTCTAGCAGTAGCACAGGTGTAGGACACTGAAATAAAAAACATTATTTTCAAAGGGCTTATTTGGGACACATTTTTCTTTAATTTTTTTTTCCACAAACAAAACATTTTGCACAGTATTTATGTTGTTAGACACAATTTAAGTGGAGCCTGCCCTAGGTCCCGCCCAAAAACGTACACTCCGTTTCTCGACTCTCATTGGTTGGAGAGATGAATGAACTGTGTAATGTTTGTTGCAAAATAGTTTCTCCGTGCCGCGGTAGTTTTTATTCAAGGCATTTTATTTGAGAAGCAATCCATATGGACAGTCGTCACTATTTTTAAAAATATCACTAGACTATTTTCCGTTTTGGTTCTAAACGATAACAAACATGGTTGCTGGCGTTTGAAGTCAGCACTTTCCCAAATTGCGAAGCTCATTGAGCTTGCCCATTTTTATGAGTGCGAGTCGTTTCGTGTTCACCAAGGTGTTTAGAGGAAGGCATCGTCAACCAAGTTTGCAGAAAACAACTGTCGCAAGTATGCGCCTTCGGAAGCACTGTGCAGGTGCTCGTTTTCGTAGCGGGACTGTCCTATGCCTAAAATCCCACGTCAACAATGTTGCTAGATTTGTTTGTTTGTGTGCGTTGATGCTGAATAAACATGTTGGTTTTTGTAAAGGCGGCCCCGCTGCCTTTAAGGGAATCATGGTTTCAATACCGAGAAGATATCTGAACAGGTAAGAATTCGCAAGCCAATTGGCTGGAAGCAATCGGGCGTTCGGCTCGCATCAAGTTTGTCCAGGTATGTTCCCGTCATGTCGCTTCAAAAGGCAAGTGGCTTTCAAGTTCTGCAGTGAACCTCACCTGCCAAAGCAAATATCATTAGGTTGTGTTGTAATTGTGCGTCAAGACGCTCACCCAACTTGCTCGTGGATTCCACGAAAAAAAAACAAAAAAAAACAGAAAAGTTGGAAGAACTGTATACAGTAAACGACTTTTTTTTCAAGGGCTCAATATTTCGCGATTTAGGTCAGAGCTAAAGTTCTGGAATAATTCGCGGGTTTTAATTTTCGCGACGTGATGGGATCTCAATATAAAAAGGAGCCCAACGTTTCGAAACCTGCTTGGTTTCTTCTTCAGGGGCGACTGTGTGCGCGAGGAGCAAGTGGTCTTCTTTTACGGCGGTGGACGTGATGTTTTCGCGATCGTAATGTGGCTGAGCCCGCTGACGTAAGCCGACGGTAAAGCGCCAAGCGACCGATTGATGTTTTGCGGTGTGGTTTGAATGTGCCATGACTCGACGAAGAGCCTTTGCCGGGAATTGGTCTCAATGTCGAGGATACGTGTGTCGTCAAAGTCAATGCGGTGGTCATTCGAGTCACTGTGTTCCGCAACCGCGCTGCGCTCATGATCGAATTTTCGCACGTCGGTTTTGTGCTGGCGAAGTCTTTCTTTAAAGTTTTTGGTTTCGCCGATGTATGTGGCAGGGCAGTCCGCACAAGGAATCTGGTAAATAACGCCTTGCGCTCTTTCCTTTGGGGGACGATCTTTTGGCCGGGGCATCAGGTGTCCAAGCGTTGACACTGGTTTGTGGGACATCTGGATGCCTTCTTTTGCCAGCACACGCGCGAGCGCTTCGCTGGTTTCCTTTATGTAAGGGACGCAGATGCGCGTGGTTGAGCGGGGATGTGCGATTTCTTGTGTTTCGCCGATTGGTCTTAGGCGTCGATCAGATTTACGTTGACGACGAGCGATTCGCTGAATAAAACTGCGTGTGTAGCCGTTATTTAGCAGGTCGGAGATGATGGTTTCTTCTTCCTTTTTTCTGTAGTCCTCCGACGAGCAAATAGTCTTCGCTCGGGACAGGAGTGTCCGGACGACCGACGCCTTGTGGCTCGCAGGGTGGTTTGAGTCAAATCGGAGATAGCGCCCAGTGTGTGTCGGTTTCCTGTACACCGTGAATTCCAATTGATCTTTTTGTCTTTTGACCAGCACGTCAAGAAACGGCAGGGCGTCGTTCTTTTCAGTTTCAACGGTGAACTGGATGGCCGGCTCGATGGAGTTGAGGTGTGCCAAAAAGTTGTTCACTTCTGATTTCTTCATAATGCAGAAGCAATCGTCGACATACCGTAAAAACACTTTAGGGCGTGCAGTGAAAGACTCCAGCGCGCGATGTTCAATGGCTTCCATTGTCAGGTTGGCCGTGGTGACGGAGATGGATGCGCCCATTGCGGTTCCGCTGGTCTGCTTGAAGAATTCTCCTTTAAAGCTGAAGTAGGTGCTCCCCAGGCAGAACTCTAGCAGGCGGCACAGTTCGTCCACCGTAAGGCTGGTCCGTTCGCTCAGCTTCTTGTCTCCCTCGAGGGCAGCTCTGGTTGTGGCGACTGCCAGGGGAACCGGCACGCTGGTGAAGAGCGAGACGACGTCGAACGACACCAGGCTTTCGTCATCGTTTACCTTTAGTTGCGCAACCTGTTCCACAAAGTGCCCGGTGTTCCGCACATAGGTCGCTGTGTTTCCAACGAGAGGAGAGAGAGTGCTGTGGAGGTAGTTCGACAATCCCCGAAGTGGTGAGGTTGTGAAATCCACGATCGGCCGGAGAGGGACGTTAGGCTTATGAACCTTAGGAAGACCGTAGAAACCGGGCGCAAACCCATTCCTGCACAGAAGCCGCAGATGAAGGCTCCGCGCGTCAGGGTACTTCTTAAAAATGTCGAGGATTTAAAAAATCCTCGACATTGAGACCAATTCCCGGCAAAGGCTCTTCGTCGAGTCATGGCACATTCAAACCACACCGCAAAACATCAATCGGTCGCTTGGCGCTTTACCGTCGGCTTACGTCAGCGGGCTCAGCCACATTACGATCGCGAAAACATCACGTCCACCGCCGTAAAAGAAGACCACTTGCTCCTCGCGCACACAGTCGCCCCTGAAGAAGAAACCAAGCAGGTTTCGAAACGTTGGGCTCCTTTTTATTTTTGGTTGGCGTTCCTTCCTCCTCTTCTAATTGTTCTTACCCAACCAGGCAGATTTCTGCCAAATGTTTACTTTCAAGATCTCAATATAGATTCCAACGTGTTTACATTTTACCGAAATTGTTCGCAGGACCTATTTTTCGAGAATTGTAGGAGACTCGCGAAATTTAGGTACTCGCGAAAAGTAGGTTGTTTACAGTATTTATTTTGTCTTTTTTTCTTTAATCCTCTCAGTCGCTTGTATTGGACTGTCACTCGGACATGATAGAACACTAGAACGCCGCTTAAGAGGGTCGCGTCTTGCGAGTGTTGCTGAAGATTTTAGACTAGGGCGGAATAGCAGACGGATGAAGGCGAAAACGCCGACGCACCGCTTTCATATCCGCGTCTTTCGGGCATTGCAGATGACAATACACGGTGGTGGAATAGCAGATGATGCCGGAGGCTGCCGCGCATCTGCTCGCACAACTGGCAGGCGGTGTCAGACGCCAGGCTAGACGCACCAGATGTCGCGAAAGGGAGACACTAGGTTTGCTAGCTTATTCGGCCGAGCAGCCAAGCCAATCCAGTAGTAATGGGCGAGGCGAGTTATCTGCGGGCGAGGCTTAGAGCGGGTCATGACCTCCACCCAACTTGTGTCTAACAATATAAATATTGCGCAAATTTATTTTTTTTTGTATAAAAAAAAAATCAATTTAATTTATTGCCTTAAAAAAAAAAAAAATTTAATTTAAATGTTTTTTTAACGCTGTGCCTCATGTGCATGATAGGTGGGGCTTTGTGCTGTTTTCGTGCCGCCACGGCCCTGCACACGTCTACTCTGCTCAGTGTGGCGCACTTGCCATTCCTGCTTCTTGCACCGAGAGCAAATGTTGCATGGCCCGGTTATGTCTGAGGGCAGGAGAGAAGCGAGCGAGCACCTAAAAGTAGAGGGGGCCGAGAGAGAGGGGGAGCAACAGCCCAATATCCTGCCTTGCCGCAGTTGATCTGGCTGTGCGAGGGCAACGCCGTCGTCCGCCAAATCAAACGAAGGAACGAGGGCAATGCGAGAAGCGACGGCAAGAGTGAAAATATGGCGGCACTACTATCTCGCTCTCCCCACCGTGAAATAGTTTTTACATACTTATCTCACTGGATTTCATCCCAAAGAGACACTAACAGCTACCACTATAAAAACCGGTCAACATAAAAACACTAAAACATTTTTAAAAAACTTGTTTATAGATCAAGTCTCTAAAAATATGCTGAATTTGAAAAAAAAAAAAAATAAACTGAAAAAGCCAAACACAAGATATAATTAACACCATAGATGCAGAATGTTTTTGCAGGCTGTTTGAGTAAGAAAAATCTTCAAACAGCCTGAAATACAAGAGACCTACCACCCATCGTCCGCACATAAAATCAATGTTTTCCTCATCTCCACCACCAAGTGCATCAAACAGCAGCCCTCTCAGCCAAGCTGCAAATATTCGGTGCATTACCAAATAAATGGTTGTACCTCCTTTCTCAAGTTCATGGTTTGACATCAAGTAACAAAGGCACAGAGCTTTCAAAGTAGGTAAGATCTATGTGGCAGACAAAACATGAACCTGTAACAGAAGGTAGAATCTGCTGGAGTCTGCTGATACTGCACTCGTGCTCCAGCAGACACCCTCCTCTAGAATGCACCAAACAGCAAAAACCTACATATCTCTTTTTTCAAAATTGTGCACCCATTTTCTTGTGAGAACGAGATTTGTAGACCGTTTCGATGGTACTCTACCACAATGTAACAAAGGGCTCTAAATGCCTTCCGTAAGAGGGTCACAGGCGCAGTTACCCCACTGTCTCTGCGATGTCTCCGAGCAAAGGAAACTGTGGAACGCTGGGAACCACGCTTGGAGTCCAGCCTGCCACTGTGTGAAGGGGCACCACCCGCCATAGACACAGCAGACGACTCAGGAGCCTGCATTAGTGAAGCAATGGACATACATTTGTAGCATAGATTTGCACATTTGGACACTCTTTTGCACTGAAGATTACAGTCTCTGCCAACTGCACTTATCCAAATATGAAAGCACCAAGCTGCTGATAAAATTTCCCGCCCATAGGAAAATTGTTCAAGCTCAAGTAGCCGGTGGGAATGAAGAAAAAGATCCCCTTTCATAACAATATGTCTGCCAGACTTGGATACACTTCCAAATCTGCCAGACACCAAAAGTAAAAGCAGAGAGAAGACATCACTGCTCTTTTCAAATAACAAGAAAAAAGTGACGACGAATGCTGTCAAAACTGAGCACCAGCCACGCGGCCATTTCTTAGGGTCGAAGCTCCTTAGGGTCTAGCCTTGTCCGTCCGTCCGTCCGGCGTACGTGCTCACATAAAAAGAAAAAATGTTTGCGCAGTTGACAGGATTCGAACCTGTGCAGGGAGACCCCAATGGATTTCTAGACCATCGCCTTAACCACTCGGCCACGACTGCGGAACGAGTAGGGGGCTCCAAGATGTGGCAGTAACTCAAGAGCTGGGGTTCCTGTCATGGATAAAACGTTGCATGTAGCTGCTCAAAGTCTATACAGGAGAGGGCGCTGCAGTCAAATGCATATATAATCGCGTTAAACTTTGCATGCATTGGCTCAACGCTCACAGACGAGAGGGCGCTGCAGTCAAATGCTCAAATGCATATACAACCACGTTCCATACCACATTCTCTGACATGGAACGTTGACTTAACGTAGAGTGCCGCGGATCCGCCCATTCCACATTAAGCGCCCATTACCAAATTTTTAAGATCTGAGAAAATATGCATGGTACATTTATGTGTAAAATTCATGACCGGACAAGCGCCCATACCCATTTTTTCGCGATTATCTCCAAAGTTTGAGTGGGCGCTTGCCCGGTATTTTACAATAAGCGGTGGAGATGCGTTCCCACGGCTACTAGCGGATCCAAGCTGATCCGCTAGAAGAACCACTAGCTCTGCATTTCAACAACCATAAAGCAGTAATAATGAAGTCGAAACGCAACCCGGAACTCAGCACTACCTATGAGCAACAAAAAAAATCAGCATCATCAGCACTACCTATGAACAATAAAATCAGTATCATCAGCACAACTAGAGCTTTGCCCCAATCAACATCATTCACCCCGTGGAGATGGGGTCATTTTTTTCCTCATCGGATGGGCGAGTTTGTCAAGAGAAGTCACCATTGCAAGACTTGGGAGAAGAGCACTCACAGGCTGCTGCAGCAACTGGTAACGGGTGACGGTGGCCACCACAACGTAGAAGCAGAACACCGTCAGTGGGCTCACATACAGCGTCCAGTGTAGCGGCCGAAACATCAGCACTCTCGTGTCCGGCATTGTTGGGCCCGTTGCATTGCAGGGAAGCACTCGCAGGGGGCTCAGCCCAATGAGCCTGAAACAACAGTTTCAGTCCGAGGTCCACTTGAAACAGAGCAGCTGAGAGTGCAACAAACAGGAGCATGAACAGTTGCTCGCCGCAATGAAATGTACAGTAGAAAAAACCCCAAGAACAAACACAAGATAAAATACATACAAAAAACAAGAAACCCCCAAAAATATGAGTATGAACCGTCTTTTACGAGTAAAGGATAACGAAACGGTGGCAAACCGGATAGTTTTTCTTGAGATTACAGCACTGTGACATTATTGCAGCTTTCCAAGAAAATGCTGCAAGTGGCTATGCGGGGCTTGTATCTCTAATTGTTCCCATTTTACTACCGTGAAAGCTCTCTGGCATCATAGTAGTGCTCTTTTCTAACCCAACCAACTAAACAAATGACCTACTGCCAAAAGATTCTTTTACGTGTTTAGTACGCACAAGATTGTTCCCTCACAGGGGAAAAAAGTAGTCGAGGAACAAAAAGAAATTTGAGTGTCACCGAAACCTTCTTCACAAAAACTAGCACATGTAATTCAAAGCTAATACTACCTGTTTCATGCTTTATGCAAGTAGACAGTTTGACCTAAGCAAAAGCCAAAGTCCTAAGGTTCTTTCGCAATTCACAGAGTACTGCCACAGGTAGAGTGGCAGAGGCAGAGGGCGGGTTTCGGGATCCAGCACCCTCTGCTCCCCCGCAACTCTTCACGCCCAGCTCCAGAGCCAACACCCCCAAAAAATCTTTCCTGGCTATGCCACTGCACAGGTATGTTCCTTTTTCCTATAAAAATTAATCCAACGAACAAATTAAAAAGCGTGATACCTAGTGACCCGTTGTGCAACAATCGCATTATAAACGTTTTAGTCATATGCGAATAGTGGATTTTTAAGCAACTTCGAAGCGAATACCCTAGTTGTTTAGGCTGAATATTTTCTAATCGACTATACAAGCCTCTCACTACTGTTGCACCATGCATAAATGAAAACCCAGCTAATCTCATGAAGGTTGTTCTCAAGCTTCCACTCGTCCATTTAGAAGCTAATTTTGATCAAACTATATTTCTGTACAGCGACCTCAGAAGGTCCGATGCCTTGGGATGGCAAGTAAACTACGGATTTGACATTAAATTAAACCTATAAAGATGTCCAGCTTTACCTAAATGAATGAATTTACATTTTTCTGCATGTAAATGTCTTTTTCTTCAATCTCAAATTTAAAAAAAATAAAAATTATGAATGATATACGCAGGTTATTGGGACATCTCTGCCTAATAAATACTCTTGCATAATAGCCCTACTTTTCAGTTTGACAATTTTACTGCAATGCAGATATCAACATTTTTTTTGTTTTTGTTTCTTTTCAAATACACCACGCACGCACATTCTGCCTTAAAAGTGTGCTTTTCTCTCAAGCACGCAATTGCAATATTCATACTGGGCATTTTCAGATCGATGATAGAACAACCATGTCCAATTAAAATTTTTAATTCCAATGAAAAAAAAAAATACTTTCTGCTTGCGCCCCCAAAATAACTTCAATTTTTTTTTTTTTTTATTGGAAAAAAAAATTTTAAAGTTGCAGTCAGTCAAGAGCGCATTTTGCAAAATGCGCAAGATTGACATTACGGAAACGTATGACATAAAACTGTTATTGCTGTGGGCTTAATATATTGTGTGCAAAAACTGCACTTGCAATACAATGTCTGTTAACAAAACTTTATACTTGTAATAAAAATCTCAAAACAAAAATGCAAATTGGTTCAAATCCAGGACTTTGTAAATCCATATTCAGAAATCCTAGAGACTGTTTTGCTTGTGTTCAAAATTGGTACCACTTTTCATTAAAGTAGAAAATGTGCATAGTTTTCAAAATTTCGCTCAAATGTAGGCAGGCTACCACATTGCAATAAATTGACAATCAATTTTATAAAAAAAAGCATCTTTAGTGGGTTTTTTTTCTTTTTTTTTTTTTTACTTTTCACAAATCAAGGTTTACAATGTGCCCTATCAGGTGCAACAAAAAAACTCTTGCACTATTTTTGTATGTTTTAATCTAAAACGCATAAAATATGACAAAATTTGCAGACTTGCTCCCGGCTGGCAGCAATGACGAGCAATGGTCACTGTGACCGAGTCAGCTTAAACACAGCCGGAGTAGAGCAGGGAGAAAGGCACCTGGCCTGCAGGCTGGAGGGAGGCACCAACTCCTGGAGGTAGTCCAGCTGGTAGATGTACAGTGCCATGAAGTGGAGGGCACTGTAAAGCAGGAGCACCGTGCGCACAGCGCGATAGCCGCTGGTCAGGGGCTTGTGCATGCCCAGCCAGGTGGCGGCCCAGAGGAAGACTAGGAAGTAGGCCAGCGAGGTGAGCGATGCTTGGAGCACGCCAGCGGCTGCCATCAGCACCAACACCACAAACTCGCCAAAGAGCTGCAGGAAGGCCCGGCGGCGACGGTGCGGTACCACACGGTGTTCTTCCAGAGCTGCAGGGGATGGAACAAGAACTCTTCGCTGTCCTGGCCCGAGAGAGGTATGGAAATTTGTCTACTGGTCACGCTTAGGTAAACGCCCCCAGCTCGTCGAGCAGACAGAGCGGAGAACACTGGCGTTTCTTTCTTGCAGAGTCATTAAAACGTGTAGTACAGCGCATGCACGCAGCAGCACTCGAGGCGGTACTAGCACTTACTCGTAGAGCAAAAGGCTAAAAAGTGTCGCCAAGTGCCAAGGTGGCTTTCGAAGAAAATAAACACTGTCTTGCTAGAGTGGACTCACCGAGTTTGTCGCAGAGTATCAATGTGATGGCACTGGCAAAGAGCACCGCCATGTCGAACCCGAGAAGCTGCACAGCTTCCAGCGCCCGGATGTCATCAGCACGGTTGAGGCCAGCCAGGGACAGCAGCCGCTCCTGGAGAAGGCACCTGACACGCACACCCCCAACAGTCAGCCAACGGCTGCAGTCTCGTCGCCCCTATGCGACCTTCGGCTCCCATTCGGCCGGTTGGGAGCAGTCGTCCACAGCCAAGGCAACTATCCGGAGGAGCCGGTCAAACAGCACCCAACGTGCATATCACTCGCAGAGAAAAGCCCACCATGGCACATTCACCGTGTCTCGTTAGCTTAGCCCGCGATAGCAGACGCACAAAGATCCACCCAATTGTAGCGTCCACTGCGCTCAGATCTAGTCTGAAATAGTCTGGCCATACCGATACCGAAACACCCCCTTCAATCAAACTTCATTATACAACGACTTGCCCATTACTCGCGCACAATTTGGCGTAATGGTTGCCGCCCAAGAAAATTAACTTTTTCCCGAAAAGACCGATAAATCAAGAGCAGAGCTGCAACAGTTTGCAATTAAATTACAGCAAAAGTTGTTCCGAGTTAAAATGTAACCATGTAGAGTTCCGTCTTTTCACTACATCCGATAAACCCTGTAAAACCCTCGAGTCAGTTTTACCAAAATCGGGGAAAACTGTAAAGCCCCGAAGTTGAGCTCTGCTTGAACATGAAAAGCCCCAAGCTTCACGGAAACAAGTTTTCCTCTTCATTTTGCAGTCCCCCGGAACAGACCCCACTCAACACAATTTCTTTAAATATTCGGGTCACATACACGTATCCTGGAAGTTGGGAAAACCCATTTCCCCAAAACCCAAGTCTTGTTTTCTTCAACATAAGCCCCCATAAATGCCAATTGTTTGTACAACACCAAAAATTAATGTGAGAGAAAAAAAAAAAAAAAAAAAAAGATGGGCTAAAAGACGAAGTTTTTGTTATAAATACAGAAACATTTATAAAATATATCTATGCAAACTCCTGTATGAATCCCCGCCCCCAAGAGATCCGTCCATTCCACTTGTTGGGCCGAATTTCGATAACAAAATTTCAGAACCATTGACCAATTAGATTCCAGTCGGATATTGATTACGCGATGTCCAACAGGAATCTCATTAACTGCACGATCTGCGGTACTGGATCTGCGGTAACCGGTAAGCTTAATGTCCTGCCTCGCGGCTATCTTTTTTTAAATTGTTGGTTATGCCATGAATGTAGCCTACTACTGCGATTTTTTTGTTTAGTTCTCGCCTACTCCCTTCCATCTGTGTTGGCTGATTTTTAAAACACCGGCAATATCTGCGGTGCTTCACGTCCCGCTGGAATGCGGGTAATTTCAAACTAAATCATATCTATAGCTCTTAGAATGAAGAAGAAAAAGAAGCAGGTAGTCAAGGTACACAAAGAGGAAGAAGTATTAAACCACAGTTGGTGGTCCACCGAAATCTCTCTTTTTATCTCTGTACTTTCACATTTTTCTCTCTCAAGTTCAAGCTGGCCCCATCCTAGTACCATGCACCAACTAGCTCAACTCCAGCTCGTTGCTCTGCGGTATCCATTCCCATGACATGCAAGTTCGTAGAGAGTTCCTGCGTTTTTGTCGGCGATCTGCGTGCACAATATTGGTTCCCGTGCTACCCGTGTTTGTAGCGGGTTCTCGTGTGTTTATCCCACCATGAAGCGCGAATCTGCCGAGTCTGCGTTATCCGTTCCCGTGACAGGGGAGTTAGTAGCGAACTCCCGCGTGTTTATCGTGCAATTCACACCGTGAAACGCAAATTTTTCGTGACCCCCATGCTTATCACTCATTTTTGATAAATTACAGACACCCACAAAAGTCACCACATTGCATTCCAGTCTCATCTAGACTATCACATATGATGTCAAGGTATGCTGCGATTACTGACAAACGGTTCCATGCAGAAAGGTTATTTGGCAGTTTCATCTTGATTCAGCCTCTGCTTGAGGCAGTTTGAGTAAACGACAACACAAACAGCGCCGACATTAAAATACATAAATTCTAATTTGTGTTCTGTCAACATCTAACCGAGTCACAGTTACCAAAATTGTAACTAATATCAGTAGCTCCAATAATCTTGTTCTTTTAAAGCTCGAATTTTAAGCAGATCAAGCAAGACTAAAGCTCTTGCCATTGGTAGAATCCTCTCTCATGGCTAGAACAGTTTTGCAGTTTGTGCTGACTAAGTGAGGCTGCGACTGACTGCCGCAGCATGGCATGTGCCCTGTCAGGGCCAACCCCACCTCTCCACGGGCTTGCTGTAGCTTTGAGTCGACATGAGCACCACTTGGTAGACCACCTGGCACAGGCAGAAGACTGCACTGACAGCCACCACCAGCTTGAGGTAGCATGCAGCTCGCCCTGCAATGGCCAGACCTCAGATGACCTCGGACATGACAAACCACCTTCAAGCACTGGCACCAGTCGGCCCGATTCCAGGCTCCCATAAGTACCAAACAATTTTAAATCGGCTGGGAAAATTAGAGGTTCACAAAATTCAAGGGCCATGCCTTTAATCCTAGATATCTCACTTGGACAAAAAAAATTTTATAAAATACATTTTTGTATCTAGCTCTTTGCATAATGTTTAACATGTCGGCAAACTTACTAAGGTCAATTATGCCGGAAGATTCAGGCTATTTTGACCAGATTTTATGAAGATCAGCCAAAAATAAAAGCCCGAAACATTGCCGTCCAAGCGGTAATACGACGGAGCTTATTGGTCCCATAAGCCCATATATATGGAGCACAATCATTACCCCAACCGCGCTCGACTCGGCAAAAAAATAAAACTGACTTTGGTCCATGCCGCGATATTAGACCTGTCGTAACTCAATGCCTGAGAAAGTCCCAAAACAGATAAAGAAAATTGACGGTGGAGGGCTATAAACTGCCCGGGCCATAAAGTGCCGCCGGAGAGGTCAAACAATATCTTAAGCACCTTTCCTGCACTCTGTACCGAGCAGAAAATAGGACACATGAAAACAAGAGAACCAAGGCTCGGAACCTTTTCGCATGCCCCACGCCCCTCCTTGGTGCTGGTGCAGCAGTGGACACTTCATTTTTGGGGTAGTGAGACAGGCAAAGTGCCGACCAGTTGACAAAAATAAATATAGTTTGAAATAAAAGCTTGAAAAATGAAACACTAAAGTGGATTTTCAAGTTCAGTCTTATGATCTTAGCATGCTACGGCCTTATCCCCTGCCATACTGATCAAGTTTTAATATACTATAAACAGACAATCCTTTATGCTGCAAATCAAGCGATAAAGTCGACGAACAAATTGTACTGGTAATGCCAGGTGCACAGCAGGTGGTGAGTGCAACACATAAACATCACGAGTTTTAAATTTCTCTAGAGACTTGCAATGAGTTCAACTAAACAGCCCAAGTCAGCTGTTTCCTGCATTCTTAGAACAAACTGCCATTCTGCTCGTTTCTGCCAGTTCTCAAATACTTGAATTTATGCGAAAATATTTGCCTAAAAACTCTGAACAAAAATAATGGCCACTATACTGAGCCCACTGGAAAGCAAAACAAAAACACCATTAAACAAAATGTAGTTGTCCCTAATGTCCTTTGACAGTGACAAGAACTTAATAAGGGCCAAATATAAGGAGAAAAATTGAATGGAAAGCCCTCTATAGAGCACTAGGCCAACTGTACCACACCTATTATACTAAGAAAAAAAAATACTTAGAAAAACTGTAGGAGTAGCCAGATTTGGAATTGTGAAGATGTCATTTTAAGCTTCACAAAGAAAGCAACTTGAAAGAAAAATTTGCGCAGAAAGCATATGTCACAACTTCAGCACTACTGAGTGCTTTATCGATATACAACCTGGGCCTCTAAACTCGTCAAACACGAAGTTGGGGCCGAAGTTGACGGAGCGCACTGATTGGCCTATCACGACGATGACTCGGCGCTTTTTTCGCCTACGTTCAATCAGCACGCTTCTCGAACTTTGGGCTCCAACTTTGTGTTTGACGAGTTTAGGGCCCCTGGTGTTTCACTAAACATTGGCTAAACTTCTCCAAAAACTCGCTGCACAAAAAAAGAACTGGTGCTGCCAAGGGGCCAATTTGGTGAGGTACATAGCATACTGAATAATCAAGTATTTAATTAGTTTTGCATAATTAATTTCTTAATTAGTAAAGTAAACATAGTTCTAATTAGGAACTTGCTGGGCATCATTGAAAACCAATAAATGAGTCAATTTTATAACGGCTCGGAGCACAAGGGAAGCATGGTGGCGAGCAAAAGTTAGCGTTTGTGCCACACGCAAAATAGCGGAGCGAAAATGAGGATGACAAGAAATTAATAAACCAAGGGGGGAGGGGGGGGGGGGGGGGGGGGGGGGCGGCGTTGAAGGTGGATTTATGTTTGGAAACCAGAAAAACAAAGCATACGCTTCAAATTTCTTGCCAACTGACTTATTTAGTGGTTTTCAATGTTCAACAACCACAATGAATTATACCCGAGACTGTTAAGCAAAGGGAAACATCAAACACTTAGAGATAGAAATAGAACAAGTTTCTACAAACCTAATTATCTTTACTGCCCTTCAGAGGTCCACCACTCAAAAAAGGTGCCAGAGTACAAATGTAGAAAGGATGCCTTTAAATGCTATGTTTTTTTCATGCACAACAAGCATCTGGAACTCGCTGCCTGAAGAAATATTTGCCACAAAATCAGCAACCTCGCTCTTCAAAAATGTGTTAAATAATGCTTTAGAAAATTTATCCTATTGCTTTCTATGTTCGTGCTGCTGCAAAACCACCTTGTAGTCCTTAAATTTTGTTCTTTTTGCATTCTTCTCATATCTCTCAGCACCACATTCTGTATTTTGCTCAAATGTCTTTGTACCACTTCCTCACAATAATGCCTTCTTAAAGGGATGCTGAACCGAAATTCGGGTTTCACAAAATAAGCTTGTAGAAGTGTTCCAACAGGGCGCCATAAACCACGAAACATCACTCATATAGGCATATCTCGAGTGGCTGGCCGTATTTCTGGAAAATAAAGGAGCGAATGAGGGAGAATGTTGACGTCATCTCATTACAGAAGAGTTGAGAAGAAGGAGAAATGGCCTCGCTCCCTTTCCTTTCCGCGCCCTCGCAGAGTCAAAGCAAAAAGAGGAGGAAATGAGAATCGTGAGATTACAGATCTTGTCGGCCTTGTGCAAGTGCGCTCTTCTTTTACAAAAATACGACGATCTGTTGGAGATACCACTTTATGAGTGACGTTTTGGGATTTGTAGCGTCCCCGCTCATTGATTCTGCACTGTTTTCTGAAATTCGATTTTCGGTTGCAAAAGAAAAAAAACATTTTTCTTAAACAGCTTAGATGGAAAAAGAATGTCATAAAACGATTTTACAACGAAGAAGAAAAAATTGAGAGCTATATTTACGGCGCAATATTAATTTGTAGTTGGCGCCCGCGGGTGCCGCAGAAAGCTGGCCCTTATCTATCACGTGACTGGTAGATATTTGTCATGTGGTGCTTGCGCTCTTTCAGAAGCTTCCTATGGCCTCTAAAAGTAACTTATTCATCTTTGTTTGAAGTATAACAAAAAATTAAGATTAATAAATAGCTTTTAGAGCCCAAAGGAAACTCTTGAAAAAGCGCAAGCAGACGTGATAGACCTGTGCGCCGGTCAGACGACGGCGGCGGCGCCCCGAAGCAGACTAGCTTGTGCGGTGGCGGCGACGTGGAGTAACGCGTTGAAGTGGCGTCGCACAACGCTCAGTGTGCGGCGGCGGCGATGCAGCGCACAGGACTACCACGTGACCAGCGGCGGCTCATGCAGGCGCCAACTACAAATTAATTTTGCGCCGTAAATATAGCTCTAAATTTTTTCTCTTCTTCATTGTAAATTTGTTTTATAATATTCTTTTCCCATCTAGCCTGTTTTAAAAAAAAAGTTTTTTTTCTTTGCATGTGTCCTTTACGGAGACGCGAGGTATATTTGGGAAAACACCCTATCTAGACCCTTTTCATGTTCACAAAATATTCCCAGTCACTGCATTTATGCACACTTTCAGAGCTTCTTTATACAAAAATTGCTAAAATGCTTAAAAAAACACTAAAATAAAACAAAGAAAAAAAAACGTTCAGCTTTTCCACTCTCGTGAAGGAAGACCAGCAGAGCTGTACTCGATACACTGTGTGCTTCTTCTTAGTCGTCTGTTTTTCGCGCTGTTTCCTACAATGAATTCCCACCAACGCGCCCAACTATCCATTCTTCTATTATAGCTGGAAAGTTTGCCGCCATCAACGAGCGACGGCGGAAACCATACAGGTTGTGTGCTTGCCGTCGTCGCTTATAGATGGCAGTAGCTGTCCAGGTAGGTTTGTATCGACATACACGGACACGATCCTGGGGAACCTAGCCCTTAACAGCTCCGCTGTAAAAACATCTCTTAAATGAAGTTGAGTAATGCGGATTCTTGGGCGAGTTGGTACTGAAACTTGGAGAACATAATAGAGCTTCACGACAAGGACAAAGAGTGGGAACGAGACAACACAATGCGCTAACCGATTTTCTGACGATCAAACCAGTTGAAGTTAACGCATTGAGTTGTCTCATTCCTACTCTTCGTCCCTGTCGTGAAGCGCCATTATGTTCTCCAAGACTCTTAAATGGGTCTATTTTGAACACATTTTTTTTTTCACAATTTTTGCTTAGAAAAGGTAGTGCTTTTTTTCCGCAATATTTGCATTGTTAGACATAATTTAGATGGAGGTAGCCCGCTCTCATTGGTTGGAGACTGACATGCGGAATGTTTATTGCGAAATTGTTTTTCCGTGCCGCGGTAGTCTTAGTCTATTTTTTTTTTGTTTGAGAAACAAACTATATAACTAGAGTAATTATTGTTTTAAAAAATATCAAAAGATCATCCTTTCTGTTTTGGTTTTAAATGGTAACAAACATGGCTGCCGACGTTTGCGGCGAGCGTTTGACACACTGAGTAGCTCGTTAAACTTTGCCAGTTTTTTTTTTTTTTTTTTTTTAATGGGTGCAAGTTGTTTTGCGTCCACCGAGGTCCATAGCGGAAGATGTCCTTGACCGAAGAAGTTTTTAGCAAAGAACTGTCCCAGGTACAGACCTACGGAAGTGCTGTGCGGGTGCTTGTTTTCATAACGGGACTGGCGTAAGCCTGGCATACCACAACAACTACCAAATGTCTCAAGTAGCGGCCAGGCTCTTTAAGTCGACCGCGAAATTCGGTTTCTTAGCCTATCGCGCTACGATTTTGTGCAGCGTTGCCCACGCGTGTTGCATTTTTTCTATAAAATTTTCAAAGAGCGAACTTACCTGAGGAAAAAGTAAAAAAAGAAAAAAGCTTAACTCCTATGGAAATGTAGCGAAGTAACCGGTCTTCAAACAATAGGGCACCCTATTGATTGAGGACCGGTGGCTTCGCCGGGTTTCCATAGGATTTAAGCCTTTTTCTTTCTTTACTTTTTTTCTCAGTCAAGTTCGCTGTTTGCAAATTTAATAGAAAAAATGCAGCACGTGTGGGCAATGCTGCACAAAATCGTAGCGCGATAGGTTAAGAAACTGAATTTTGCGGTAGATTTAAAGAGCCTGGCCGCTCTTTGAGACACCCAATATTTTACTAGATCTGGCTTAATTAGTTCGTTTGCATGTTTTAATGCTGAAGAAATGTGTCTGTTCCAGTAAAAGCGGCTTCACTACTCTGAGAATTGTGCAACAGTCATGATTGTGGCCGCGGTTTCAGTACTGAGAGGTAATCTACACAGGTAAGAATTTGTGAGCCATTTGGCTGGAAGCAATCGGGAGTTCGCCTCTGATCAGTTTCATCCAGCTATGTTTCCGTCACGAGTAAAGCTATATGCACTACGTCGTGCACCTCAACTGGCATTGGCTATAGGGAGTATTCACTGGCGGTCATAGCTGAGCTCGCTGCTGCTTTCTTACCACCAAGGAAGAGAGAGGGGAACGATGCTTTTGTAAGAGTTTTGAGTGGCAAGTTAATCTTCTATTATCTTCTAGATGGGAGAATAGCGACGTCTGGGGAAGCTTGGGTCCTACAAAGGAGAGTCTCGGTGATAAGAGGATTTCACCTTCCCCTCTTCTCGAGCGGTTGCCCAAGAGCCGACGGGAAACTCTTCCCGGGCATGCGCTGTGAGCAGTTACCTCAAACATGGCGTCCAGTAAATACCTCCTATAGGCACGACGCGGAGAGCTCGCGCGATTTGGGTCACCCTTTTCAAACGGCGCGTGTATCACTGGGAAACAAGTTAAGCCAGCCCCTTGCCTGCGTTCACGCTGCTTCGCGCAACAGTGTGCTGCCGCTAATTACAAAACTATTAACCCACTCACCATTTGTGATTATTGTCTCCCGGAGTTTTGTTCACACTACGGACACTATGTGCGCAGACTTATGCCGCAGATATAAAGACGTCATTGAATGTCGTAGACACCAAAACATGGTGAAGAGTGCAGTGCAGACGACAGTTGCACCAGGCACACGCCTGCCCCAATCCCGCCCGTCATTGCGTAAAGGATCACGTAACATCTCGTACCACGTGACAGCCATGTTCTTTGCGGCCCGAGGCAAGTGTTGTCGGACGGAGCCGAATATTCGGTTTTGATTTCTGCTAGTGTTAAAAATTAGATTTAAAAATATATATCCCATTTTTCGCGAAGCAAATGACGCAGTGTCTCTTACTAGGGCTTTTTAATGCGAAATCACTCGGCCCGAAATCTTCGGAAGTGAGCGGAGTTGCCCTTCAAGAGCATCCAATTTGGCACAGTAAAGCCTCAATATCAAACAGCCAGGTGTATACAGCAGAAATTGTATGATCTAGCCAGTCCTATGCACAATATCAGATGGTGCCAGATGAACAGACAGACATCCCTCACCGGCATGTCGAGAGGTGGGGCCAGGCAGCAACGGGTTGGCAAGCAGAAGGAGCAGGTACACGAAGGAGAACACATTGTATCGAAAGAGCACCACTGCAGCAAAGACAAGGAACAGTTTGAGGTCACTGCTCGCACTCGAGGTGTACGTGCGAGAGAAAACAAAATGCATAATCACTCTTAACTGAATTAGTATGAAGACACATTCTGCACGTGTGGCAAGGATAAGTGACAAAAGTATACAGGACAGTTGAGCCCTAATTAGGAAATTTCCCTCCCTCAAATATCCCAAATTTACTGTTGCTTGCAGCATACACTTCCACACCAGAGTGCCCTCCAAAAATCCTTACGGAACATGCGTGAGACACACAGAACAAAAAATGCGAGCTCACCCAGGAGCAAGACGATGGGAAGTGCAACGCGGAAAAGCGCTTGCGACACCACCGCTCGAACCATGGTTTTGTTGCCCCTTCAGCACCAATCCACAGCCCGTGCAAGGAAAACCGGTCCCAAGCGTGACAAACGCGCTCCTCGCCCTCAAATCACCGAGCTCTTCTCTGCTCCGCCATTCTGCATCTGCAAGAAGAATGGCATGCTTCAGTTTCAAACATGGAGGACAGGAATCCAGGGGAGGGAAGGCACCGGACTGTCTTACTCATCTATGGTAGGTGGGGTAATGTGTCTGTGTGCAGACAGTGACCCGTGCAAACACAGTTGAAGGGTTTCATAGATTGCGAAAATTCCGATGCTAAACGAGTTATCCCGACAACATTCATTTCTGCAATGTTGTGCCCCTAGCACTGTTACCACAGGGGCCATTGAGGATAACAGCGACGTGACGCATGCACTAACTGGTTTTGCTTACATGGTTCCATCTACCAGTAAACTTGGTTTATATGAAATTAGTTTTATATGCGTGAAGAGAAAGCTTGAACATGTGGGCTTTTGAAAAAGTGTAAAAGTGGTGCACCTTTAAAAATGTCTAAACACCTGTAAAAGTGAAACGGTTAAACACAAAACTGTAAAAGTGGTGCACGTTAGAATAGATCACATGTTTCACGATTTTGCAGCATTCACTTGCAAGAGATATGGGCCTATAGTTCTCAACAGTTTTTTTTACCATTTTTGTGTATTGGGATTATGTTGGCGGATATCCAATCATCCGGGACATACTTACTTTTCAGCGATTTCATGAATAACAGTAATACATTGTTGGGGATTCCACCGGGTCTGGAAGCTTTTCCTACTTTAATATTGCCTAGTAATTTTCTTATTCCGCTGTGGTAAAATGTAATTTCCTTCATTTTCCCACTCCGTTATATCTCGAGAGATAGCCCACCTAAAATCAAGAGCAAATCGGGTAAAAAATTAGGAGTGGGCCAACTTTCGATGTGCAATCAAGAAAAGTTTAAAAAAAAAGCTATTTTTAGGTCATATGTTCCTGCCAAACTTGTTATAGCGGCAAGGGGCAATAAAGCAAAGATGACTGTACTTCCCAGACAGCAATGTTTGCTTATATCCCATCATAGCTAACTAGCAGCATTTACTCCGTGGCCATCATTGATCCAAACACTGATTACTAGAAGTGGGCTATCTTTCGTTGTTTAAGAAAAAATAGCAAATCAAGTTAAAAATAGGGGTGGGTTATTTTTCGGGGGTGAGGCATCTCTCGGGATATTACGGTAGTTTTGTTAAAAGTAGATAGAAAAGATGTAGGGGTGAATGTTAAAAAAACAGATTTGAAATACATATTGAAAGTGGATGCTTTTGCACTATCATATGTAACAAGCTCACCATCGACCATTAGGGCGGGAATGTCGGCCAGATCCTTTCTTTGAGATTTAACATATTTTCATAGTTCTTTGGGACAGCAAGCTCATGACCAAGTGAAAAAAAAAGAGTAATTTGACTGTGCAGTTTTACTTATTTTCAGCTCACCTTGTAGGTTTCTAAGGTGGTCTAAAATAAGTGAATGACTACTTTTCTTATATTGTGTGAAAACACGTTTATTTTTGTTTACTGAACGTCTAATATCTGAATTGATTCATGACTTATCTTGCTTGCACTTTGCACAGACTATCTTGGATGGAACATAAATTTCGACCAATTCTTGTATCTTATCCTCAGAGATATTATACAGGAAATTCACATAGTCGACACACTACACTTGGAATTCAACCAAAAAGTGCATAAGATCACAACCCCAGCTACCGGAATCGCCTCTGTTGTACATGTAAACTTTTTTAGGTTGGCTTCGATATCTTGGTGCATTTAAAAGTTGCAACAATTGCCATCACTTATACCTAGAATTAGAGAGACAAGAGTCCAAAACCCTTGAACGACTAACACCAGTTCTTGCAAGCACAGTGACAAACTGATAAAAATCGAAGCAATTTAGAATATCCAAAAACATGGAATAAACAGACAAAATTATTAATCACGGCTCGGTGGTTTAACCAAAAAAAATCTGGAAGATTAAAATCTCTGCCCAAAACAACCTGACCCGGATCAACTCCTGTTAATGCACTGTATGCATGTGAAAGAAGAGGCTGGACAGTGCTGGATGGAGGTCTATAAAAAATGAGCTAACTGTTAAATATTCACCACGGGAAAGAGAAATCTTCCCAAAGACTGTCTCACAAGACACGGCCCTAATGTCTCTGGGAGTGCTGTTCTAGCTCCGATTTACAAGCAGAAATACATAGCCACCGTGATTATTGTTTCGGTAAACAGTGCAGTTTGAGGGAAACAGAGTTAAGAACAGTTGGATTGAGCCATGGTACCGATCAAGTAGTTTCTTATGTTCCGTACGCACCCTCAGTGAGAAATGATCACCGAGACTAACAATGTGTTCGTTAGCTTGGGGCTACGAAGCAAAAGTTCTGGCTTGGTCTTGAACGACCTAAATGGAACTATTATGGGTCTGTTCTACTGCGAACTGAAGGCACCTGTCTATGAGCACGTTACACAGTGGACAGTTCAAGACTGTAACTGAGGTTATCGCGACACAGCGTCGTGATATTTTGTTCAGAAACAGGCCACAACTTGTTCTCAGTCTGGAATACCATAAAAAAAAAAAAAAATTTATCTTTGAGACTGGTTTTCAAGATTATCCTGCTGTAAGGCAAGATACGACACTTGCTGTAACAACATCAACAGGTCCTCCCTCAGCGTTTTTTTGTACGGCCAAGTTGAATGTCCTAGATGAATAATCGAGCTCGATGCCCCTCCATGGAACTACCAAGAGTTATTTTCCAAGTCTCTTATTATATTTGCACACTCCCATCAGGAACCGCCGATAGGGCTTTGGACTGCAACAGCAAAACCTACCAACGTGCTCCAGGATTATGGTAACAAACCGCCCGAAATTTAAACCTGCTCGTGCCACGTCTATGACAACTAACTCAAACCTTCTCTGGTTTGTAGGGTTGGGCGGTTTGCACCTTTCTGTGCGACCCGCGCTGTGCCATCCCGCAGGTAGTAGAAAATACCACGTCTTTGCTTCCGACCCAGAGACGTGAATGAGGACATATGTGCCGTAAGATATGGACGCCTCGTTCCTTGTCGCACGCACCGATCCGACACCCGGGCACTTCGTTATCAGTAGTAGATGACACATACCGACACGGGGGAAGCGCAGCTCCGTACAGGCGTGTGTACGCAGCTTTTCCACGAATTTTACGCAGCTGTGCGCGCAAAGTGTGTACGCGTCCCTGCTTCAACCTTGTCGGACGCGTGACTGAAACCGGGAGCTGAGCCTGTCGCAAAGCTCGCGAGTCGGCCTCGCCCGTAGCACGCCGGCGACGGGAGAAGGGGCGGTGTGACAGAAATAGGCCGCACCAGATGCGCCTCGGTCAACTTACCGGGCCGGCAGCGGCCGAAGCGCCGGGGTAGGAGGTCCCGAGGGAACGATACCCAGTGACGAAAGCCATGTGTCAAACGGCCCGAAACCCAAGAAATACCATCGTCCCGACCACAGGTCCAGACTGTAGGCCGGACCACAGGGCCGGACTGCCGTCACCTCAGTCACCTGGCGGGCACTACTGTACTGACAGTCTCGCCGATAACGCGCGCGGACACACACACACACACACCGGACGTGTCCAGATATCGATCGCGCCGATAGCAGCTACGTTCAATCACGCTTCGGCAGAAACTTCCAAGTGTCGTGCACAGTTGCCTGGCGGGATCACCGCAGCGCCGTCCCACTTACGTCGTTTTGCATATCTTCGTCGTATATTGGTGAGGGGCGTCAAAATATGGGCGGGCGAAACTCGCTGTCTGGAGTGAGCGCTAGGTAAAAGTCACAACCCATCAGCCCAGAGCCGCATGCAGAACAACAGAACAGCTGGACGAAACAATCAAGTCAACAGCGATCAAGTCGCTCCGCTCTAGCCGCTCTACCAGTGCTGCCAACACGGGAAGTCAAAATTTCCCTAGCGGACACTTGAAATTTTTCTATTTCGGCCGAAATTTCCCTCGCTTGCCCATATAATACTAAATATTTGTTTTCTGCCTCACTTCCATTCTCATTATGAAAAATATGCGGAGCGCAAGTTCATCTGCTTCTTGCACAAGGGTTGCTATGATGTCAGAGCTCACAAGGCATCTAGCATTGAGGGCTTTCAACCAAATTAGCTAATCTGAGCTCGGCGTCGTTCTGACGTGCAGAAGAAGCAGACGACTTGCTCTATGCATAGCCTTTACGACTTGCATACGTTTTGCAATGAATGTGGAGACCAAGCTCATCTGCATCTTTTGCAGGAGTTGCAGTGACGTCAGAACGCCGAGCTCTGATTGGCTCTAACTGAAGGATAGTGGGTAGACTTCAAGGCAGCTTGCTTTGAGGTCTACCCCATCCTTCGATCAGAGCCAATCAAAACTCGACGTCGTTCTGACGTCACCAAAACCCCTGCAAAAGAAGCAGATGAACTGGATGAACTTGCTCTCTGCGTGCATTACAGGGTGAAACAGGGAGACGGCAGGCTCTTTAAATCGACCGGAAAATTCGGTTTCTTAACCTATCGTGCTACGACTTTGTGCAGCGTTGCCCACAGATGGTGCATTTTTTTTTTTTTGTAAAATTTGCAAAGAGCGAATTTACCTGAGGAAAAAGTAAAGAAAGAAAAAGGCTTAGCTCCTATGGAAACGCAGCGACGCCACCGGTCTTCAAACAACACGGCGCCGTTTCGCACGGGAGACAAGAGATGGCGCAACGAACGCCGCCAACGAACGAGCATACGGCGCCGAGATATCCAGCGTCTTTAGCAGACAATCTTTTCGACTCAAAAGCGGCGCGCGTTCCGCAGGCGGCTACAGTCGCAGAAACAAAAAAGTGAAAGCCGTTTACAACTCCCTGTAACGCCGAATTAGAGCGCAGCTCTTGAGGAGGAGGAGGGAAGGGTACTGGGGGGGGGGGGAGGGTCAAGTGACCTTGGGTGGGGGTCACGTGACCTAGAAGGGTCACGTGACGATGCCGATGACGTCATCAGTGACGATGCGGATACCAATGACGTCATTAGTGACGTCACTGATGACGTCATCAGTGATGATGACAATGACGATGCGGATGCCGGTGACGTCATCAGTGATGATGACGATGCGGATGCCGGTGACGTCATCATTGACGTCACTGATGACGTCATCAGCGATGATGACGATGACGATGCGGATGCCGGTAACATCATCAGTGATGATGACGATGCGGATGCCGGAGACGTCATCAGTGACGTCACTGATGACGTCATCAGTGATGATGACAATGACGATGCAGGTGCCGGTGACGTCATCAGTGACGTCACTGAGACGTCATCAGCGATGATGACGATGCGGATGCCGGTGACATCATCAGTGATGATGACGATGCGGATGCCGGAGACGTCATCAGTGACGTCACTGATGACGTCATCAGTGATGATGACAATGACGATGCGGATGCCGGAGACGTCATCAGTGACGTCACTGATGACGTCATCAGTGATTATGACAATGACGATGCAGGTGACGTCATCAGTGACGATGACGATGCAAATGTCGGTGACGTCATCAGTGACGTCACTGATGACGTCATCAGTGATGATGACGATGCGGATGCCGGTGACGTCATCAGTGACGTCACTGATGACGTCATCGGGGGTCACGTGACCTTGGGGAGTCAAGTGACCTTGGGTCACGTGACCCTTGGGGAGGGGTCACGTGACCTTGGGATGACCTTGGGGGTCAAGTGACCTTGGGATGACCTTGGTTACGCCGACGGCGACGCCGCTCAAGCCGGGAACGGGCCCCTAAGAGCTGCGCTCTAAAACAGGCCCGGTAACAAGGAACTGCAGTTCCTTGTCTACTAATTACGCTGGCTCTCGGCGTCGTCTGCTCGTTCGTTGACGGCAATTGGCGTCGCGACCACTTGCGCCATCTCTTGTCTCCCGTGCGAAACGGCGCCGTGTTGTTTGCAGACCAGTGGCGTCGCAGTTTCCATAGGAGCTAGGCCTTTTTCTTTCTTTACTTTTTCCTCAGGTAAGCTCGCTCTTTGCAAATTTTACAAAAAAAATTCACCATCTGTGGGCAACGCTGCACAAAGTCGTAGCGCGATAGGTTAAGAAACCGAATTTTCCGGTCGATTTAAAGAGCCTGCCGTCTCCTTGTCTCACCCTGTAGTTTATCGGGCAAAAACCGTGGCCAAAGCAAATCTGCATGGCGACGGGAATTCGTGTTACTGGGAGTTTCAAACTGACAAATGAAACCCTATCTTCCCGTGAAATGTTATGCACGTCTTCGGAACATGATACCTAATGTTATTAGATTAGTTCATAGACACTGCATGCACGAGCAGTACCCCACCACCCCCTCACACCACCATGACTCGCCTCCCGTCGTTCGATGCGCCGGACGGCTGCTTTGGTTACGGCAGTGTATTCTATGGGATACGTATGTTTCGAAGCAAAGCGTCTGGATGGCGTTCCACATACTCTATGAAACTCAGTTATGAAAAGAAAATCTAGAACTCACTTCGAACGACGGGAGGCAGACTGAAGTTAGTGAGAGGGGTGCCCCCTTCTACGGCAGTTCCACAACTGAGGTAATCTAGAAACATTGATGGTACCGCTTTAATAGCTTCATTAGCGCTTTTTATAAATAGTCAGTCAAAAACAAAAGAAGGTGTAGCACAATTGAGACTAACTCGAACACACGGCCACGACAGCACTTCACGAAATATTATTAGTCATGGATTAGTCTTTATCTTAAGGCATTGCAGTATTTCTTTTTGTATAAGTCTATGAATTACTATTTAAAGCTTCCTTGCACAATGCAGCAATTTTGTCTCTTCGGTGCGACCAGGGTGGGTGCGACATAGAAGCGTACATCACTATTCTTACTGGCTCTGGATGGCTGGCTAGCAGACGCTCCTGCATACGGGCCCCACCTACCTGCCCCTAGCCTTGCGAGGCACCCAGAGCACCTCGTCTTATCACTACAGTAAAACCTCGTTATAACAAAATGGGATATAACAAAATAACGGATATAACAAAGCAATCATAATTCTCCTTGCTTGCTAATAGTGGGAAGAAATGGACAATGACTATTACAAATTAATGGTTATAACGAAATAATTACGACTGCTCCTTCAACTTTGTTATAGCTGTAAATATTATTATTATTATTCCGCTCCTTTTCAGTTATAGGCCATAATAAATGTGGCCACTTGACATATTAAAGAATGTGTCATTGTGAAAAATATTTCTGTTCAAAAGCTAGTCACTTTGCCTTCCTTATATGAAAGTAAAGGCGAGCAAAAACTCCCTTTCAGTCACAATTGATGAACACGAGCAGCTTCCTTTGCACTTCGGCGTGCCAAGGAAGCTTTGACGACGCCGCGAGACCAGCCAAACTTGCTTTCGATGAGTTGTGCCCTTTTTCCTGCGGCACTGCGCGTTCATAAAAATGTCCACGTGTTCTCAACGCCAAGTCAACACTTACACAGGGTCTTAAAAAACTTCTTTGCCGAATGACAACGAACGAGCAGAAAACGTGTCTTCAGCACGCTGCCATGCTGCCGCCAGCCTCAGCAACGCTAGCAAAACCACAATCTGTCTACGCTTGGGACATCTTGTGTGCCCCACAGTTGGAGTGGAGTCGCAGTCCTTCTGCTTCTTCAAGTTTCGAGACCCCTCTGTCACAAAAAACAGCGCTGCCCCTCTTTTGCCCAGAAAACATCCGACAGGGGTAACAAAAAGCAGAGTTCGAAGACACGCTGCACTCAAACTACGGAAGCTGGTTTACTAGTTGGACTTGGAAGGTCCTGGAGTCGCCACCATACTTAGTCAGAGCTGTATGGTATATCATAAGCTGTTCGAGCTACATCTGGTGGCACTTCTTCAGTCCAGGAGGTTGGGCTTAGTGCTTAATTCCGAAAGTTGGCAATCGGTCCGCTGTCATTGCCATCACAAAGACTTGACTCAAATTCATGTTCCTTTGTGTCTGCACACACCATGGATTCTTCATCAGGTGAACGCTTGGCTTTAGAAGTTTCGGGATCGGAGGCGTTTTCTGGAACTTTCTGCTTTGTTGCCTTTCGTTGGAAAAAGTCCCTAATCGGACGATTGGATGCCATAGTGCACCGTTGCAATTCCTCGGACATTTCTCAATGTTTATGGGTACCAAGTGGTTGGCCCCTTGGTGGAGCTCGGATGGGACCAGGCACGACTACGTGGCTGCAACAGGAACCTTGGGAGCAAGGGCGTTTTGATAGAAAACCACTGTTGTGCTCAGTTAGAACCAGAAAGCAAGTGTCATTTCACAAAATTCTTTAGATCAGTCTCCTTTACCCAGCTCTCGAGGCATGGTCAGGGTTTAGGGAGAGAACATCAATGGACAGACAGACATGATTCCCAACTGGCAACAGTATTTATTTACTTTCATCCCCTAGAGCAAACAGACCAACACACCTCATACTCCTGGAAACTCTGCCCCAGGGTCGAGGGCAACTAATGATGAAAGTGTGGCAGTTCTCCAACCGCCAGGCTCCATCCGTTCCCTTTACCGAGCACACACACAAACACACGGTCATCGTCACCAAAGCTGCTTCAAGGACCAGTCGCACACCAGAGTCGCAGTCGTAGACTTGGAAGACTTTGGTGGACTTCCTCGGTCAGAACGTGGGCAGTGCCTAAAGGAACTACAATAAGATCCTTCCTGTCTCCCTCGTTTTTCCTTCGTCATTTTGCGCTATAATATTTTAATAAGTGCCAAGGCACAGAGACAGTGCCCTTGAGTTCCTTTGTCCGCCAGGTTTGAAGCGACACAGCGGTACAGATAAGATTCCATTCCAGATCTCCGAGTAATCCCTTGGGCGAAGTACCTCGGCCCCTAATCCTATAGACGCTGCTTTCGGGAAATGTTCCATGGTCGACCTTGGACAATTTTGAGGCGTCACCTCGACAGGTCGTCACGATATCCGTACATCCTACATTCTTCACAGGGTACGAAGAAAGAAAGCAGGCGACACAAAGAAGTTGAGAACACCCGGTATGGGGCCTCCTTAGGCTGGGTGTGCTTCAAGACAATGCACGGACGAGAGAACTAGGAAAGTGACAAGCAGGCCAGCAAGTATCAGTGCCATTTGGAGGGGAGGGGGGGGGGGGGGGTATAGGTGAGTTTATTTTGGGGAGGTAGGTCAAATTTTAGGGGAGGCGCCCGCCGCCCCTCGCCTCCCTTTGGCACCGTCCCTGCACACGAGAGCTTGCCTTTAACTTGCCCATTTTTAGCTTGGTTCCTTCCTCCATTGAATTTCATTCAAATAAGCGCCCCATTATGCATCAAAGTGTTTAAACACTTCAGCGCAAAAAATATTTGCCTATCTAACATAATGCTGAAAGGTCCAGCCACAAATATTACTCTACTGATTAAACACAAAGCATAACACAAGTTTTGTCGCATTGCCAAATAACGTACGAAGTGAGCTAGCTAGCTGAGGGGCCTGCATGATGAAGCCTACCGGCTACGTCACAAACAATGACGCTTGCTAGATAAGCACACCCCATGCTTCGTGCACACTGACCTATACTCCGTGTCACTAGTTGTGTGCAGTGTAGGCAAAGGCAACGCCAGGCGGAGAGAAAGGGCAAGCACTAGGAAGGAGGCCGAAGGGAGGCCACTACGAACTTTAGAGGGGAGAGGTTTCTCTCCTAGTCCCCAGCCTTCCTACTGCTTGCCCTTTCTCCCCTCGCCTGGCGTTGCCTCTGCCTGTGCTGCACGCAACTAGTGACATGAAGTATAAAAGCTTATTCCTTGTCATCAAGTGAATTCAAGGGAAGAATTCGAGGATTAAATGTGGATTTTGTTTTTAGTCCCTCCTGCGCAAAGCCCCATAAGCCAGACTGATCACCATGTCGATGTAGACGCAGGGATTACCACATGCCGACGAAAGTAAAATGGACACGAGTATATGATGAGGGCTCGTGACAATCAATGCCTTACCTTTAGATAGTGGCTACGTTCAATCGCCGCAATGACAGGAATAGCCAGACGTTAATAATGTCTGGAGCTCAACTCAACACATGCTCTGTGCTTTGCCAACCCATATGTGACTTTGACAAACATTGGTACCAGATCACGTGACCAATGTTTTGGCTGCAAGTTGAGGGGGGGTGAATACTGCTCGTTATTCGCTAAATGTTTACGAGAGTGCCACTGGATGGAGAGAAAAAATAATATCTGTTTCATAGGTTATGTCAAGTATTAATTCTAAGCAGTATTTACAGAAAGTACAAAAATCAATTTATGGACCCTCGATACACTCCGAATGCCATTAGAAGACAATTAGTGATTTCACTGGTTCCATTTTGGCAGCGAGAGATGGGATGCTGTCAGCCACTGCAGTTTAGCAATCGGAATTGTTTTCAGAGTGAATATATTCAACATTTGTTCCATTTTATTGCACACTTATTCAATGACAACAGCCTCGCTTATTGAACAAACATTGCTAGCTTTCAATGAACATGTTTAATAGTCAGTCAACCAACAACATTTTTCTGTGTCTGATGAGAAAATGATGATCGATCTATTTAAACAACTGAGGTGTCACATGCACCATAGGCTCAAAACTGCAGTCAAGAGGAACGTGCCGACTTGCCCAATTGCCAGTCAACAAGAGCAAAGCACCAGATTTTGTGCACCACGAGCAGGGTCGGTCGAACGTTGTTCTAGCGAGACTCGGCCTCAGGCTAGGCCATTTCAGCAACAGGGGGCTACGCACCGATGCTTTCAGACACATTCCAGGCCTTTCCATTGACCATCTTGAGCACAGCACGCAGGGACGTGCCCGGCCCACACTCAAAGGTCCGTGGAAACTCTTCCCCCACGTCCCTGTTGTACACCTGCTGCATGAGCTGCTCCCACTTGACCGGCATAACCAGCTGCGCCTCCAGCTTGCGCCTTATCTCCTCGGGGTGGGTGTAGGCCGCACCGTCCAGGTTCGAGTGGGTCATGATACGTGGCGGCGAAAGGTGCACCGCCTGGAGCGCCCGAGCCAGCGGCTTTTGGGCGGGCCGCATCAGGGGTGTGTGGAAGGCCCCGCTCACCGACAGCCGCTTGTACCGCTTGATGCCCAGATCACGGGCGTTCAGCTCCACAAACTGCAGTGCCTGAGCCGCATAACCGAGGCAGCGTCACTCACTGCTGCCGCAACTCGCATTCCACCCGTCGCAGCTATTTTCAAAAATGTGCCGCTTCCCCGAGTGGCAAAAAAATTTAACCAACTAACAGTCTCTGGCCTGTGCGAGCAAAGGACTGAGTTTATAAGATCTCATATACGTGACTGTACGTGTGATGATGCAAATACTGTAGCAAGAAAAAGGGAGGGGAATAAGGGTGCGCGAGGCATGCGAGGAGACTAAACAGTTTGCGCCGAACAGCCGGCAGCCAGGATTGGGTGCTAGGGAAAGCATGCCCCAAACTGGAACTGGGCTGTTGCAGGCAACCCCCCAAAACTGTGGCAGTTGCCGGAAGTCACTGACACACAACATGGCTTCCGAGAGGCGGTGAACAATGCCTACACCCCAGTTCTTCACCACGGTCCAGCTACAGCTTGTTCTTAGATAGCAAATGATTTTACGCCCTTGAGAATGGTGACGAGATGTCCACTGGCTTGACTCCTCAGATTGGCCCGGACTGAACCAAACTGGACACTGCGTCATCTTTGTTGCAAATATGTATTCAGATTTCTAATTTAGGCTTTGTTTTTCGTAATTAGCTTCTTTTTTTTGCAATACAAATTGTTAATGTTTTTTTAGGTCTCGCCTCCATTTCATTAAAACCTTTTCCTCAAATATTAGGGAGTTTTAAAATAGCATCGTCGCCACTGTGCATGCACCGAACACAAAATGCTTTCGAGCTTTGCATGCATATGCTAGTTTCCAGAAATTACGCGAGCCTCACAAAAGCAATGCAGACTTTTGTGTTACTCTAACAAGGTCAAGAAGTTGGCTAAAGCCAAGACGTGTAGAGTTTGAAAATGGCAGCTCCCAGGACTGCAAGCGGCAGCACCATGGCTGCCGTGAGTGCGATGTCGGTGGCGTCCTCGCAAGTGCAATGTTCAAGATGGGAAGACGTTGCACTCCTACATGAGGTGCACGACATGTACCGTACAGAAGACCCAGCAAGGTGGGCAACGATTGCTGGTAACTTGCCGATTGCGATGCGCAAACGCTTGGTCAGTATACAAGACCTCTCACATTGGAATATTTAAGCAAATGTGCAACTGTGAAGCATAGAGACTTGTTGCTTCTTCCCTCTTATGTCAGCTGCATGTACCCATCCACCCTCCCTGGACCGCAGAAAAAAAGACAAATCCCAGAAAAAAGCTCACCGGAGATAAGCTCACCGGCGATAAGCTCACCGGAAAAAAGCTCACCAGAAAGAAGCTCACCCCCTTTTGTGCAGGTTTGGAGAAAAGCTCACCAGAGAGAAGCTCACCCCCTTTTGTGCGGGTTTGGAGAAAAGCTCACCAGTCTCTTGAATGACCCAGAGAAAAGCTCACCTTGAATTAAATCATTAGGCAAAGTGGACGTTAATAGCAGTAGTGCTACCAAGGTTTTATGCGTCTCTCACGCAGGCGGTACACCGTGCAACAGAGTTAGCACAAAGGGATTTTTCGCATCTTACTTAGAAGTGTTGATTAGCGTCAAACTATTATTGCATAAGTTTATACCTCGAATGAGCTATTTCCACCAAACTAGTAGGTAGTTTAGTAAACACTAAAATGCAAAAAAGGAAAAAGAAAAAATTTGATGGTTTGTTTATGTTGACACTGTCACCCAGTGTACACACTTCACGCCAGATCGCTCTGCTGTGGGAAAAATAATTTTAAAAAATTCAGATTAAAAAAAAGCATATATTGATTATTTATCACTATATGCATTTCTAAACACGGCTGGTTATTTGATCAATGCTTCCGATCAGTGGTTCATGAAAACCCCGCCACAGTAAAACAAAAACAGCTTTGTTTTGTTGTTTTTTTTTCTAAACAAAAAAAGCTGTATTTTCTTTTTTTTTTTTTTCGATCTGATTTTCTACAATATGACAATACTTTTTCAGTTTTCGCTTTTATATTTTAAGTTCCAATTTCATTAGAAAAAGCTCTGAATGTAACTGACGAACAAACTCTGCGGTAGAAATAAAGCTCAACGCATCGATTTGCTCCAAAGATTACTACTTTTTTTCTCACGTTTAGTCCGATATAAGTCTTTAATGTGCGATGATTTTTTTTTTTCTATTTAAATACAAAATATATGGCCCTAAAAAAAAAACAAAAAAAAAATTTAAAAAAATTTTTAAATTATTTTTGCGACCAAGTTTCGATTTAAATCATCTTAGTAAAACCGGTCCGATTTGAATCACGATTGAAACCATCTTGATTTTAATTCTCCGCCCTGACTGTAGTCCTTGTTCCGCTTTTATGTCAACCCATTTCGCACGAGTGTCACCATATTTAATTCTGACATAGCTGGGATGGAGGAAATACAAACTTTCTTTTTTTTATTTTCCGTTCGAATAAGGTAAGAATTGAGACCACCGTTTCTTCAACAAATGGTGAAATACGGTGACTTGGCAATGCGGTGCCCGTATACTACATAAAAGGTGTCCAGAAACTACTCGAGTTACAGCCCTCTGCACAAGTCGTATTTCCCCCGTTATTATTTTTTTTAAAATTAGCGTTCTATCGAAATTATTTATTTTATTTTCGCTGTGCAACGCCTGATGTGTTACACTATGTTTTTATATTTTAAAAATATATTCTGCTAGTGAAGTGCAAAATGACCGCATGCGCCTAAGGCATCACAGCATACTTCAGTTGAGTGAACGTATTTCACTCGAGTCAACGCTCGATTCACAGATTTGTAGATGAGCTTTTCTCCGCATCGGTCAAAAGGCTGGTGAGCTTTTCTCCGCATCGTACAGTTTGGCACTGAGCTTTTCTCTGCCGCCCAAAAAAGACAATCTCGGGGAACGCCCACCTGTTCAGAGCCCCCGATGACCTTGCAGTGGGGGAAGAGGTAGTTGGCTACGCTGCACACAGCATCCTCGTAGCCCTGGCGGTAGCACCACTCCCTGGCCAGCTTGCAAATGTAACTCGCCCTGGCCGTGGTGGCCAAGAACACGGTCATCAGCCCTCCGGGCGCAAGCTCCGACGCAGCCTGCATGGCTTCTCCACGGATCTTCACCAGTCGTACCGCTGCATGCACAAAATATGCACATCCGGCAGCTTGCAGACTGCGGTACCCGCCATCTAGCCTCATGTGGAGAAACTTTTGCCACCATAATATCTCTCTGTTCCTTCCTGCATAATGTACTTAGTAGACTAGGCACTCTTAATAAACTAGGCACTCTTTCTTATGATAGGAACAGCCAAAATGTTGTCTGGTCCCTACCATCCAGAAATTCCTTCCTAATAAAATATCTCATCTATGTTTGTTTTGCAAGATTTATTACACTAACCCAATACTTTGTCAAACGTTGATTTCAGCATCGTGGAAATTTGAGACTGAGGAAAAAAGGGGACAACGCACATAATGATGTTGAAAGTTCTGCAGCTCACCTCAGTCTTCCCTGTTACTTTTATTATCAATTTTAGAACAATATCACACGATTCAAACCAATCATCAGCTAAAAGTAGGCATCCCCCATTGTACCACGTCCCTTCTCAATGCCTTTTCTTCCCCAGACCTCCATTGATTAGAATCACTCCCGACACCCATAGTCTGACCAAGACACTGCCGATTTTAAAAATAAAATTACTAATTTGTTATATGATGTTCCATCGTAATTTTATCAATTTTGCTTTGCCCTTGGGAAGGAGAAATGAAATAGAATTATTAGGCACTGTAGCACATGCTTGGTTCTTTCACTGTCATAAACTTCCAAAATTATGACAAATCCAAGTGCAGTCAATTATTTGTTCTTTTGAGAGAGATGAGGTAAAATGCTTCCACACTTATTCCAAATTTAAGCTGAAAACTAAATCATAAGTCATACATGATCGATAGCCATAGGACATGGTGCGGAAAGTTGCAAAAGTGAATTCAGATATTTCTAATCCTCAGTGCACTCAGCCATGATAGCATCTAAGGGGTGTTCATAAAGTTTGTATAATTACCGTGAAGATAAAACAAAATACACAGGCTTGCCTAAACGTGATTAACAACTTAATCGGACATTACTCCTCCATACAGGAGCCAAGGTGGCATGCCAAGGTGGCATGCTGCCAAGGTGGCATGAATGAGAAGGCATGACAGCCAGGACTTGAGGAAGGGAATCCTGGTTAGTATTGCAGGCCGACGAATCACTCCGAAGATACTTAGAATCACCACGATTCTTTTGGTGGGCCCCACCTTTATTCATGCACCAAGGCCAATAAATTCCGAAGAGTTGAAATTGTCTTCCAACAATGGTCAACAAGTTAATCTGTTCTTGGAGACGTGTGCTGTTTCCAGCCGGTGCCCTTATGTACCACGGTCACAGTACAGACAGCCCAATTTTGAGACAACATCGCACTGGGACTGTGGGGCTCGTCTGTCTTGCAGTTCAGAAATGAAATTACGAAGTTAGAGATGGGCTTTGAAAGTCCTAACGTTCAAAGAGGTCTTAATGTATGCAATTGTTACAACCCCCGCTTGAAAGCAATCCCAATCTGTTTACGTCTCTTTTCAATAAATCGCCTAGGATAATCGCGCTTCACGGGATTCAACAATATGCATCTCTGAGCACACACAGTTCCAAATTCAGAGGAATGTGTTCAGACCAATGTATTTTTATGACTACTCTTTTATGCTCTACAGGTTGATTGGAGTTTATCTGTGTCGCAGGTATTGCAGTACACAGTGGTTCTTATGTCCAGTGCTGTTTCAGCGTACATCTAAGAAAGGCACTGTTCTCTTCTACTGAATGGGTGAATTGGACGGATGGTTCAACACTGCTCAAAGTCGATTACACGTCGTTAATTATGAAAGTGTCAGCCACGTACCGCCTATAAAACTGGATGCAATCTCCGCTGTAGAGCGGTTTCCTCCACATGCTCCACGAGATTTGCCATAACCACAGACTACCCATTGGGCAACCTCCCATCTCGTCAGCTCACAGAACGCGAGGTTAGGACGAAAAATGGAAAGTATGGCAATGTCCTGAACTGTCAACAATGTGTACGAAGGGAGCATATCATTATTTTACTAACTCTCACAGCTAGGGGGGACAAGAAACCAGTATGTCATCCTCGTCAAGGACGTCACCTCTAACGTGGCCCACAAACTCACACGAGAATTACGTAGTCAAATCGGTTACGGGAGTGCCGAGTTCCACTAAATGGTCGGACAGGTTGCGCGACGTCTTCATAAATGGAAAGTCGGTTGAACAGCTGGGAATAAAGACTTGAAAGTATTTTTTTCCCAACATCCTGTAGCAAAGATGGTTTCAAGGGATCATGAGTAAAAGTTTCAGTAACACAATGCACAACGTTCGCCACAACCAACGTCGCCACAACAAAGGAGATTTCCTAAACAGTTTTGGATTAAGATGGATGGATGGATGTTAGCGGCTATACCACCCCTTACAACACTGGAGCGGTAGCTTGCGCCCCTGGCATACAAGTCGATGTACCAGTGTTGCCAACCCCAACTTGTAAACAGGCGAGATGCAGCTTAAACAAAAACTTTTTTTTTTTTTTTTACACGGGGTGCGGAAAATTATACAAATATTGTTGTTAATACGATAATCGTAAGAAAGCGCTGGAAAGCAGACACTTTACGATCAAATCGTAAAACTTGGCAGGTATGCAGCTGGAAAGGCTTCAGGATTTTCGAGTGACTTTCCTTCAGGTGAATCTCTTGCAAACAGAAGGCAATGGGGCTGTGTTCCTCCAGCAGGTCAGTAACATCACCATAGTTTGCAAGAAGGCCTCGACAGTTCCAGTGAAAAAGAAGTGAAGGCATTAATATCGGAAGTACATGCAGATATACGGGACACAGTAAATTAATTCAACCCAAGAATGAAGTTCCCAGGGAAAACTACTTTGATAGAAATACTGGCTTTTTCATTGTTTTTTTTCTTCTTAGATTTGGGAGTCACCATATCGTCCTGGTCAGACGAAAGAACGAAAGGCTCAGCGGTCTCGTCCCTCGCCTCCACCTCTTGAGACGAGGCTTGTAGTGTAGGTCTGGGCAGAGTCGAGGGAGGCAAAACACCCCGGCCACGACCGCCCCCACTCAAAGGGTGAGCATTGGAGATGCTGGGCTGAGCGTTGCCCAACTCCATCCGTCCCTGCACCTCAGCTGCTGAAGGAACGGCGCAATGCCGCTCCTTGGATGGTGCCCTCTCCCGCGAGTTGGGGGACTCTCGCTCCTTCTCCCTGGGGGAGACAGAGTGGGGACAGACAGAGGGGCTCCCTGCCTGTCCCATGGCCGAGGGGCAGCTGGTGCACTCCCTCCAGAAGCCGGGGAAAGCCACTGCCCCTGCTGGGTGGTAGGGGACTGAAGAGCCACTGCCAGGACCTCAGGCGAGACCTGGGTGGCCTTTGATTCTGTTCGCGAAGCTGGTCCCTTCCGCACCGCCTGGGCAAACATGCCTTTGGACAAAAAAGAAAATTGTTGTTTTGCCTCCTGGTAACTAATGTTTTTTTTGTTTTTTCCTTTGAGGGTTAAGATTTATTTCTCTTGCTTTCATGCGGACATGCCCAGGCACAAGCAGCATGGATTCCTTGATAGATTTGAGCGCGCTTTCACAACTGTCGGCTACACGATCAGTGCCACCACACTACGCGCAGGTCTCACGGCCCCGACAGTTCCACAAATCATGCCCAAAGCATTGGCATCGAAAACATCTTTGTGGGTTTGGGATAAATGGCCCGAGTTTGCAATGGAGGTAACCAGCTGTAACGGTGGCAGGAAGCGTCTGCAGCTCAAAGGTCAGGATTGAATGCTCGGTTAGTTGGTCTCCTGCCAGTGTCTATATATATTGATCAGCTTGATGGCCACCACAGCCTGTTTCTGAAGTCCAGTAAAGATTTCATCCTCAATGCAATCTATCAGATCAGCCTCGGAGATAACACCTCAAACACTATTTAATCAGCGTCCGATGGGGGCCGACTCATCTGGTGTTTGTCCAGACATGCCCGTTTTAGAAGCGTTCTGCTTTGAACTTCTCTTTCGACCTCGACAAGATTACCAAAAGATTTTCTGCCTTGAAAGCTTTGCCAATGATGGCATCAAGGCATTTTGACACAAGGAAAGGCAAACGCTTAGCTAGTGGGTTTTCTTCATCTTAGACTTGGAGTACAAGGAATCTTGGGAACTTTGATGGTTCACATGCTTTTTCAAAAGTTAAGTATGGTGCAACCCCTTTTATGGGGAGTGCACCGTGTTGGTTTTGGAAGAGAGGGCAGCCATAAAAAGGCAGGAGTGTTCGGAATCTGTGGCGCACTGCCCACCACCGAGCCCAACAAGGGGATAGGTAATGTGTCATAACAGGAGTGGCTTGGCTGACACAGTTAAGCTACTAGTGGTACTAAGAAACTACAACTAAGTGTGGGTCTAGAAAGGAATCCGTCACCACCCAGGGTTAGCCTTTGACACCGAAGAAGGTGAAATAAGAAGGAAGAAGAGTAGGAGAAAGTTAAAGAAAATAGAGGTGGAGAAAGACAACCGACTGAATCATCCTGGTCGGGCCAAGCCAGGACACCCGTCTACGACACGGGTTAAGCCACGCACAGCCGGGCGTGGGTGAGCGAACCCACATGGCTCGAGGTTCGTGGAGACGCCACTCACCAAGCACCTACTAAAGCAGGTGCCCCCTGCATCCTGGGTATGGCGGCTCACGTGGCTGGGGTCTGTGGTGACGCCACTCACCAAGCACGTAACACCTAAAATGTAAGCGCACCATGCGGGGGCAAATAATTCGGCACTGCGAGAGAATGTTTTTAAATGAGCCAAGAGTACAGGGACGTGGGCTTGTCCCACCATGGAAGTTTTGGCGATATTCACTTTTTTTGCCACAAATAACAAGAATTTTATATGAACACCCCTTATACATGCAAGATCAACATAAGTATCCTCATCCACTTAACTTGCATAGGAGGATCTTTAAGTCTAGCCCAATTCATAACAGTGATCCCAATCAATTACCGTTTCCTTAGGCTCTAGAGCACAACTTAAAAAACCTAGTAAGGATGCTGACCGAGAGATACAAAAACCTTACCATCCTCAAAAGAGAGGGCCTGGCTGAATACAAGGGCAGCGTATTCTCCAACGCTGAATCCTGCTGCAGCCACGCAGTTTTCAATAGCCTTAATGATGAAAGACAAAACAAGTGATTAGCACAGTTGAAATGCTTTTCAAACAAACTGAACTCGGTTAGGCTTGCCTGCCTCGATGCAACAGCTACGTATGGCACATAATCGTTTTGACAAGACAGGCATGCTAAGGGTTTCCCAGATATGTGCAGTAAACAGGGGTGGAAGCAAGCTTCAGCCTTTCGTACCAGGTCTAGGAGCGGCAAAGATGCCTCTTTGGAGCAGTTTTGGGGCAGTAAGAGTTGTGCTTTGGAGCAGCTCAGGAGCAACAAAAGTTGAGTTTTGTAGCAGTATAAGTAAATCTGCAGAGCTGGTCACCCAGGTCGAACTTGGGGCTATACATGGTTTGCACATGATGTCATCCAAAGAGTGCTTCGATGGCCACCGGGAAAGAACGGCAAAGGGAGCTTCCCTCTTACCACGACCTAGCAATTGGCCCAGACGTCGCTCTCCCAGAAGATTATAGAAAATTAACCAGTCACTAAAAATTCCCACAAAAGCGGCCTCTCTCTCCCTCTCTTTCATGGTGGTCAAAAGTGTGCAATGTGAGGTATTGTGCAAGCCATGTGAAAGCCCAGATGTGCTTTTCTAAGTACGAAAAATATTACAACGAAAAAGCATCTGTTTGTGACGTTCCAGAACCAGTTCCAAAACATACCCTATCCTTAAAGGGCAACTCCGGTCAAAACTCAAAATGAAATAAATTACTGGTATCGCTGTAGTGACACAAAATGCAACCGCAGCCAAAATATTACGTCCGTTGGACGCCGCATTCTCAACTAATGCTGATAATAAAAATGCGACCTGCTGCGAGCCGCTGCTCCTTAGCGGGCAGCCAGCAGGTTGCCGATCGCTAAACCAACATTGAGCCGTGACGTCAATATCATTCTCTTTTTTTCCTCCAGTCCGGGCGTTGCGCGGAGTGCGCTTCTTTAAGCCGCTACCACCGCTACTTCGGCTTATGATTTGCGTGTTTAGCCGTTGCTTTTATCTGTAGCCCGTGTAGGTTCGGTATAGCCTTTTGTTTATTTTCTTGTGAGGACTCTAAGACTCATTTTAGCGAGCAACTCGGTGCGCCAAAGACTGCCCAGCTGTTCCTCAAAAGATGCCAATGTGCAACTTGTAGCGCTGTGGGCTAGCTGCTCAAACAACCCGCTGCACAACATGGAGGTGCTTTTTCACGAGTTTCCAACAGACTACAAATTAGAGAAGGTGTGGGTGAACGCTGTTCGACAAGTCCTACGTTTACGACACAACTCAAGAGCGAGGAAGTGGTCTCAGCAAAAGCACACACCCCAAACATGCAAAAAGAAAAAGGAATAATGAAAATAATCCCTGGAGAAGGGGAACAAGGGGGACTGTCCCCCTTGTTCCCCTTCTCCAGGGATTATTTGCATCATTTTTGTCCAGATCGCTTGCACCTCTGCAATTAATTGCATTCTAATTATAAAAAGGAATATTATGCCAAATGTTTGTTTAATTTTGTAGAGCAGCTATCCCTTTCCCCAGAGATTAAATGATAGGTGAAAACATGGCTCTTAGGAATGCTTATATACCATAAAGCCCTAAAAGAATGGCCACCCAAAATGAATATAAATAGTCTGTGTGTGTGTGTTTTTGTGTTTGTTGGGGGGGGGCTACAACTTAAGTGAAACGGCAACCCTTCGATTTCAAAGTTTCTTATCTTCTTTCTTTCGCCGCAGTCTCGGGTTTTAAACATCATTATTAACTGTCACCAGCTCGCCTGCAAACTCTGTCTTTTCATTAATGATACCACAGATCACAGACACGGCGAATTTGCGTTGCACGGTGCGCTAAGTACGTAAGAATTCACTATGAAGTCCCCTGTCACGGGTACAGTAGCAGAACACGGACGCATGTGCATTTGCACTTCACAGTGCGATGTACACGCAAGAACCCGCTACTAACTTGGATGTCCCGAAAACCAATATCGGGCACACAAAAAAAAATTTGGCAGAGACACTTAAGACTGTTTACGTGTAGGAAGGCAAAAGCATTCATACACACAGCACATTCCTACAAGCAGCGCACAATGTCTAAAGGAAATAAGCTTGTTTCGGGGACAATTACAGAAATAGTTGTGAGTGTGCAGGCGATAATCATAACGTAACACCCGATGATTAATCTTGGGATAATGTAACGCCCGAGTCAGAGAAACGGACAACAATAGGAGAATGTCTCGGAACGTTCTCCTACTGTCGCCTTTTTCTTCGACTTGAAGTTTCTTAGCTTTTCCACACTACAGTTTCAAGTGTTACATTGCGATTAATAGACCAACCTCATTACACATTCCACGCATAAGTGACGCCACCAAAACTGTAGTTCTCAGAAGGCAGACACCAGTGCACGAGACAGCTTGTGCTGTCTCACGAGTTGTCTCGTGTTCTGCTTGTGCAGAAAGACTACAGTTCCCAGTATGCATGGCGACGACGTAATGAAGCTGGGTGGTGATATCGGTCTATAACACTAGCTTGATCATGCCGAAAAACTGGGGAGCAAAAAACGTGCCATAATTGAGCTTGGCACATGGTGTGTGTGTGTGTGCGACGCCCCATGACGTCATGCGGTCATAGTGTCACCTAACACCATTATGTCGTGCGGCACTCTTGACGTCATGTCATTTGGTGACGTCGCAATCCTTCGTGACGGTTTTCTCATAGAATTGGGCAGATAAAACACATTTTGTGTTAAAAGTGTGGTGGTCAACTGCAAATGAGGATGAAAAGGTGCCCAGGAGGACAAATGTGGCTGCGGTGGTGACTGGCAGTGAGTGCTTTACCCAAGGCTGGAGAGCTCGGAGGCGCTCCACAGCGGCCAGCGAGGTGACTACCACAGCAGCCTGGCAGTGCACCGTCTGGTTCAAATCTTGCCGGGGTCCCTCCAAGCACATCCTCTCAAGGTCATACTTGAGGATCTCACTCGCCCGCTCATACATCTCCTTCACGTTGGGGTACTGAAGCAGGTCGTTGCCCATGCCCACAAACTGCGAGCCCTGAGACGAGAAATGGCTCCATAAATACACACAAGGTTGTCAAACTCTGCGTTTTGTCTCCAAACAGAAGTGATAGAACAGAAAGAAGTAAAATTCAAACACTGCACACATAGGAATCTATAAAAGTTATTTCGGGCTCTTTTTTTTTTTTTTTTTTTTTTATTTTTTAAATTAACACAGGCGGTTTTTGCGTAGGTGGAGTTTCTAAGCCAAATGCAAGGTCGCAAACGAGCTAGATGAGGTTACTCAAAATGAAAAAAAGCATTGAGACAGTCTGTGACCACAGACTTGGAGTTTGTTGCTTGTGGCCCCCTGTTTACTTATTTAACTGCAGCAATTAATTAAGTACCGATTGATGAATTAAGTTAACCGCTCAAACGTAATTTTGGGAGTCTGCTTCATTCATGCTTGGCTACATGGGTTAACAGCACCTTAGGAGTATTCTAGCAATAAGCAATTTCCGTGCCTCTCTAACAAATGATGACCGCCGAGAGAAATTCGCCTCACCTGTCCGGGGAACAGGACGACGCTCGTATTCTTAGGGTCAATCCTGATCGACTCCTCTTTTTCCTTCTCCTCCGGGAGTTTGAAGTTGACGGGGTAGGTGGCCGACGACCACAGATCGTGGACATCCTTGGGCCTGTCGCTGTCGAACGTCGCGGATCGACGGAAAAGCTCTGCGACACTCTCTTTTTTGAAGCCGGGCTCGTGCGTCGTCTCAGGGCTAAGACCGTCCCTGACTCGACTGTCCGGGCTGCGCTGTGCAGCGCCCGTACTCAAACGGAGGAGGGGCTGTCGCGAGACGCAAGTTCGGCTTCGGGACAACAGGAACATGCAGGAACGTTCCAGTAGCGGCAACGCTGGGCCCATGGTCATGCTATGAATGGTATTTTCCTCTAAGGATTACGATAACCGCTCAGGAGTCCGAAGGGAATTCCGGAACCTACACTTCACGTGCAGACGACGGACGACATTACACCGACTACACGGCGTAGACGGGCGCTAGCGCGCTGGTACCACTGGTACGACGAAACTTCCGAAACTACGACCAAAAGTTAAAGGCACAGTGGAACATGTGGCAAAAGCAACAAAGCCGGCAAAACTACGGTGCCTGCATTGGGTGCCAGAGCCTGCCGGAACCTCCTCGCAGCCGGAACGCCAGAACACGAGCCAGAGCCGTCTCTGGATGGATAAAGAAATATTGGCTGTTTCCTTTATGCGGGTGGTAGCTTGCGCCCCCTAGCCTTAAATTAATTCTTTTTTTTTTTTTTTGCTTTCTTACTTAAAAATTTTCTCCCTTTACCTTTACCTCCCTGCAACTCCACTTTATCTCAGTAGTTCCGTGCAGCAGTGTGGAACCTACAGATGTTCTCAGCCAATCAGGAGGGCCAACCTCCCCCCCCCCCCCCCCCCCTAACGTTTTTTTTTTTCCGTGCGTCGTCTGCTTGTCGTCTGCTCGTGGCAACTGGCTCGTGGTGACCGAACGACGACAAAGGCACGAGACTCTGCTCAAAACGTCGTGCGACTTTTTCCCACAAGTAAGCGACCCCCTAAAAAGACGACGACGATACCTCGTGAGGCCGGAGCACTGTGTGTGCACGCGCACGTGTGGAACTCGAACGCCAGCTGTGTGGCGACGGTGAACGGATCCTCAGCCTGTGTGGCCACCCCAATCGCACTATAAGTATTAAACGTATAAATACAGGGTGTCACAAAAGAAAATTTACACGGTCTTTTGCGTTCGGCGTTCGGCGATGCCTAGTTTATTTTTGCGGTAAAAAAGACCGTGTAAATTTTCTTTTGTGACACCCTGTATAAGTATTAAACGTCACTTTTATCTTCTGTTCTACCAATGAACGTGAGTAGCCTCTTTCAACCTTCCGATCAGGACCAAGACCAGAAAGATAATAAAAGGTAGGTTAAAATGCTCTTACTAAACGCTATGGAACTATGGAATTTACAGACGCTCCCTTGCCGTATTCTTTTCGCACTACTCCCAGCACGTTCAACGCCAACTGCTTCACTTGTTTTGGATAATAAAACAGATTTTATTGGATCACAGGCATGGAGAATAGAAGGGTAGGAGAGGGCATGACGTCAGCCGCGTAGCCTCCACAAGCCATGCTCCCTTGACGCCTGGCCTCTTTCTCGTTTTCCTCCTTACTCTCACCACATCACGTGACCATAGCTAGCCTTCGTCTAGCCTTCGATCTAATAAAACCTACCGGACAGAGCGCGCGCAAGCCTGCAAGGAATCCTCCTACAATCAACCATCCATCTCGCACGTGACATGTCACGCGCACCAATCGCCAGACAGATCTGCGGTCACGCTGGGCACAAAATCGTTTAAAATTTTTATGACTAGGCTTCACCAATATTGTAACGTGCCAAGGAGGTTATAAGTACTAGGAGGGGACATGGTGCAATATTGGTGAAGCCTAGTCATAAAAAGTTTAAACGATTTTGTGCCCCGCGTGACCACAGATCTCTCTGTCGATTGGTGCGCGTGACATGTCACGTGCGAGATGGATGGTTGATTGTAGGACTCCTTGCAGGCTTGCGCGCGCTCCGTCCGGTAGGTTTTATCAGATCGAAGGCTACACTGTGGTGTATTCTAGTACCACATAGCAAGACGAAGGCTAGCTACGGTCACGTGATGTGGTCACGTTGGCATGGTAAGTGAGGAGAGTAAGGAGGAAAATGAGAAAGAGGCGAGGCGTCAAGGGAGCATGGCTTGTGAAGCCTACGCCAACGCTACGCGGCCGACGTCATGCCCTCTCCTACCCTTCTATCCTCCTTGTAACGTGCCCCCTCCTAGTACTTCTAGGTTCTAACCTCCTTGCTCACAGGCGATTCAGTGCATGCCACCATTTTGCGAAAAACGGCTTGGGCAAAGCACTACCCCGCCGCAGTCTGCCGCTGTGTTGCAACTAGGGCTGCCGCGAACTTTTGTCGAACCAGATTTTTTGGTCGACCTTTCGGGGTTCGACTGGGTCGAACCGGTTCGACGAACTTTCGAACTTTTCACCAGAATCGACCTGTTCGACTTTTAGGGACAGTGTGGCCAGACCTTGATACAAGCATGTCTAGGTTTAGAAAAAAAAATATGCAAAGGGTTATTTTATATTGTGAACAGCTGCAATTAAAAGAAACTAATTCTAATCAATGAAGAAGTTAATAACTTAATTTTTAGTACTGTATTAACTGATATAGCCAATCAGCAGTGCACTTAATTAATCTCTTAGCCATTATCATCCAATCCGAAGCCAACTGGCCTCTGCCTGTCGCGCATGCGCACACGAGTCGAACCTCAATAGAAAGTTCGCCGACCTTTCCACTAAAAGTTCGAAAAAGTCGACCGCGGTCGGTTCGCGACACCCCTAGTTGTGACGGGGCTTTTTACCGGGCGATTCAAGGAGACGGCAGGCTCTTTAAAGGGATACTTCAACGAAATTTGAAATATTCTCGTCGTATTCAAAAATAGGTTGAATATTGCCACCCGCAGAGCCGAGAAGGCAACGCTCGGTCACGGTCTTCTAGAAGATTCCCGGTCATTCTCGCAGCAGACGTAACTTTCCTTCTGCTTTGTTATTCTCGAAAGTGCCAGTTCATCCTCGCCCCGAGCGCCCGACGCTCGAACCTTCGTTGCCGAACTTTCGAGATAGTGACGCAGGGTAGATAAGCGGCTCCCGCGACCTTGTCGAGTCAGTCCCAGTTTCGCTAGCGCTCTGTAGTGCCGCCGAACCGCCGCCCGCTTTTCTGCTACCTCGACGCTCTTTCGTTATTTATTTTTGGTTGGCACAAGTTCGCCCATTAAATCTTTATTTTCAGTTCACTGTTTGGCTTTTCGTCACCTTCATTCGTGACAATATGATCCACAATATTCGTAAAAGACAATCGCACGTTTGTATTTTGAGCCAGGTGGCTGTATTTTTCGTTATAAACGGCCCACTGTGGCAAGCGCTCGGAGAAGGCCCAGCGGAGAGAACGTGACATCTAACGCAATCGTGACGTAGGTCGTCTCAAGACGAGCAAAGCTACGGCGAGGCTGACGTCGGGAGGATGGCCTAGTCGTTCCAGCCACCGAAGCGGCTCCTTTTGTACGAATTTTGAGTGACGGGTTAATCTTCTATAATCTTGTAGGGGGACAATAACGACTTCTGCGACACACAAAAGGCATTCTCGGGAAGAGGGGAGTTCCTCCTTCCCCTCTTCTTTCGTCGTGGTCGGAGACGAGACAACCTCCGTCACTAGCTGTCAAGGTTCCTAGACGAGCATTACAAACGAGGCGTTAGCGACATCCACCAGGCGCTCTTTTCTAATCGTTTAATTCATTTTAAAATTCCTTTTCGAGACTTTTATAACAAGATATTGGTATGTTCGATGTGATGCTGCTCCTTTGAACACATATAGACCAAAAAATGAGCGCCACAGTTTCGTTGTAGTATCCCTTTAAATCGACCGGAAAATTCGGTTGCCTTGGGGCAGAAAGCCCAAAGCAAGCTCATTATAGATGCAATAAAACTTTGGTTGGGGCTAGTTGGTTCATATCGATTAAAAGGTTAAAAGGCGCGAACACACAGGACGAAAAAGATACACGTACGACACGGACAGGCGCCAACTTCCAACTGATTTATTGAAACACGAATCATCGTCAAACTCGATCCCAATCGCCTAAACACACGCAACATGCAACTAAACACATGTAAATTCCTATCGCTCATTACACACATCCTTCAAGAAACACAATTTCTTTGGTTAACAGATAAAGAAACGGCATGCTTACCCATCTGTCGGCCGCTTTGTGTATACAGAAAGCTTCGATTAGTTCTCGAAGCTTTCGAGAACTAATCGAAGCTTTCTGTATACACAAAGCGGCCGACAGATGCGTAAGCATGCCGTCTCTTTATCTGTTAACCAAAGAAATTGTGTTTCTTGAAGGATGTGTGTAATGAGCGATAGGAATTTTTATCAGTTGCATGTGTTTAGGCGATTGGGTCGAGAACTAATCGAAGCTTTCTGTATACACAAAGCGGCCGACAGATGCGTAAGCATATGCCGTCTCTTTATCTGTTAACCAAGGAAATTGTGTTTCTTGAAGGATGTGTGTAATGAGCGATAGGAACTTTTATCAGTTGCATGTGTTTAGGCGATTGGGTCGAGAACTAATCGAAGCTTTCTGTATACACAAAGCGGCCGACAGATGCGTAAGCATATGCCGTCTCTTTATCTGTTAACCAAGGAAATTGTGTTTCTTGAAGGATGTGTGTAATGAGCGATAGGAATTTTTATCAGTTGCATGTGTTTAGGCGATTGGGTCGAGAACTAATCGAAGCTTTCTGTATACACAAAGCGGCCGACAGATGCGTAAGCATGGCGTCTCTTTATCTGTTAAGCAAAGAAATTGTGTTTCTTGAAGGGTGTGTGTAATGAGCGATAGGAATTTTTATCAGTTGCATGTGTTTAGGCGATTGGGTCGAGAACTAATCGAAGCTTTCTGTATACACAAAGCGGCCGACAGATGCGTAAGCATATGCCGCCTCTTTATCTGTTAACCAAGGAAATTGTGTTTCTTGAAGGATGTGTGTAATGAGCGATAGGAATTTTTATCAGTTGCATGTGTTTAGGCGATTGGGTCGAGAACTAATCGAAGCTTTCTGTATACACAAAGCGGCCGACAGATGCGTAAGCATATGCCGTCTCTTTATCTGTTAACCAAGGAAATTGTGTTTCTTGAAGGATGTGTGTAATGAGCGATAGGAATTTTTATCAGTTGCATGTGTTTAGGCGATTGGGTCGAGAACTAATCGAAGCTTTCTGTATACACAAAGCGGCCGACAGATGCGTAAGCATATGCCGTCTCTTTATCTGTTAACCAAGGAAATTGTGTTTCTTGAAGGATGTGTGTAATGAGCGATAGGAATTTTTATCAGTTGCATGAGTTTAGGCGATTGGGTCGAGAACTAATCGAAGCTTTCTGTATACACAAAGCGGCCGACAGATGCGTAAGCATGGCGTCTCTTTATCTGTTAAGCAAAGAAATTGTGTTTCTTGAAGGATGTGTGTAATGAGCGATAGGAATTTTTATCAGTTGCATGTGTTTAGGCGATTGGGTCGAGAACTAATCGAAGCTTTCTGTATACACAAAGCGGCCGACAGATGCGTAAGCATGGCGTCTCTTTATCTGTTAAGCAAAGAAATTGTGTTTCTTGAAGGATGTGTGTAATGAGCGATAGGAATTTTTATCAGTTGCATGTGTTTAGGCGATTGGGTCGAGAACTAATCGAAGCTTTCTGTATACACAAAGCGGCCGACAGATGCGTAAGCATATGCCGTCTCTTTATCTGTTAACCAAGGAAATTGTGTTTCTTGAAGGATGTGTGTAATGAGCGATAGGAATTTTTATCAGTTGCATGTGTTTAGGCGATTGGGTCGAGAACTAATCGAAGCTTTCTGTATACACAAAGCGGCCGACAGATGCGTAAGCATGGCGTCTCTTTATCTGTTAAGCAAAGAAATTGTGTTTCTTGAAGGATGTGTGTAATGAGCGATAGGAATTTTTATCAGTTGCATGTTTAGGCGATTGGGTCGAGAACTAATCGAAGCTTTCTGTATACACAAAGCGGCCGACAGATGCGTAAGCATGCCGTCTCTTTATCTGTTAACCAAAGAAATTGTGTTTCTTGAAGGATGTGTGGCGATAGGAATTTTTATCAGTTGCATGTGTTTAGGCGATTGGGTCGAGAACTAATCGAAGCTTTCTGTATACACAAAGCGGCCGACAGATGCGTAAGCATATGCCGTCTCTTTATCTGTTAACCAAGGAAATTGTGTTTCTTGAAGGATGTGTGTAATGAGCGATAGGAATTTTTATCAGCTGCATGTGTTTAGGCGATTGGGTCGAGAACTAATCGAAGCTTTCTGTATACACAAAGCGGCCGACAGATGCGTAAGCATATGCCGTCTCTTTATCTGTTAACCAAAGAAATTGTGTTTCTTGAAGGATGTGTGTAATGAGCGATAGGAATTTTTATCAGCTGCATGTGTTTAGGCGATTGGGTCGAGAACTAATCGAAGCTTTCTGTATACACAAAGCGGCCGACAGATGCGTAAGCATATGCCGTCTCTTTATCTGTTAACCAAGGAAATTGTGTTTCTTGAAGGATGTGTGTAATGAGCGATAGGAATTTTTATCAGTTGCATGTGTTTAGGCGATTGGGTCGAGAACTAATCGAAGCTTTCTGTATACACAAAGCGGCCGACAGATGCCTAAGCATATGCCGTCTCTTTATCTGTTAACCAAAGAAATTGTGTTTCTTGAAGGATGTGTGTAATGAGCGATAGGAATTTTTATCAGTTGCATGTGTTTAGGCGATTCGGTAGAGAACTAATCGAAGCTTTCTGTATACACAAAGCGGCCGACAGATGCGTAAGCATGCCGTCTCTTTATCTGTTAAGCAAAGAAATTGTGTTTCTTGAAGGATGTGTGTAATGAGCGATAGGAATTTTTATCAGTTGCATGTGTTTAGGCGATTGGGTCGAGAACTAATCGAAGCTTTCTGTATACACAAAGCGGCCGACAGATGCGTAAGCATGCCGTCTCTTTATCTGTTAACCAAAGAAATTGTGTTTCTTGAAGGATGTGTGTAATGAGCGATAGGAATTTTTATCAGTTGCATGTGTTTAGGCGATTGGGTCGAGAACTAATCGAAGCTTTCTGTATACACAAAGCGGCCGACAGATGCGTAAGCATGCCGTCTCTTTATCTGTTAACCAAAGAAATTGTGTTTCTTGAAGGATGTGTGTAATGAGCGATAGGAATTTTTATCAGTTGCATGTGTTTAGGCGATTGGGTTGAGAACTAATCGAAGCTTTCTGTATACACAAAGCGGCCGACAGATGCGTAAGCATGCCGTCTCTTTATCTGTTAAGCAAAGAAATTGTGTTTCTTGAAGGATGTGTGTAATGAGCGATAGGAATTTTTATCAGTTGCATGTGTTTAGGCGATTGGGTCGAGAACTAATCGAAGCTTTCTGTATACACAAAGCGGCCGACAGATGCGTAAGCATGCCGTCTCTTTATCTGTTAACCAAAGAAATTGTGTTTCTTGAAGGATGTGTGTAATGAGCGATAGGAATTTTTATCAGTTGCATGTGTTTAGGCGATTGGGTCGAGAACTAATCGAAGCTTTCTGTATACACAAAGCGGCCGACAGATGCGTAAGCATGCCGTCTCTTTATCTGTTAACCAAAGAAATTGTGTTTCTTGAAGGATGTGTGTAATGAGCGATAGGAATTTTTATCAGTTGCATGTGTTTAGGCGATTGGGTCGAGAACTAATCGAAGCTTTCTGTATACACAAAGCGGCCGACAGATGCATAAGCATGCCGTCTCTTTATCTGTTAACCAAAGAAATTGTGTTTCTTGAAGGATGTGTGTAATGAGCGATAGGAATTTTTATCAGTTGCATGTGTTTAGGCGATTGGGTCGAGAACTAATCGAAGCTTTCTGTATACACAAAGCGGCCGACAGATGCGTAAGCATGCCGTCTCTTTATCTGTTAACCAAAGAAATTGTGTTTTTTGAAGGATGTGTGGCGATAGGAATTTTTATCAGTTGCATGTGTTTAGGCGATTGGGTCGAGAACTAATCGAAGCTTTCTGTATACACAAAGCGGCCGACAGATGCGTAAGCATATGCCGTCTCTTTATCTGTTAACCAAGGAAATTGTGTTTCTTGAAGGATGTGTGTAATGAGCGATAGGAATTTTTATCAGCTGCATGTGTTTAGGCGATTGGGTCGAGAACTAATCGAAGCTTTCTGTATACACAAAGCGGCCGACAGATGCCTAAGCATATGCCGTCTCTTTATCTGTTAACCAAAGAAATTGTGTTTCTTGAAGGATGTGTGTAATGAGCGATAGGAATTTTTATCAGTTGCATGTGTTTAGGCGATTCGGTAGAGAACTAATCGAAGCTTTCTGTATACACAAAGCGGCCGACAGATGCGTAAGCATGCCGTCTCTTTATCTGTTAAGCAAAGAAATTGTGTTTCTTGAAGGATGTGTGTAATGAGCGATAGGAATTTTTATCAGTTGCATGTGTTTAGGCGATTGGGTCGAGAACTAATCGAAGCTTTCTGTATACACAAAGCGGCCGACAGATGCGTAAGCATGCCGTCTCTTTATCTGTTAACCAAAGAAATTGTGTTTCTTGAAGGATGTGTGGCGATAGGAATTTTTATCAGTTGCATGTGTTTAGGCGATTGGGTCGAGAACTAATCGAAGCTTTCTGTATACACAAAGCGGCCGACAGATGCGTAAGCATATGCCGTCTCTTTATCTGTTAACCAAGGAAATTGTGTTTCTTGAAGGATGTGTGTAATGAGCGATAGGAATTTTTATCAGCTGCATGTGTTTAGGCGATTGGGTCGAGAACTAATCGAAGCTTTCTGTATACACAAAGCGGCCGACAGATGCGTAAGCATATGCCGTCTCTTTATCTGTTAACCAAAGAAATTGTGTTTCTTGAAGGATGTGTGTAATGAGCGATAGGAATTTTTATCAGCTGCATGTGTTTAGGCGATTGGGTCGAGAACTAATCGAAGCTTTCTGTATACACAAAGCGGCCGACAGATGCGTAAGCATATGCCGTCTCTTTATCTGTTAACCAAGGAAATTGTGTTTCTTGAAGGATGTGTGTAATGAGCGATAGGAATTTTTATCAGTTGCATGTGTTTAGGCGATTGGGTCGAGAACTAATCGAAGCTTTCTGTATACACAAAGCGGCCGACAGATGCCTAAGCATATGCCGTCTCTTTATCTGTTAACCAAAGAAATTGTGTTTCTTGAAGGATGTGTGTAATGAGCGATAGGAATTTTTATCAGTTGCATGTGTTTAGGCGATTCGGTAGAGAACTAATCGAAGCTTTCTGTATACACAAAGCGGCCGACAGATGCGTAAGCATGCCGTCTCTTTATCTGTTAAGCAAAGAAATTGTGTTTCTTGAAGGATGTGTGTAATGAGCGATAGGAATTTTTATCAGTTGCATGTGTTTAGGCGATTGGGTCGAGAACTAATCGAAGCTTTCTGTATACACAAAGCGGCCGACAGATGCGTAAGCATGCCGTCTCTTTATCTGTTAACCAAAGAAATTGTGTTTCTTGAAGGATGTGTGTAATGAGCGATAGGAATTTTTATCAGTTGCATGTGTTTAGGCGATTGGGTCGAGAACTAATCGAAGCTTTCTGTATACACAAAGCGGCCGACAGATGCGTAAGCATGCCGTCTCTTTATCTGTTAACCAAAGAAATTGTGTTTCTTGAAGGATGTGTGTAATGAGCGATAGGAATTTTTATCAGTTGCATGTGTTTAGGCGATTGGGTTGAGAACTAATCGAAGCTTTCTGTATACACAAAGCGGCCGACAGATGCGTAAGCATGCCGTCTCTTTATCTGTTAAGCAAAGAAATTGTGTTTCTTGAAGGATGTGTGTAATGAGCGATAGGAATTTTTATCAGTTGCATGTGTTTAGGCGATTGGGTCGAGAACTAATCGAAGCTTTCTGTATACACAAAGCGGCCGACAGATGCGTAAGCATGCCGTCTCTTTATCTGTTAACCAAAGAAATTGTGTTTCTTGAAGGATGTGTGTAATGAGCGATAGGAATTTTTATCAGTTGCATGTGTTTAGGCGATTGGGTCGAGAACTAATCGAAGCTTTCTGTATACACAAAGCGGCCGACAGATGCGTAAGCATGCCGTCTCTTTATCTGTTAACCAAAGAAATTGTGTTTCTTGAAGGATGTGTGTAATGAGCGATAGGAATTTTTATCAGTTGCATGTGTTTAGGCGATTGGGTCGAGAACTAATCGAAGCTTTCTGTATACACAAAGCGGCCGACAGATGCATAAGCATGCCGTCTCTTTATCTGTTAACCAAAGAAATTGTGTTTCTTGAAGGATGTGTGTAATGAGCGATAGGAATTTTTATCAGTTGCATGTGTTTAGGCGATTGGGTCGAGAACTAATCGAAGCTTTCTGTATACACAAAGCGGCCGACAGATGCGTAAGCATGCCGTCTCTTTATCTGTTAACCAAAGAAATTGTGTTTTTTGAAGGATGTGTGGCGATAGGAATTTTTATCAGTTGCATGTGTTTAGGCGATTGGGTCGAGAACTAATCGAAGCTTTCTGTATACACAAAGCGGCCGACAGATGCGTAAGCATATGCCGTCTCTTTATCTGTTAACCAAGGAAATTGTGTTTCTTGAAGGATGTGTGTAATGAGCGATAGGAATTTTTATCAGCTGCATGTGTTTAGGCGATTGGGTCGAGAACTAATCGAAGCTTTCTGTATACACAAAGCGGCCGACAGATGCCTAAGCATATGCCGTCTCTTTATCTGTTAACCAAAGAAATTGTGTTTCTTGAAGGATGTGTGTAATGAGCGATAGGAATTTTTATCAGTTGCATGTGTTTAGGCGATTCGGTAGAGAACTAATCGAAGCTTTCTGTATACACAAAGCGGCCGACAGATGCGTAAGCATGCCGTCTCTTTATCTGTTAAGCAAAGAAATTGTGTTTCTTGAAGGATGTGTGTAATGAGCGATAGGAATTTTTATCAGTTGCATGTGTTTAGGCGATTGGGTCGAGAACTAATCGAAGCTTTCTGTATACACAAAGCGGCCGACAGATGCGTAAGCATGCCGTCTCTTTATCTGTTAACCAAAGAAATTGTGTTTCTTGAAGGATGTGTGTAATGAGCGATAGGAATTTTTATCAGTTGCATGTGTTTAGGCGATTGGGTCGAGAACTAATCGAAGCTTTCTGTATACACAAAGCGGCCGACAGATGCGTAAGCATGCCGTCTCTTTATCTGTTAACCAAAGAAATTGTGTTTCTTGAAGGATGTGTGTAATGAGCGATAGGAATTTTTATCAGTTGCATGTGTTTAGGCGATTGGGTCGAGAACTAATCGAAGCTTTCTGTATACACAAAGCGGCCGACAGATGCGTAAGCATGCCGTCTCTTTATCTGTTAAGCAAAGAAATTGTGTTTCTTGAAGGATGTGTGTAATGAGCGATAGGAATTTTTATCAGCTGCATGTGTTTAGGCGATTGGGTCGAGAACTAATCGAAGCTTTCTGTATACACAAAGCGGCCGACAGATGCGTAAGCATATGCCGTCTCTTTATCTGTTAACCAAGGAAATTGTGTTTCTTGAAGGATGTGTGTAATGAGCGATAGGAATTTTTATCAGTTGCATGTGTTTAGGCGATTGGGTCGAGAACTAATCGAAGCTTTCTGTATACACAAAGCGGCCGACAGATGCCTAAGCATATGCCGTCTCTTTATCTGTTAACCAAAGAAATTGTGTTTCTTGAAGGATGTGTGTAATGAGCGATAGGAATTTTTATCAGTTGCATGTGTTTAGGCGATTCGGTAGAGAACTAATCGAAGCTTTCTGTATACACAAAGCGGCCGACAGATGCGTAAGCATGCCGTCTCTTTATCTGTTAAGCAAAGAAATTGTGTTTCTTGAAGGATGTGTGTAATGAGCGATAGGAATTTTTATCAGTTGCATGTGTTTAGGCGATTGGGTCGAGAACTAATCGAAGCTTTCTGTATACACAAAGCGGCCGACAGATGCGTAAGCATGCCGTCTCTTTATCTGTTAACCAAAGAAATTGTGTTTCTTGAAGGATGTGTGTAATGAGCGATAGGAATTTTTATCAGTTGCATGTGTTTAGGCGATTGGGTCGAGAACTAATCGAAGCTTTCTGTATACACAAAGCAGCCGACAGATGCGTAAGCATGCCGTCTCTTTATCTGTTAACCAAAGAAATTGTGTTTCTTGAAGGATGTGTGTAATGAGCGATAGGAATTTTTATCAGTTGCATGTGTTTAGGCGATTGGGTCGAGAACTAATCGAAGCTTTCTGTATACACAAAGCGGCCGACAGATGCGTAAGCATGCCGTCTCTTTATCTGTTAAGCAAAGAAATTGTGTTTCTTGAAGGATGTGTGTAATGAGCGATAGGAATTTTTATCAGTTGCATGTGTTTAGGCGATTGGGTCGAGAACTAATCGAAGCTTTCTGTATACACAAAGCGGCCGACAGATGCGTAAGCATGCCGTCTCTTTATCTGTTAACCAAAGAAATTGTGTTTCTTGAAGGATGTGTGTAATGAGCGATAGGAATTTTTATCAGTTGCATGTGTTTAGGCGAATGGGTCGAGAACTAATCGAAGCTTTCTGTATACACAAAGCGGCCGACAGATGCGTAAGCATGCCGTCTCTTTATCTGTTAAGCAAAGAAATTGTGTTTCTTGAAGGATGTGTGTAATGAGCGATAGGAATTTTTATCAGTTGCATGTGTTTAGGCGATTGGGTCGAGAACTAATCGAAGCTTTCTGTATACACAAAGCGGCCGACAGATGCGTAAGCATGCCGTCTCTTTATCTGTTAACCAAAGAAATTGTGTTTCTTGAAGGATGTGTGTAATGAGCGATAGGAATTTTTATCAGTTGCATGTGTTTAGGCGATTGGGTCGAGAACTAATCGAAGCTTTCTGTATACACAAAGCGGCCGACAGATGCGTAAGCATGCCGTCTCTTTATCTGTTAAGCAAAGAAATTGTGTTTCTTGAAGGATGTGTGTAATGAGCGATAGGAATTTTTATCAGCTGCATGTGTTTAGGCGATTGGGATCGAGTTTGACGATGATTCGTGTTTCAATAAATCAGTTGGAAGTTGGCGCCTGTCCGTGTCGTACGTCTCTTTTTTCGTCCTGTGTGTTCGCGCCTTTTAACCCTTTAATCATTACAGATATAATATCATTATGATCTGTCGACTAGCCGCTCCGCTACCTTCACGTAAACGTTGCAAGAAATAACAAATGTTGATTGAGGTCGATTTTCGCAAAACCCCCATTTTTGTAAATTTTTATTTTTAAATTCTTCTAGACATTTAGTCGACTACAAGAAAAAACAGTCTAGAAATGTAATATTTTGGTGTTACGTCCTCTATTTGAGCCGTAATCGCGTGAAATGTGTGAACATTTGTTATTTTTCACAACGTTTACGTGAAGGTAACGGAGCGGCCACTCGGCAGATAATAATTATATTACTATATCTATACTAGGCATGATTAGGGCTTGATATAGAGCTAAAGAAATAAAATGTACCTTAAGTACAGACAAAGTAATGATCTGTCAAAGTTGACGAAAAGTCCACCTGAGTGACAAGTTTGACATTTTGTTTAGAAAACAATCAAACTATTAGAGGTATTTGAACACGTGAAGGTATCTTTATAGTATTTATTAAACGAGGGGAAAAAGTTAAAAAGGTATAGGGAAAAGACTAGCGCCAGCAGGGGGTGTCAAACACGCGACCTGCGACGGCAGGCAAAAACACTAGTTTCTGCCACTGCGGCTTCTACGCTTCGTAACTCGAGAACAAAAAAATCTGGGGAACATGCGGTTTGCGCTTTTATTCATTTGAGAAATGCCTTTAATACATATATTTTTTTTCGTGAAAATTAAAAACTGGACCCTTTCAGTTTGCCCGATATGGGAAATTTCATCTCAAATCGGGCAGACTAAAAGGGTCCAATTTTAATTTTCACGAAAAAAATGTGTGTTTTGGGGGCATTTCTAAAATGAAGGAGGGCGCAAACCGCATGTTCCCCAGATTTTTTGTTCTTCAGTTACGAAGCGTAGAAGCCGCAGTGGCAGAAACTAGTGTTTTTGCCTGACGTCGCAGGCGTCAGGCAGTTACGTCGCAGGCCAGAAGAGGGTGTTTGTCACCCTCTTCTGGCGCTAGTCTTTTCCCTATACCTTTTTAACTTTTTCCCCTCGTTTAATAAATACTATAAAGATACCTTCACGTGTTCAAATACCTCTAATAGTTTGATTGTTTTCTAAACAAAATGTCAAACTTGTCACTCAGGTGGACTTTTCGTCAACTTTGACAGATCATTACTTTGTCTGTACTTAAAGGTACATTTTATTTCTTTAGCTCTATATCAAGCCCTAATCATGCCTAGTATAGATATAGTAATGTAATTATTATCTGCCGAGTAGCCGCTCCGCTACCTTCACGTAAACGTTGTGAAAAATAACAAATGTTCACACATTTCACGCGATTACGGCTCCAACAGAGGACATAAAACCAAAATATTACATTTCTAGACTGTTTTTTTTCTTGTAGTCGACTAAAATGTCTAAAAGAATTTAAAAAAATAAAAATTTACTAAAATGGGATTTTTGAGAAAATCGGCCTCAAACTTTCAACATTTGTTATTTCTTACAACGTTTACGTGAAGGTAGCGGAGCGGTTAGTCGACAGATCATAATGATATTATTATATCTATAATGTGCTTGCTTTGGGTTTCTGTAGAGCCAAAGAAAGAAAATTTATTTTCAGTACAATAACCTGTCAAAGTTGACCAAAATGCGACCGGAGTGACGAGTTTTACATGTTTTTTGGAAAACAATCAAATTCCTAAAAATATTTGAATACGTCAAGGTGTCTTTATAATACCTATTAAATGAGGGGGAAAAGTTAGAAGGGTGTAGAAAAAACACTAGCGCCAGCAGAGGGTGTCAAACACGCGACCTGCGACGGCAGGCAAAAAACTAGTTTCTGCCACTGCGGCTTCTATGGCTCGTAACTCGAGAACAAAAAATCTGGGGAACATGCAGTTTGTGCCCTCCTTCATTTGAGAAATGCCCCCAAAACATATTTTTTTCGTGAAAACTAAAAATTAGTCCCTTTTAGCCTGCCCGATTTAAGATCTAAATTTTCTCGAGTTTTATATGACCCCGAGACAAAAAATTCTAGAATTGTAATAGAGAAGTTTGTATGGTCATTCGTTGGTCAACATATGCATGACTGACAGACACGGTAGTGTATCGAAAGAAACTGCTTGAAGCCACTGCATCGCAAAGTACTTTGCGAATCTAAAAATTCAAGGCTTGGAGTCTAAATATACCAGGCTGGAACAAGGTTGGAATTTATAAATAAACCAGTTCTTTTCTTTTTTTTTTTTTTTTTGAGATCCCATTGTCTGTTTGCATATCAATTAAGTCGCATCACAAGGTGCATAACGGCTACAGTCGTCTGTGCTACATGTGCCAAAAACTAGACGGTTACAAGCTAACCTTTTGAATCAGTACCTAGAATTATCACGATGTTTCAATGCGAGGTTGTCGTATCTCACCGCCATAATTTTTTTCCCTAAAGTCGGGGTCACACGGCTTACACGTCATACAAAAGACAATGCGCAAACATTCACCAAGAGATCTGAGCTTCGAGTGCCGCACGGCAACGAATTTAAGGAGACACATGGCACGCGACATTCAAACCAGCGATATTATGGAAAAAAAAATGGGTAGTGTGTGTGTTTATACAGCCTAGAACTTGGTCTGCCTCACAGGGGCGACGAGTCTCCCAGCTGTAGATGAGAAATTTTGCCAGTGCAGTACGACTGCTAGCCTGGGGTCTTTAACGTGCACCACGCAGTAGTGATACACGACCGCTCGCCGCTACGATGCTCATCCAGATCGAAACGGGCAGGGGTGGGGCTCGAACCCAGGATCCCTGGGTTCAGCAGCGCGAGCTTTCGCTCCACGTGCTCCGAGCTGGCGTGCGCTAGACATATTATGGCACCTGATACAGCAGACTGTCTTTTGTATTATTTATAAGCAGTGTGATCCCAGCTTAAAGGTAGTTTTAGTAGAAGCAGACACCGTAATATGACCCGCAAAAATTGCGTAGTATTAAAAGGACAGCACTATATATAGTCTTAAACCTCGTGCTCGGGCTCAGAAGGCTACACCAAACAATGTGCAAAAATTAAAAAAAAAAAAGGTGCAGCATGAAATTTAGGAAAATCCAAATGTTTCATGTACAAAGCTAATTTTTTTTTTTTTTTTTTTTTTTTTTTTTTACAGATTGCAGTGAAATATATCAAAAGGCGCGCTTGTAGCGCTAGCCGCCACATGTCCAGATGCATATCTCAAATTAAATAAGCATCACAACTTGTTTATCTACGTACTCAGAGCAGCTGTTCACCGCTCTACAACAATCTAAGTAGAAGTGGCAGTAACTCGATGTAAGACTTTTTCTTGGACTGTTCTGCCTCGCGCCATGCTGTGGATGACTGGGTTGAGAGTGCCAGGGGTTTCCCCAGGAATTGAAATGGGGGGGGGGGTCTAAATTTTTAGGGGGGGGGGGGGGAGTTAGGGGGGCATTGAGAATATAGGAATCGTTGCGAATTAAGGGGGTGCCTTCAGAAAAACAAGGGGGTTGAAGGAAAATCACTGGAGAGTGCCTCCTAACGGAGAGACGCCGCCTCCTTTTTTACCGATTACATCCTCTCCGCACGAATGGGACGGCCGGAGAAGAGTTTGCGCCCTTCGGGATCTCGGAGGACATGCTTGTAGTATTTATAATTCTTGAATGAGGTGAATTCTAGCGCATTTTTGTCATTTGAATTTGGATATCGCAAGCACCCGAATGTATCAATACCGAAAAACCGAAAAAACAAGCGCCGAGTGCGACGTCATACCCAGAGGTTTCAGCTGCTTGTGAGGGAATGCATGCAGCACTTTTGACGGGGGATCAGTGTTAGGGTTCTCCATGTCACGATTCCCTCCTCACACTCAACGCGACGGGAGGAAGGGAGCTTCAGTGCTATTTCGAAAGCGCTGTTGCGGCTACTTGGTGCATCAATCTGTAATACAACTGTGATATCGGTAATCCCGGAGACCAGTTGCGTAGCTGGGAATAGTTTTCAGGGGGGGGGGCCGAGGTGGTTGAGATGTCCATGACTTGGGATGCGGAGGGAGGGAGGGAGGGAGGGAGGGAGGGCGGGGGGGGGGGGGGGGGAAACAGTCAGATGACCGTCTCAGCAACCTCACACGCTTTCACTCGACGGTGTTCCATAATGATACCGTCGATTTTGTCAACGTGTCTGTCGCAGTTACTTCAACTAAGCGTCGGGAGCTCGCTCCATCTTCGGTAGACATTCGACCACATTTAAACTTGCTTATCCCAACACCGGTGCAGTCGCCATGAACGTCATCTAGCTTGGCTTTGATATGTGCGGCCAACCACTTGCTCAAATAAAACTGCTTAATCACTGCGCAGAGTTTGTTTTTCTTCATTTTTATGGCAACTGATGAAGTCTTCACTTCATACATTTCTAGAGCATGACTCATGTGTTGCTTCAAGATGAGAACAGGCCTGACCTAGTTTGAAAAGTGATAATTTATCGTTGAATTAATTGTGGTACCATCTCAGAGAAATTGAGCAAACTTAGCTCAGCAGCTCCAGAAAGTGACACACACGCCCGTATGAGAAGTATAAAATCCCTTGGTACAATATCTTGCCCCCACCACAACATACACCAAAGGGCTCTGCTGTAACGGACAGTATTCCCAGGTCTTTATTTATGGCCTCTTGTTGAGTGAGCACAGCTCAGAAGCACATCCTTTCAGCTCCTAGTGCGTGCAACAAAGCAAACTCCACAGGTGTCCCCTACTAACAACGGAACTGGCCAGGACATCCCTCCAGTCTCTTGTTGCCAGTACATACAGCTGCTCCCATCGATACAGTTTGTACAAATGATGATTTATGTCTTGCACATCCTGCAAGGTCAGGGTTTCCCAATTGCTACATGAATTCTTAAAAGCCAAGTCCGTTTGAGTAGCTACAGGCAGAGTTGTTGGTTTTGGGATAAAAATGAGGCGTCTGCACCATTTTGATGCCACTAGCATGTACAACACTGCTTACGCCTCCACCCATCTTGTTCTACGGAGAGTAGCCTCTGGAGCACATTTAGCGTCAAATAGATCTCCTTAAATGCATTATTCTTCCATCTATGGACTAAAGCTTACCCTACTAAATAAAATAGCCTACCTATTTTTTTTTTTCTTTTACAAAGTTTTAGAATCTCGTATAATGCAACGCACCATTCAAATCCCCCAAAGCCTTTATGAACATGGGACATCACGAAAAGAATAACTACTCTCAATGAGATGGCTGCTCTGAAGTTTAACGCAAATTGCTCATGTATAGATATTAAGCTGCTGCCAACTACTTTGAGCACGACTAAACGTCCACATCGCATTAGCTGCACTTGCGTCGCCTTGTCGCCAAGAAAATGCTAGGCACACTGGGACTTGGAATGCTAAAAGCAAAGCACTGACAAAGCTGTACTTTGCAGTACTCTAGGCTCCAACCCGTATTGCAGCTGGAACATGGAACAAAACAAGCAACAGCGAAACCTGAGAACAAGGCATATCTGGCCATTCATCCTAAAAAGAAAACCAATCTACTGCCAAAACGAAAATCCACATGTTCTAGTCTATGCATACAAATTTCATACTTTGCATACTTTTCACTTTGCATACAAATTTCATTTGACACAAACCATCAAATGCTAAGGAAGGAGGCGAGAATCTAAGATTGCTCTCACATAGGGCGTCCACTTTCCCTTTGCTGCAGCAACAGACACGCCAAGGGCTTACAAAAGAGGCACTAGAAAACATCCAATAAATGTGGAAAGTGCCTCGCAGAAAACTTGCTAGGCATTCTGGAATGAGCTTGAAATGCATTTCGCACCAAAAGATGTGAGAAAAAAAAAATAAAGCAAGATAAATATTTTTTTAAAGTCTTTGCAGCCACAACCTTAATTTTGTCAGGCCTTGACAAGAAAACAAAAAACAAAACAAATGCACGCCGGCTTGCTTTTGAAGCTACGTCGATAAAGTCGCTGCCAGGGGGTTGCTATCCCAATAGTTTGCCAGGGGTAAGCACAACTTACGACAGTGCACAGCACCAATACCACAAAAAAAAAAAAAAGTTTTGCAGTGGCTAGTTATTACTTCCAACTTAATCACGACCACCAGTGGAAATGCAGGTTACTGGTCCTAACATTGCCACTATAAGAGTGACACATCCCATCAAAACTTAACAACCACGGGAGACGGGTGGATTGCATAAGGAAGGAGGGGAAGCAAAGGGACATCTCCCTGTAATTTTCGCTAGTAACAAAAAAAAAAAAAAAAATTGTGGAGTTTTACTTAAAGGAATGTATAAAATCTGGTCAAATATTATCTTGCTTTTGAAGCCAGAATAATTTTCGATAAAAATATATTACTATTTCTGTTAACCCCACAAGAAAAATGAAGAAAAACTTGGCCGGGCATTACGAGCACACCAGAGCAGCCAGCTCGAGGGGGACTGGATATTTGGCCTTTCTCGGCCCAGCCATGGGTGTTCCCAGAAGCCCCAACCCCATCGTATGAACCAGGAGGCGATGCACTAATGCCACACACATATTTGAAATTATTGTTCTACAAAGAAATAGACACTTGCTTCCTTCTTCCGGCCCCCATTGAATACCTGCAAGAGCGTCAAGGGGGAAAAAAATGTGCAGCAAGAGTGTAAAAATTTCCCCTGCAAGGCCACTGACAAGTCTGATCGGTCGCCAACTGGAACCGATTGACCCATCCTCCAACCACATTGTCCTCCCTCGTGGCAAACAACTTGAAACCCTGGCCGCTTGCACCACAATCGACGGTACCCTTCCAGGTCGTGCCAAAGCTGGCGACAAATGCCAGAGCCGAGAGGCACCTCAGACACCATCACATAAGCATGCAACAGTCCTTGCGCTGTGGCTCCCCGACAATTTCTGACGGGTCGCTGCGAAACCTGCGAATGGACGTCGACGGCGAAGATGGAGGCGGATCATAGCTTGGCCGGCGTACTGTGGCACTGAAGTGATGCTGCTGCTGGTGACCGTTGTGACCCGTCGAAGCGGCCATCTTGCCTACCAGTTCCTGCTGCTGCGACGACGACAACGTCAAGGAACCTCGACTGTTGCGCAGGTCTGCACGGTGCTTCTTGAGGTCTGACAGCGTCCCGTTCTGCGGGGAGAATCCCAGTGCTGCCTGCTGCGTGTTCACAGTCACGTGAATCTCCACTTTGACTGCTTCCGTTGCGGTGCTACTGCCACCGGGGCTGCGTGCTGGAGACAGCTCAGAGTAGGACGGGGGCCCCGCGGCCGGGTCCGCCAGCAGGGCCAGGACGCCATCCGAGGCGTAGCGGGGGGGGCGACACCTCGGTGGGGGATGGCTGCTCACTGCCAGGGCTCGTCCGAGCACTCGAGTCGCCCTCGGGAGTCGCCTCCTTCTTGGACGCTTCTTCGTCCTGAGGCGTCCAAAGCAAGACACTGTTCTGACCGGGGCCCATCATAGCCTTTCTTGTTACTGTGTCACCCGCAAGGGTATCACTGAATATGGTTAGGAAAGAGTGATCCTCATGCACAGAACTGGTACCAAAATGAGCTGGCTAATCCACACTCCAACTTGCAGATGGCACCTTAAAAAATGGCCATTTCTATCTGTTGCAATATGCCGCATGCAAAGTCCTGCCTAGATACCAGCAAAGAAATAATCCAAAGTCGCTTTCAAGATGTGCAACACAATAAATGATAAATAGGGTAATGGGCAATAGCAGTTTCACTATCGTCGGTGGCAGGTCAAGAACCCAAGAATGGAAGGCTGGGGAAAAGGAAAGATCCCCCTCTCTCCAGCATTCCGTGTGCTTCCTCCTCTCCAGCCTTCCTTTCCCTCACCCTGGGTTCTTGACCTGTTGCGACTATACGCAGTGATAGTGCTCCTTAATCAAACTTGGCAACTCAAGATGGAGTAGTGCCGGTTCTGCATGTGTCCTTTGCCTTCATCTTGGACACTATGCATGACTAAACATATGGATATGTGGTGCTACAATAATCGGCTCAATTTATATCCAAGAAAAACTAAAGACCTCAGATTTAGTCAAAAACACATTGTATACACGTCCTTACATGCTTGGTATATCAGAAATAGAAAGAATATCTATTATACGGGATCTTCGTGTGTTTTGCGATTCCGTGCTTTGGATGGACTCTCGTGTTAATGCTGTGTTGGCTTGATCATTGAAGATGCTTAGCATGGTTTTGACAATTACCTATCCGAGCGTTTTTAAGTATTGCCATCTGCACTTGTGCTGGGCAGCTGCTTTGTCCGCTCAACACTGAAATTTGCATGTACTGCCTGGAATTCATTCAATTCTTCAAAATCTAGGCATATTAAAAATGTCCAGAGCCAGTATATTTGCTTAATTTATGACCGATACCTCAGAAAGAAATGTTATTATGACTAACTGGCTGCTAAGAAGCTAGATATGGACACACTTTGGAAAAGAAGAGGTGGTGGTGGTGAAAACGTTTGTTTTTTTAATATAGAGGCTTTTGTCCCTATAGTTGTCCCATCGGGTCAGTGGGGAGAGGGAAAGTTTAAAAGAGTTGTTCAATGCCGGCACATTGGATGAAGGAAAGGAGTGCATTGTAAACAGCTTTTTGTAGTGTTGGGGGCCCTGTCAGCGTACCATCATGGTTTGGAAGAGCAGCGTTCACAGAAATTAAAAAGATATCCAGTTCACAATTTGTTACTTTTCCACAAATTTTGAAATGACAAAGTGCCAGACTTGGACCCAAGTCCGGCATCCATTGTAAGCCCATGTTTACCTCTTGTAAAGTTCCAAGCTCTTGCCTGTCATCCATATGGAAGACTTCTAATAGTTTTTTGTCATCTGTCATTGATATGTTTATGCCTCGGATTAATTGTAAGAACCTGTTGATGTTAGAGCTGTCATAGGATGTGGATTTTTATCTTGTTCCATATTTTTATGTATATAGTGACTGAATGTTTCATGTTTTGTCTCTGTTGCGATGTACCGCGGGAAAGGCATGTAGCTGTCGATGATCAATAAACAAAAAAACGGCACCGAATTGCTCGTGCAGTCATTGTGCTGCCACCTGTGGGCTGCACCCTACTGGAGCGGCCAGCATTTCCCGGGGAAAAGCAGACGGCAGAGATGTAGCAAAGCTTGCACGTTGCCAGGAGTCTGCTCCCAGATGGACATGAAACAGACAATGAAGAGCACACACCTCATCCTTGCTGACGGGTGCCTGCTGTTCCTGCCGGATGCGGGCCTCCTCCCGGGCCTCTCGCCGAGAGATCATCCCTTTTTCCCTGATGCTCGTTCGCCGAACCGACTGGCTGCTCCACACCAAATGCATCCAAGTAAAAAGAAAGAGGCACAGCCTGGTCACTGTTGCGCCATCTTCCCTTCCATCTGCTACATATTTGGAGCATTAACAATTACTGAAACAAGCTCCGCAAGTTTTCCGAAAACCTCCCTTTCCTGGAGCCGACAATAGTGTTTTAGTAGATGCTTCAGTCACTCATGCTACACAATCCGCAACGACCTCTGCTATATGTGGCGTAGCGGAACCACCATTTCAAGTTTTAATAAAACATTCGCCACCCGCTACAGATTACAGCAGTACGAGAGCTAACGCAACGCAACTAGTGGCTCTTTCAGACACTAAGGCTCGCATAAAATCAAAATTTGTAAAGCAATTCTTTGATTAACAGTGGCTTCTTCATAGAATATTCTTTCCTGAATAAAGTGCTAATCTTTGCTTTTCTTTTTTAAAGTAAATGACTATGTTTGTAATTGAATACAACTGACGGCCAAGCTGTCCAAGCCAATCCGATACGAGTCAAGCGTCAAAGCCAGCGAGAGAAATCTTCAAAAATAAATTAAAACAACCGTAGCTCTTCCGTTACGTCATTCACTGAAAATAAAACGCCACGGAAATCCCTCCGACCTGCCTGCTCACTCACTTCCTTGGTCAGTTCTGTCCTTGCGACAAAACGGCCGAGCAGGAGGCCGCACCCTTCGCTCGCAGCACCACGGATTACAAAGTTTTTTCATGCGAAAGCATTAACTATCCCATGGAGTGGTGCTGGCGGCGTCTGTAACCGCAAAAGAAATGCCCATTCTCCCATTGGCTGAACAAAATGGCTCCTAGATAGCCATTGGCGGCAGCTTCCCGAGAGCGCGCGCTCGGCCGCCGCTCTCGCGTCAGGCGTTGCCGGAGAGAGGTGGGCGAGGGCAGAACCGACCCGAGGCACCTATATCGTCAGCGGCCGCAACCTCGGCAGAAGCGAAACCTGGCCATTCACGCCACTATAACGCAGACAAACTAAGGGGGCGGAAGAACGACATTCATGCTTTCGCATTCACAACTCGTGAGAAGTGCTTACTGTAAAATACAGGGGAAGCGCCCACTTTCGGACATGAGCCCCACCATTAACATATTCAAAACTTCGGAATTCTGATCAGCTCCAAAGTGCCGCTACGAGAACACCAGCGGGGATGACGGGAATGTACGCTTCCTTGCAATGGAAAGGGAAAGACTTCTTGGGGAGAGGAGACCATTCACTGTATTGTCTAGGTCACTTGGGTACAGTGAAAGGTCCCTAAAATGCTGGATGTCAGCAGCCCAGCTGAAGCCATGTCAGAATCAATGGGAGTGGAGATAAAGCAGTGTGACAATGTTCTTGGAAACAAAACCAGCGGTCCCAGGGCTCTTGTGAGACACATTCTGGTAAAAAGTGCACGCTGCCGCGATTCCCTCACTTCTCGTGCACGCTGCCGCCATCTTGATTTTTACTGCTTCAACCGGACAAGTGCGCATGTCTAGACAAACCAATTTTTCAGTGAAGGTGGGATGGGCACTTCCCCAGTATTTTACAATAGCTGTCCTCGGAATTTTTTTTTTCACCCCGTGGCCATATTTAGCACGTCCGCCATAAATCTCTACCTGTTGCAGTCCTGGAACGGCTTTGTCGCGGCTACTTCTCGCAGCAGCAATATATAATCCACCCCTCGGAGCCGCGATCGCAAAGCGGACAGACTGGACAGGTGTGGCGGCCATCTTGAATCGTGTCCCTCGCTGGCTTGCTGTTATCTCGCCAAGACTCATTCTCGCGAGACCCACGCTAGTACGCTGCGCTACGCTCCTCGCTATTTCGGTCAGGTAGCACGCCTCCGCTAGCTTCCGCAGCGTTTCCGCTAGCAGCGCGCAGCAGCGTCGTCGCTACATAACATAGCGGGAGAGCCAAAACAATCTACTAAAACTCTCTAATGATTGCTCACTGCTCTTACCTTCGAGTGTTTTGGCTCTGGGTGCGCCTTAGCTTGTTGGGCTGCATGGCCCTTTTGGTCTCCATTTCGCTTCGCAGCTGCACAATCCGCTCCTTCAGGTCAGGGTCTTCGCAGATATCTGCAGCAAAGAGGCCGTCACTCCCTAGCACTCATTCATTGAAAGCTCCGACTCTTTCCCCTTTACCGCCCGACTTTTATTACCCTTTGACCCCAAAAAAATCAATTTCATACAGGCTGTCACCATATAAACAGGACTAAATATATTTTCCAAAATTTTTATAAATGCGAGAATTTTTTCAAAAATCGGTTTGTGTCAGATATATATGATCGGCAGTAGTGGCAATTCTACTCAAACCAATAAATATTTTAAATTAAGATATCATGACCATATGCTCTATGGCAAACATTTCTTTTAAGTTTGATGGTCGCGTGAATGCGTCGAATAACTGGTTTTGTCCAACACAATATGGCACAAACGGTGTTTCCAGTTTAGCGGTTTTCCGAGTTGTATAGCGGGATCAATGGTTTCCGACATTTTAGTAGTTTTCAGGTCATGTTAGCCCTTTTTCTGGAAGTTTAAAATCTTTTTGAATTTGCCAATCATAAATAAGTCAGTCAATTTCTGTGACAACTTAGAAACATGAGATCGACATCTTTTGCTTGCAATGCCATTGAGATATTACAGGAGCAAACCGAAACATCCTTTCATCTAATTAGTGCGTGAATGTATGAATTAATTTTCAAAGTCTGCCAGATGAAATGCACCCAGTGAATTATGTATGCACAAAAATTCAGAAAACATGGGGGCTATAGATTTTTAAACTTTAAAACTGGAAGTTCCAAGCGACATTAGACAAGTCAGAAACCTCTACTGGAAAATAAAACGTTTTGGAAAGCATGTGAATTTGGTCTACCACCACATACTACACTAAAAATTGTAACGATGGAGGTGTACGTCACGAGGTAAGGCAAGACAACACACCTGGGGCTCGAAGCTACATGGCGGGACCAAGCGGGACCAAAGGGCATTGCCCTCTGCTGCGATTGGTCAGAGGCACGGCACTAGCCAATCACAGCAGGCGGCAATATCCTGGTCTTATCGTGCAGCTTAGGGCTCCTGGTAACAGTAAGATCATGCAGTGGACATTGTTTTGTGCACGGTAGCATACAGTCTAACAACATAGTTCCCTTCTAATGTTTTCTTTTTAATTTATTTATTGTACCGTTTTTAGACTAAGTATAGCAGTAAATTATGTTAAAACTTCTGCCTGCACCTAAAATTTAGCGATTTTGCAGATTTTTCTTTTTTTTAGTTGGCAACATTAATTATACAATTTATGATGCATGAAATTTCACGCAAAAAAGTACCGATTTTGCTGAAGCAGTGAGTGCCATTGCATTTTTGTCATGCCACAAAGAATTTCGCTTGGCAACTGGGTGCTTCACGGCTTCAGCCAAAGGGGAAGTGATCTTTTGTTCTTGTTTGCGGTTTATGTTGTACAGCTGCTTCGGACATGAAATAGTATTACCGTAAAATACCGGGCAAGTGCCCACTCAAAATTTAGCAATAATCGCGAAAAAATGGGGATGGGCGCTTGTCCGGCCATCAATTTTACATATAAATGTACTGTGCATATTTTCTCAGATCTTAGAAATTTGGATATGGGCGCTTAATGCGGAATGGGCGGATATGCGGTATTCTACGGTATAGTGATATCTTTTCTTCAACCTGAGCTAGAATCTGTGAAGATGCAACATACAGTCAAAAAGGTCTATGCCCTTGAGGTAGCTGTAGTATACTCTGACCGATTGTAAGCACAACTGCAATATTTTCCCATCTCTCTAACAGACTGCATACTGCGCCATATCCGACACACACTCAAACCAGCATAGAGTAAACAAAGTGTGCGATAGGCAGAACAACTTTCATCTATGCGATCAAGTATGACAGAGAAGAAGCTATCTGAACGGCAAACCCAAAACCGAAACAATGCAGCAGTCACTAGTCAAAGCAGAGGATAGATGGAGGCCTGGCACTGGAAGCTGAACTGTGTCATATATGGATCCACATGCAGTTGAGCACAAACCATTGTAGTAATATTTCATACATTCTTTACTGATATGCACCATGTAGTAAAGGGTCATTGGCTTCTGCACTGTCGCTGCTGATTTACCAAATCATGAGGTGCTTTGTTGTCATTCAGTGTATCTCCCAAACCTAGCGGCAAAGGGGGCTTTGTTTGGAAAACAAAAAAAGGTCTGAATGAAGCACCCGGGTATTTTATCTGGTGTAGACAGAATGCTCAACAACACAGCAGAATGAGAGTGTTTCCTTTACCATAAGGGGTTTCTCCGTTTTTGGTTCTGGCATTCAGGTCACCCCCAGCCTGAACCAGCATTTCCAAGACGTCGGGCTGCAGCACAAAGAAAAGTGTGTCACAAACTGCGCAGCGGGCTCAGCTTAGTCTCCTAAGCCTCACCTGAACTCGAACCAAGAATGGGTGAACCACAAGAATGCACACTCACATGTCCCCAGCAGGCTGCTGCATGGATGGGCTGCCACTGGTCATTATCGCACACATCGGTGGACACGTGCTGATCGAGAAGGAACTCCACCACAGACACGTAGCCGTTGGCAGCAGCAATGTGCAACTGCATGCACACAACAGAGGCACAGAAAATCAGTACTGCAGCTAGACAGAGCCCCTCAAAATGACACGCAAGCCAACATGAAAGCATCAAATAGGCAAAAAACAAAGTCCCAAAGCTACCCTTGGAGCTTTTAGACGCTGCTCGGTGCCAAGCTGTTTGGATTGACTTCAAAGTGGTCCCATCGTGCATTCTTTCTCCAACACATACCTAAAACGGGGTCATACTCAGCAAGTCCTTTTGGAGCAGCTAAAAGCCCATTTTGGAGAAGCCAATGGACCTTTTGAAGCACAAGATTACACGGAATTTTAATTCCTACCACTGCAAATATTAAGATTAATCTGTTAGCCTGTCTATCAAGAGCCATTATCTATGTCACCTTCCCACTTACGTGCAACCTTTTGTTATTGACTGCACGGCAGGTTTAATTCCTTCAAACACAGAACTAGCAGTTGCATGTAGACTAGTACCAAGCACGACAACACTATGCTGAATGATGAAGGACAGTATGAACTGCTGCGAATGGTTATTGTAGCTACAGAGCCAAAAGTAAGCCAAAGAGTATATTCCACGGAAGACATGTTAGAACAGAATAATACTGAGCCCCCAAGTTGATGTTTCATTTAAGTCCTAAAAGTTGTAATTAAACTGGAATTCTTAATCCATATAAAAACAAAACTTTTGTCATTTTATTATTAACATCAATGACAATTTATATGTAGGACTTCATGATAACACAAATCGGAATTTTGAACAATAAATAAGCCCTAGAAACAATCCAGTTGAACTCACCAAGACTATTCTCAAGTTTTCATCCACTCCTTCAGCTAATCGAGTTTTAATATATGTGCCATCGTACAGATGGAACCGATGTAAAAGTAACAACTAAACCAAAGAGATGGCATAAAAAATAAGCTTATAAAGAAGTTTATATAAATCTTCCAGCAATACACACACACTTGCTAAATCTCGAATTTGAAAAAATCAGAATATTACAGTTTATTATAGACCGTTCCATTAGGGTCATAGCAGAGAGGGTAATAGAGAGAAAAAAATGCCCTCCTCCTCTCACCCGATGTCGTCTGCTCCGCCGAGTGAGCTGTACCTAGCATTCGGCTGGCGTACAAACTCTGTTTAAAATCGCGTCATTTTGGAAATTTCAAGCGCAGATGCGCAGATTTTGGTATGCCAGTTATCGTGTAATACTATGCTAGATAAAAAGACTAACAGGGTGCAATTGCGCTGTTACCTGCGTGCAAATAAACAAAAATAGGGCGAACTGTGTCAGATTGGCCGGTCTCTCCGGCGAAAAGTAAATCCGGTGGCTGTACCTTTTTTTACTATACGAAGTTCGTACTGGTGTAGGCCTTTAGCGACCATGAGTGGAGGTCTAAAATAATAAATAAAAACGTGCACTCCAGCCGCAATACACGCAGTAGTTGAGGTATAGTACCGCCGGCTGACTCAACTGCTATTTAAGTAACGGAAAAAAGATATGCAAGTTGATCATTTACCAAAGTAGAAAAACAGCTCCAAAATCTAGCTATAGGCCGATTTTGGAGTAGCAATAACTAATCTAAGAACGCGAACCACTTCACAACGGCAGCCACGAGCGAGAGTTCGATGTTCCGTACAGCCTGCCGGTACAGCCCAAAGATGGAGAATGGCAACCTCCCGGTTTGTCGTCTGCTAGTGGGGTCGAGCGCATGCCCTCTCTCTCGTTTTACCCCGCCGAACCCGCTGAATTTCCCGGATGTATGGAGAGGGCGCTGCTGTCAAACAAAATGGTGCCGTCCAGAGAGCGCTAAATGGAATGGTCTATAATACTATACCGGTTTTCACCTAAAGAAAAAGCAAGTTTTGAGCATTGTTCATACGCGGCACGAAGTAGTTCTTACTAGATTTGGTTGTCAGAGAAGAGATGCCTTTGGTCCGGTCCGTGCAGGTCGTGATAACATATATCTAATCTACAATTCACCTACATATATCTTAATTCTCTACATAAAGGGGGAAATGAGTAATGCGGAGCCGGACTTTTTTACTACGGTCCTTGAGGTAAGAACGGGTATAGTAGCAGTTTTATTCAGAATTTTAGTACAAGGTACAGTTGTTACATCAGCACTTACAAAGTAAGTGTAAGTGTAAGTGTCAGTGTGTGTGTGTGTGTGTGTGCATATATATATATATATATATATATATATATATATATATATATATATATATATATATATATATATACACACACACCCAACACTTCTGTGTTGTTTTGCCTCGTTTTGGAGAAGCGTTTTCCCCTTAGTATGTGGCTGCGCTGCGGCGAAGCTCGACAGAAAAAAAATCATGATGCAGACTTTGCGGCATCAGGTTTGCTGCAGTGCACCAGTGCACAGCGAGAATCTCACTCAGCGAAGCTACCTAACCCACCAGAAGAGACCACGAACAGAGAATACTGCGTAACCTCTGAGCGCGATCAGTACTTGATAAAGAAATCAAATCGAGTAATATGTTACTTAAAACGAAAGTTATGAAAATTTAGACAAGCCTAAAATAACAATCCGGCTAATAAAGCGGTAGGATTGTTACGGTAAAGTAAAGATACATTTTGGCGCAACGTTGGTGCAAATTCATCACACTCATCGAAATGAAACAGGATGTAGCAGGGTAAGAACTTTAGCACAGTTCGGTGCAGTAATTACATCACTGCATACTTGATTGTTGCTATCGCTTGGCAGTTACTAAACAGGAGAAGACGAGAATAAAATGAGCTCATAAGGCTAGCAAGGATGGGCTGGAGAACTTCTCAGCAAGTGACAATTTGGCAGCAGGAAAAACACTGACCGGTGTAGCGCCCTGCTCGTCTCTGAATTCCAGGTCACCTCCAGCATCGTTGAGGTTTCTCAGGTCACTCAGCATCATCACCTCGTTTGCAGCCCGAGTCTCGTCAATCATTTCCTGAGTTATTCCTGCAGCAGATCACATCATCCATTGTGCAACTCACACTTTTTCATGCCAGCAGTCAACTTGGGCTACAAGCAGTGACACAAACTACCATGGCTGTACTTTGAATAGATCCTTACAGCCAAGTAACCATAAAGAAGAGAGTTGATGCGAACGAGTTGGATCTCCATGGGTGAAATTAAAGGCTGCATGCATCCAGCCCCTGTAGCTGAAGAATCTAGAGCAACCACAGTAAATGAAAATCCAGCGAGAAACTCTTACTGGAGTCCTTATTAAAAGACAAGCCCTCTCTCCTCGGTGTGTAAAAATGTGAGATGGGTGTCCAAAATTCATCTAAAAGTAAAAAAAAAAAAAATTACAAGCAAAAATGAGAAAGGTTATGTTCCTAGAAACAAAAATTTGCAGCAGTTTTGCATTAGAGTACATTGAATAACTTGTGGCTAACTTTGACTGAGGGGTTCTCTACAACAATAAGCTAAATGTGAGAAATGTAGTATGAGGAAGGCATCATTGAATGCCATTTCCTGCTACATCTCACACAGGCATAGTCACAGTCGAGGAAGCCTCTCGACTGACAGCCGTGACAGCCGAGGAAGCCCTCATGGCCTCGACATTGCTGTAACAGAGCGGAGCCGACAGACCTAGCAAGTGTTGGGCTCATAGTCGTGCATCAACAGGTGGCTCACATCTGCTAAAATGTTGAGAGGCACAAATGGTCCTGTACATTTGGCAGGTCCCCGTCTGCCTTGAATCACATTCAAATAATCTCAATCCAGAACGCTCCTTTCTTTTTCCAAGCAGGGAGGTATGAACATTTGAATCCAAACATGGGCTCACCTCGCTTGGCCATTTCCGATTCAATGTAGTCGAGCGTGGGTTCGTCCTCACAAATGTCGTACGGCATGTTGCCATCGGCATTCACAGCTAACAGGTCTGCACCCCTAGGAACAAACCGGTACAAAATTTGCAACTGAGAAAAATTGGACTCATTAATGTCAGCTCGAGCATAGCATCATCTCAAAACCATCCTCTCATGTCATCCCATTGTCAGATACTGGGCGTTTAAGCAAAGACTTTAAGAAATCCCTAAAAATAGGGTGGTTGAGGGAAACAAACTGCCAGCCATGACGGACGTCAGAGATTGCAAAAAACATACAACAGTAAAATACCGCGCATCAGCCCATTTCACACTGAGCCCCCATTCCCAAATTTGTGAGATCTGAGAAAATATATGCAGTACATTTATATGTAAAATTGATGCCCCTTCCCCCATTTGTTTTTTCAAAATTATCTGAAAAAATTTAGTGGGCTCTTGCCCGGTCTTTTATGGTAATGTATCTTTTGCTCAATTACCCAAGCATCAAAAAGAATGCCGGGAATGTAGGTATACACGCTGCACACTAGTTAGTCATTTTAGGGGGCGCAATCCAACTAAATTAACAATCAATGTACTTTGGAAAGGGTTTCACAAAAAAATGTAACCTGAAACTTGGTGAAGCTAGAGTTGGTGTAAAGGGCCAATGCTAGTAAGAAAGTTTATTACTCAGCTAAAAGAGATTACAGGATTCTCTCCCAGCAGGAGAGCTGAATGAAATGGGATGTCTTGAACTCGGGGAAAATTAATGCGACGCTTTGGCTCCAGACAGACACGATCACAAGATATGGTAAATACTTATCACCTTATCATTCTAGTGCACGCCGGTTTAGAGACTCCCGTTTATATATCCCTTTATAGAGCAAACCTCACTTTAGAGAAAATGGCGACGAGCCTCCTTTCCACGAATTCGTTCTTAGAGAAACAGAATTCACCGAACTGGGCAAGTCATTGCAGCGTTTGCTCATTCAGCCATTCTGCGTCGGCTGAAGACGAAGCCAACCCAGTCAGCGAGCCAGTTGCTTGGGGGATTGGATGACCAGCGTATTCAGAGTACCATTATGCTGCCTGGAACGAGTCTCCCATTGCTGTCTTTACTGCGTCCAAAAAAGTGGTCCCTCGATTTCCGCCTGATTACGTCGTATATACAAGTGTCATTTTGTCGCCGGTCGCTATCCTGGCGGTGTCCCAGCAGCCATGGTGGCAGATGCCTGTTCTGCTGCAGGTCGCTCTCTGGTGCGACGGTTCACGGATGCTTCGGCAACCAGGAGCTTTGTCTTTTTCACCGGAGCTCCTACAACCAACCATCAGGATTGCGACAGCACGACACTTATTGCTTCTGCAAGGTCATTTGTTGCCACATAGGCTTCCATGTGTGGCTGGGACGCTAAACACACCAGTCTGAGACGCCTTCCAAGCATAGTAGCACGGAACAACTCTTTTCCAAAGAAAATGCTTACGTCTTGCATGGTTTAAGGGGGCAGAGAAAGGAGGCTGGGGGAAACACGCCCAGTTCAGTGACTCATGAACCAGCCTTTCTCGGCTTAAAGACCTGCTTACGTCGACAGAACAGATTTTTCAGAACAAAGTTCACTTTTTGATAAACGGTGTTTCTCTACGCTCAGGCTCCGCTTCAATAAATGGCCGATTCACACGACGGACTGATCTGCGAATGGATTGATCATGTGACGACCTTGTCCGCGGTTTGTGCATCTCCCAAGCGCACCCACACGAGTGAGACGACGAGCGAATGCCAGCGAGGACGGACTAAACCGGTTTGCCATTTGAGAGTGCCGCAAAGCTCCAACATCGCACTGCGACACCGGTGTCAAAGAGAGAAGCCGGCATTTGCTACCGCGATAAAGATTCGTACGCCGCTATTACGTACAGGGCAAGACAGAACACTGCGATAGGCTCCGTGCGAAGCGCCACTATCTTTACTAACCTAAGGCATGGCAGCGACACAGTCATGGTCCCGCTGGAGAAGGCTTTGGCGTAGAGGCAGTCAAGTTCTGGGCTCACAAAAGGGCGTTTGGAGATGCCTTCACGCACTCCACGCTCATGCAGCCTTTCACCGAGCAAGACCTTTCTTGTGGCTCGGTTTACTTAAAGGGAAGATGGGGCACTTCTACATTTGAGAAAAAACGCTTGAATTGCGTTCATTTGGCCTTTAGAATAACAGATATCAAAATTATATTTCAATGCGACGCGCCGGAGAGCCACAAGAGCAATTTCAAAATAGGGCTAAAGCCCCGCCCCCCTAGCCTTGGGCAGCCAAAAGAGCCGTCGATGACGTCATAGACAGCGACTGTCTTTCGCGTTTTTCTCGCGTTTAACAATACTTACGCAGCAAATGGTTTGGGTATTCGGGTTCACGGGGTAAAAATACACTAGAATTCACTTCTAACTCATTTTTTCCAAGAAGCTCCGTAGCTTCCCTTTAAGTACACCACAGCCACAAGAAAGGTCTTGCTTGGTGAAAGGCTGATTAAGCATGCAAGGATTATTGGGGTGTGCTAGACGAGCTTTGACAGAAGCTTCTTGACACGGACCTGAAGGAGTACCGAACCCGCGTTGCATCAGCCGGGCAAAGCTTCTGCAGTTTCTTTCACATGCGGAACCAAGAATCGCGCGACAAAAGAAACCAGCGAATGCACGAAACACAACAATGCGCCATTTCTGTTTTAATCATCTGAAAACAACAACAAAAAAAAAAAAGAAAGCATTATATCGTTGCCAAACTAAATGCTTTTCAAGGCAATCGCCCGCCAAAAATCCGCGAGGGACAAGGCACTCGACTTTACCAGCCTGCGCGTCCGCGGACAAGGCTGAGATCGCAGGAATCAGTGACACCACGGTCACGTGGTACACGGTTCACAGACAAAAATCATGGTCCGCCGTGTGAATCGACTAAAACCGAGCTTCGATAAAACTCTTCCAAACGTGTTTTGACGAGATGGCATTCAATCCAAGACCCGGGTATTTGGCATGTCCAAGTGATGAACTGAGGATTAATTTTCCTGGGGCAACCGAGAGCTCCATTCTTCTCTGCACTCCGCCTCCCTCATGCTGCGGACATCTCGGCAGAGATGTGCCACTGAGGCAGATTCCAGACGCGCAGGAGGAAATAGCTACACGGTGGGCCAATTGCATCCGCCCCTCTTCCAAGGGCGGGAGTAGTTCCATCGGTCAAGTCTCTCAAAAGGGGTATCCACACGAAGGAGAACTCCGCGGACGGATGTCGTGACGTCAACAACCCGGGAAACTCCGTCCCCGGCTCCGCCGCGCGCACTTGCGGAGTTCTCATGCTAAGAGTATGAAGCCTCCGCGCCTCCGCCACGGAGGATAAGGAGAGAACGGCGCCACGAGGTGTCAAAAAGGGATGATGTATGTCTCACGTGATGCGCGCTCCGCGGAGGAAAGGGGCGGATTTCTCCTTCGTGTGGATACCCCTTAAAAGGTAAGCCGAACAGGGAAATAGTTTCATCGAATCATACAAAGCTAGAATGGTGGTCAACAATACACAACTAAATCCCAATGACAATTTCTTTTGTTCTCGCAAACCTTACAGTTCTATTGTCATCCTATCACGTTTTGACGGCCGGCAAAGGAGCGCAGCCTGCTTCTAGGAAATCCCAATGTGCCCCAAAAATGGCGGCGAACCTGGAAATGAGGTAGCGGACCAGGTGGATGTGGCCGCACGTGGCGGCAGCGTGGAGTGGAGTCCACTGCTCACTGTCCTTGGCATTCACATTGGCCCCAAAGTCTATGAGCAGCTTCATCATCTCCTCACTGTCGTCGATGCAGCACTGCACACAAACACAGTCAGTCAGCGGCAGGCACTCACAGTGGTGGGCAAGGGTCCTCCGTGTCTCATTCCCACAACAAACACTCCCAGCACGCAATGGCCGATGGCAGCATGCAAGATGAAGAATACGCTGTCTGGCTGAGCCGCGACACATTTCTGCGCTACGCTATGCACTCATTTAAAGTACACTCAGAGTGAGTACATTCCCAGTATCATTCCCTCCCAAGAATGAAAAGGAGAAACTGCGAGCTGCACAAACATACCAGAATATCCCAAGAGATAGCTCACCTAAAATCGAGAGTAAATCGGGCAAAAACAAGGAGTGGGCTAACTTTCGGTGTACAATCGAGAAAAGTTGAAAAAACACTATTTTTAGATAATGTTTTCCCATCAAACTTGTCATTGCGGCGAGGGATAATGAAGCAAAGATGACAGTACAGGATGTGCATGAGAAAACCAAACTCTGTTTTTTGCACTGCAAAATAAACTAGACATTGTGGAGAGCTCGAACACTGTCAGAACGTAGCCCCAGACGTTCGAGCAAGATGCCAAAGTTTCAACATTGACCATTACTGGAATAAAACGTTAGAAGTAAAAAACTGTTTTCGTCTATGAGAGGAAGCCGTTTATGAGAAGCAGCAGGCGGAATGCTGCTCTTTGTGTAGCAAATCGAGCCAAAAATAGAGGTGGGTTATTTTTCGGGGTTTTATGGTGGGATATTATGGTGGGTGAAAACGTGCAATCTAGTTGGGGAAAAGTACGCTCACTAAATCGCGGTACATACAACTGCAGAATTGCGCGGTCCCAATATCACGTGGTCCATAGACACCATGTCGCGAAAACTTTTTCCTGGTCGCCATGACACTGCAGAGTGTTTTTTAACATTTCTCCGACTTTAGAAGCTTTTGGAAACACTAGAATATTTTATGAAATTCACAAAGCGGTACCTTTCATTGCCCACCGTCTTTATTTGGGTATGTGAAATATTTTTTAAATGCAAAAATTTGTGAATTTCGGCATTTAAATCGGTCTGGCAAAAAAGATACAGTGCCATCCATCACACTGCCATTACATAAACAACTCCTCAATCACGAAGCAGCAAAGCGAGCTCTGGGCCAGCATTAGGCAATTAAGTGTACATATTTATGTTGGTATTTTTAACAGCACGTCCCCGTGGGATTTTGCGTTAAGAGTTTGGAATGCTGGCTTTTGGTGCTGCTTTCAGTTGACAAGTTGGATCTATCAGGAAAGTTATCTCTCTTGACAAGACATCCTGCCACTTCCTCCATCCCTTACAACCTTGTTTAGAAGCGCAAGTTCTTGACGCTACGAATCTCTTGTGCAACAGTAAAAAGGGGACACGGACCCTCCTCACTCTCGATCTGGCTAGTTTTCCTCCTTGAATATATAGCACCCTTAGAAGTGTATAAGCTACGAGAAGTAGCCGTGGGACATTTTAGGCTTCTAGAAGAGTTTGAGAATGCTGCCTCATTTCATCAGGGCTAAAAATAAATATTGGTCATACAAGCCTGCCTAGTGTTTCCCTGCATTACTTGCAAGATGTTATTGCAGATGAATACAAATCAAAAAACTTTGCACCTTGGAGGAGCGCATTCCGAACTTCGTACTGAAAAACCAGGCACCACGTCCGTCTGCCAGTTTCTTGACTTTATCGGTGCTTTTCTCCAATGAGCGCAATGTTCCATGCGGCTGTCACCGCTAAGGAGGTAATAAACAATGATTATTTTAGCGCTGCCTTTATCTTCTCAACTCGCACTCGCAGCCTCACAGCAGACAACAATGATTTTGATGCTTAGACAGATTCACAATAAACAAGCTAAACTTTTTTTTTTCTTCTTTTTTTTATGCAGGATGCAGTAGATTTGTTAAGTGTTCACCATGTTAATAACACAGCATAAAATCTGCTCTTTTTGTTGCATTGTTCTGTTCATTCCCTCTCCTATTCTTCCTTCATCATGGCAGATGCTCCAGGTTGTGAGTTGCATGTACCCTGATATAGTGACCCTAGGGAAAAGCGTGACTTACTGTCAATGCCAGCTACCTGAATCATTTTTTTTTAAAAGAAAACTTTTTCCTTGCCACAAATCGCCAAGTTCTTTAAGTTGTGTGTGGAGTTTGTCCGACTAGTTTTCATGATGATCATTGTGCATGTGTCAATTTGAATGTTGGCTCACCAAAGAAGGCGCTTGTGAACCGGGTATTTAGGATTATGCCTGCATCCGCCAACAAGCAGAGCCGTTTCAATGTCAACGTATCATTCTTACTTTTAACGTTAAAACCGAAAGTGTTAATGCTAAGAAGCTCATCTCCTATTCGTCAACTGATAATCGGCAGAATGCTGCTGGTTTTAATATGCAAAATGACCTTTAGTAATAAAATAAAAAAAAAAAAAAAAAGGAGGTGGAAATTGCATGGATGTTGTCTTCACCGTGCGTTTATAGGGCTCGACGAACATTTGGTGAAAGAATAACTACCACAATCAGTAGGCTAATTAACTACTAAATTATGTTCGTTCACTTTTTCATTGATGGTGTCAGAGGCGAGAAAAGGCTTTGAAATATCCAACAAGTTTTCGTGTCGCTCGAGCCCTGTCCACGTCAACATCTCTGAAGCAAGCTGTCAGTGCATCCACCTAGGACACACTGTCCCAACAACCTGACTGAAACTCTCTTAAGGGGCAACAATATTGGGCAGGTACCTTTCTTACTTTACACAAGCGACACCAGTAGGACCCAAGTACACTTACCAAAAAGCTTCTCTGTCACCATTTAAAGAATAAACATTTTCTTTCAGTCTCTCCTTGGCAAAACTTGATGACCAAGTTGAGTTGGCATTATCAACTCCCTGGGATAGCTTTGCGATCCCCGTGGTGACAATATTTAAATGTGGCTTGTACAAGGAACACACGCACTGCATTCCAATTGGGCTTGTGACAATCAATGCTTCGACATGCACTCAGGTAGTGGCTCGGGACGCTGCCATACGGGAAGAGCCAAACCTTACAAATGGGAGCAACTCGGCGCGTGCCCTGTACTACCCCAGCACATAAACAATGGTTGCATTCTCCAGATCAAGTGGTCGCTTGTGTCAAGCTGCAAGTTAAGCAAGTGAATGCTGCTCGTCTTTCTCAAATTTTTTCTGCAACTACCGTCGCGACGAGCAATAACTAATGCATCTTCCATAGGTTATGAGGGTCGAGGACTAATGCTAACCAGTGTTTACCGAATATACAAAAACTGAAGGGGGATCGGTGACCGAGAAGGCAAGCGCACACCAGCTCTGAGCACGTGGAGCGAAAGCTCGCGCTGCAGAACCCAAAATTCCTGGGTTCAATCCCCACCCCTCCCCGTTCCTATCTGGATGAGCATCGTACCGGCGTGCGGTCGTGTATCACTACTGCGTGGTGCACGTTAAAGACCCCAGGCTAGCGGTTGTATACTGCACTGGCTAAATTTCTCATCTACAGCTGAAAAACAAGTCGCCCGATGAGGCAGACTAACTTCCAGCTGCATAAACATACACAACTCAATTACAAAAATTGTTGCATCACCCCTTTAAGCATCACTGCGGGCAGGACCTCCGGCACACATTCTGTATCCACTTTTGGAATTGCGTGAGAAAAAAAGCAAAAACTGATCAACGAATACCTCAAAACCCGTTGCCTTTTCTAGAATATTTAAACTGGTTGTCTCCAATAAAAATTTCCATATATATTTCAATCGCAACATGACCCAAGAAACCATCAACTAAATAGTTAATGAACAGATTCTAGTTAATTAACCCACTGATCACAACGGTTATCCTTTCATCTTATGTCCACTGAGCTCAAGAAACACACAGCAAAGACGGCTACTGAAGGGATTCCTTAGTTTGCCAGCGTTTTTTTCATCATCCAACTAGTACCCAACCCCAAACAAAAGCCTGCCTTATGAGCTATACCTGGTGCAAGGCAGTGAGTCCATCTTCGTTGGTAGAGTCTGGGCTGACACCAAGCATCAGGAGGCGCCTCACTGCAAAAGAAGAACACGACACCATTGAGTCATTTTTCAAAAGCATTTCCCATAAAGACTTCAAAGGTGCACTAAAGACGTTTCCGAGATCGTCTGTTCTTGGTGATAACTTATCTTACGGGCTCCAAGCACCCTAGAAATTTAAAAATTATACTTGTGGTACGTCCGTTTCCCTACTAAAAATGTGATCGAAGTTTGTGCCACGCCCCTTTCTGAGCGGAAAAATCTGGAGCACAAAATCCAGCAGAGGCGCCCGCGGCGCCTCCGCTTACGATTGGCTGACGTGCATCAGTTGTCACGCCGCCGGTGCCTCTGCTGGATTCTGTGCTCCAGATGTTTGCAAATTTTTAATTTTTCGCATTTCACTTCTTAAATTTTCAATTATCTACAATTTCGCGATTATCAGATTGACATATGTGCGTTTCTAGATTTCTAAATAAAAGGAAATAACAACCGCACACAAACACATAAAAAGGAACAGAAAGTCACATTGCAATCAAGCTCCGAGCGAAAACTACAGGGAGCGCTTTGAAACATGCGCGTAGTGCCACTAGGGGAGGAGCTGGCATTCAACAGTGGGATGCGCCATTCCTGCGGCACCTTTCGCATCCGTGATGGGGACGAGCACATGACCCCGAAGCGCAATGACGTTTCCTCGTCTCTGTGGAAGAAATCTCTGCCGTGTGAATACACCGTTGGGAAGCTTCACTGCGAGAGATACACGGCGATGTGGAAAAGTCGGTTCTCGCTAGCAGTGCTGCGCAAAACTAACTTTGACCTTGCAAAGATTTAGCGTGACATTCCCCCACACCTACTGTATTTACACGCAACACTGTTCCGAAAAAAGCTGGCTTTCATTCGCGGAGGTTAGGTAGATCAACTCCACAACGATCGGGGATTGAACGGTCGAACAACGATCAAGTCTTCATTTACAAAAAGATGAAACAAAAATAAGAAGTCTTAATTAAACAAGCCATTAGGCTTAGGGTGGGTGGAGAAGGGTCAGTTGGAAAAATGTGAAATTCCGAGCTTGGGTTCCGGGCGCATCGATAATAACTTGTTTGCCCCACGTGCCCGGTATCCCACATAACACTTTCAGAGGGTAATGGCTATAAGCTTTTTATTGTCACAGGAAAACTTGGCAGAAGAAACCTTTATCTCAATTCAGGCACGAGTTCAAAATCAAATTCTTCATTTAAAAAAACAAAAAACATGCTCTCCGAGAATTTCTGAAATGAATGGCCGCGTTACAAACGGCAAGCTTTGTGGATTTTTTGTTTTAAGTTATTGATCATTGAAGCGGTCAAGGTGAAGACTGATGTTTCTTCCACCTGCCGGAAATCGCATGCCTGACCGCTCGCTATTCTTTCACTTCTCACACTACTGCACTAAATCTCTTCTATGACACTTCAAAACAGATTTCATGACGATTAATGAATTTTAAAAAAAGTAACATTTTAAAATAATTTTGAATAAAAACAAAAAAAAAAAAAAACAAGTCAATCTTTCTCTTTTTGATGAATTTTGACAAAGTTTGGCAAGTTCTTATATGAAACTTGAAATCACCAAAAAGCTCAAACCTAGCTCTTTTAGTCCATATAAATTCAATAATATATGTACAAAATAGAATCTGTTATATACAAGGTGCCCCTTAAAAACCTTGATTTTTTTTTTTACAGCAAAACTTAAACTATCGTAAAATGTCGTAAGGACGCCCACCCAAAATGAAGAGATAAATCGTGAAAAACATGGGGGGGATCTCGGGGATGCTACAGCAAAACTTTATCAAAAATTAATGATAAGTGCGGGACACCCGCTACAACCCACGCGATGCACCATACATGGGTAAATTACTTCAAGAATGTAATTTAATTACAATTACTTTGCTTCAAAAGTAGTTTAACTACAATTATTATGTGGAAAGTAATTAATTACAATTACAAATTACTTTTAAAAAGTAATGAAATTACTTTACAATTACTTATTTCTGAGAGCGACCCAACTTGGGTCATATGGCGTTAAACGAGTTGTATAGAATGCAATGTATTTGTTCATACCTTACTCCAATGTTCACATATTTTACTTTCTTTTTATGAATTTTGTTAAATTCATGATGGAACTTGACAGTGTGGGGAAATGAGGTACTACGTTCTTATATTTTTAATAAATATAATAAATTAGTTGATATGCTCAAGATGCCAATCGCTAAAGTACAAATTGGTTTGACAGACTTTAGTTAGCCAGGCAAATAAAAATGTGACAATTAGTCATATAGGAATATTTTACAAGTGTTAATATAAAAGTAAAATCCACACGCATTAAAACGACCACATTCACATAACGGTATTGTAAATTATTTACATTGAGTTGAACTCATAATTGTTCAGAAATATAGAAGTACGGAATCGGGGCCCCCCAATCATTGATGACCATATTCACAGGTGCGAGGTCAGTCTCCGAAGTGATCATGCAAATAATACCCGAAGTAAAAGCTATATGAAATAAACTTGAAAATAATACAAAGATACCAGGCACGTAGCCAGGGGGGCGGCCCATGGGGCCCGGTCCCCCCCCTCCCCTCCCCCCCCCCGAAATCTTCCATTTTGCTGGGGCCTCCTCTCCCCCTCCCCCTCATACAGCATTTTGTCATGGACGATCTCCCCTCCCTCCCTCCCTCCCCCTCCCCCTCCCCCCCCGAAACAAAATCCTGGCTACGTGCCTGAAAGATACACATCTGTGACAGTACTGGAAGAGGGACGTAAAAAAAAAACTGGCAAAAAAGAAAGAAAAATAACTTCAGAGACAATTAAATTTTCCAACCTCGGCTGAAAGGTGAAGCTCAATTTTTTTTTTTTTTTTTTTTTTTTTTTTTAATATTTTGGCATGTTTACGCTAATGTCTTCTGCTCGCACCGCAGACGGCGCTACACGGCGCCGTCGAGGTAGGCTCCAAAGAGGATTGTCTCTCACCCCACAGTGTAAGCAACAAAACAACAAACAATGCGAAGCTATTTATGCTGTGTGTGTGTGTGAGTTTGTGTCTGTGTGCGAGTGTTTCACCGAGAGCTAGGCCGCTTGCGTGAGCGCTGAGGCTTTCAAAGAGGTTCAGTCGGCACCGCAGTCTTGCGAAAGTAATTAAATTACAATTACAATTCCTTCTAGCTGAAAGTAATTATTAATATTACAAATTACGAAGAAAATTAAATTACAGTAATTCAATTACTGTAATTGAATTACTACCCAAGTATGGCAAGAACTGATACCACAGATCCCGGACACGGCAAATTTGCGTTTCACGATGCAATAAACACGCGGGAATTCGCTACAAACTCCTGTGTCACGGGAAAGGATACCGCAAGTGGCCGATGCAGCAGATTCGCGTTTCACGGTGCGAAGGACTCGCGCAAACCCGCCGAGAACTCGCATCTCACGGGAACGGATACCGCAGATCGCGGACGCGGCAGATTCGCATTTCATGATGCAATATACACGCGGGAACAACTATAGACCTTTCCAGCGGCAGTCTCGAACGAAGCGATTTACAGCGCGCGTCCCTGGTTTTGAGAGTGTACGTCAGTGTTGCCCGACTGCGCTGAGCTGTGGAGATTTTCGTCAGTGGGCTGTAGCAGCCTGCGTAGGCGCAATTCCGGACGGTAGTGGCGGCTGAATTGCCGCGTTTTATTTTTTATTTTGTGTTCTGTGGCGAACATAATTTATAGAGGTCTTTAAGAAAGCAGTGTTCTATTTTTGGGAACATACACAAAGAAATGAGAGCTGTTTTGGTGAGTCCGTGCGCGACAGAACAAATGCAACTGGAATGTTTGTTTCATTTTATGTTCATCGTTTTACGGCACCGTACAATCAGCCGTGTCAATCTATAAAGGTCAAAATATTTGACCACACAGGATATCCGAACTGCATGGATATTCCCCGTCCACAATATGAAATTCAACGAGTCTCATCAATAGAACAGCATATATTGTACGTACCCCACGGTGCCACGTTATCCAAACAGGATTTGAGAAAGGTCTCAAATAGCACAGCATGTCCAATATAGAGTGTCGACGACAGTCACTTCACGACGATCGGACGGAATCCGGCGTGTTTTGGGGAACATGTAGAAGATAGAGAGCTCCTTCTTTTCACAGCTTCAAAGCAAATGAACGAACGTGTCGATTCCGTCCCCACACCCCGGACCCGACCCTGTCAGTTATTTTTCGCGAAGACCTGGAACACAGCCGGGAAGGCTTTTTGGAGATTATCTCAACGGAAATAATCCTCCAAGAACGTCGAACTGCCTGCGTCGCGGGCTGCTTGACGTTCGCTCTCTTCGTTCATTTCCTGCGAAGGCCGAGCAGGCTACGAGCCCTGGTATTCCCCGGTTCTCACAGTGGAAGATAACATACAAAGGGTAAGCATCCTAAACAGGCGAATAAAGTAAAAACTTCAAAGAAAAGCCGGCGAACTCCGAACTCCGAATGCAGGTGTGGAGTCACGCTGACCGGGTTTCCACAGCTCAGGCGGGTGCCAGAAATTTCTGGCTGATAGGGGTCGCTCGATTCGCAAAATGGCGACGGCCAGAGCGCTCTTTTTGCAAAGGTCTTAGCGTGTTACGCGAGCCGATATCGCGCGTAGATCGCAGACAAAAACGCGGGAACCCGCTACGAACTCGCTCCTCGGACACACCGGTACCACCGATTGCTTCGCTGATGCGCGATTCCCGTCAACAACGCTCGACGTCCAACGGGATTCGGGGGCTCGGCGATGTTTCGGAATTTTTTCGTTACAGATATTTTGCCAGAAAAACGGGATGGGCGATATCTCGGGGGAGGGCGCCCTTACGGCATTTTACGGTACATTTTCCGCCCAAGCGTAGCGCGACCGTTGCTACCGTTCCGAACCAAATGCCAAAATTTCAGCCTAACCGTTGCATTACTCGACAGTTATAACAGATTTTCAGAAATTTCCATGAAGGGGAAAATGGGGGCCAACAGAGCTCTCCAAAAAGATCGAGGTACACCTAAGCATTTCTTATGAGTTGTGAATGCGAAAGCATGCAAGCCGCTCGTCCGCTCCCTTTGTCGTCTGCTGCGTACTTTACGTCGCCGGTCGGCGCGTGTACTCCCCTGGTGACCTTGGACGCTCCGTGCCCATGGGGTGAGCGGTCCTGGAAACTGACGAACGAAGTGGCCGATGGGAGCCCCGTCGACGCGCGCCGGTTCAACTGATGACGTCAGCTCGCACCATGGCACTGTTAATGCTTTCGCATTAAAATATGGAACTGCATGGCGCCAGTTGCCGAAAGCAGGAGAAAATAAACCCCCTTTTCCCATTGCAATAAAAAAAAAATCTAAACTTACGATAACGGTTAGCGCTGAAACTTTGGCATATGGTTCAGACCGCTAGCGGTACATTCGGGCGAAGACTAAACGTCCGGCGATGCGGAGTTTATTTTTGCACTGAAAGTAAGTAAACATTTGGGGGGACACGTTGTATATTTGAATGAGCAGATATTTTGAAAAGCAAATTTGAAACTTATTTTCTTAAAAACAATATTTTTATCTGCTTCATGTTTTCGTAGTAACAACGTATGATTGCGTTCTATTCTAAATTATAGTATAAAATATAGTATTTTGTTTGTATGAGTGCAATTGAAACTTAAAAACTTATCAGGAGTGCGTTGTGACAGCGTCCTCGCACAGGTGACATTCTGGACAATATTGTGGCATTATTATGGATAATTAATTCAAATTAATACTTAACACGCAAGCGTAAAAGCACCTGAAATAGTGCGCAATGCAAAGTAAAAGTTATTTTACTCCAGAACAAAGCTTGCCCTTTTCTAACTCAGATTTAAAAGGATTCAAGCTTTATTTCCAGTTATATATACACGAAATACTATACATTTTATTTACATTTCACGATAGATCATGATCATACCTTGGTATTAATAAAAAATATTTTAATTTTAACATATAATATTGAAAGTAAATGAAATAAAAATAGCTACATACGACCATTCTGGTGATATCAAGGTCATTAAAATATCTTAAACAGGCCTGACGCAACAACTTCCAAAACTGTGCTGAAAATAATCAATGGGAGATTGTCAGACATTGTTTTATTATTTTCAAATACAATATTTTCTTTTTCTTTTATTTAGCATAATAAAGTCTATTTTAAAAGTGTCAAAGAAGAGTGTTCTAGTGCAATTGCTTGAGAAGTGGCAAAATAGCGAGCGGTCAAACTTTTGCGATCCCTGACACTTGGGAGAAACGTCAGTTCTGGCCTCAGTGTAAAGGGAGGTAACATCCATGGCGAAGAGAACGGTGTCGGAGTTAGGCGTGAATGTATGAAGTTGTTGGAGGAGATGCGTGGTGTTTTTTGTATAGCTAGGAAAGTCTGGCTGCAGGATACATACAGTCCACAAAAGCGAATGTGTAGGAAGTAGGGCAAGAGATGGCAGAAGCGATGGGGCGACCGGGGGTGCCAACCTTGTGTATTTTTGGCAGAAGATAGAAAGATTCGAGTTGGGGATAATTCACAATAAGGGCGGCGGGCGGGAGAGGGCAACGCGCTGGTGTCAATAGCATGTTGAATTGTGGATTTACCTAATTCTTGGTACCGGTCGGTGGGGACAGACGGAAGGGATTCGTAGAAGCTGGAAACAAAAAGTTGGCGATCGGCTTTCTCCCTCTTTCCGCCAGACCACTATCGCACCAGCTTTATCGGCCGGTTTGATCACTAGGTCGTTACGTTTTGGGAGGGAGCGGAGGGCAGTTTCGTGTTCACGGCTGATGCTGCGAGCGAAGGACAAAAGAGACAGAGATGACTGCTGTAGGATGTTGCGGCAAGCGCGGATGCCATTGTCAGTCTCAGGGTGCTTCGACGCTGGGGGAGTCCAGGTACTAGGCTTGGGGCTGATAAGTTCGAAAATGCTTCGTGTAAACCCAGAAGTAGAAGGTTCTTCAGAGAAGTGAGCATCAAGAAGAAGGCATTGGAAGAACTCCTCGGATTCCGCGAGAAGACAAAGGGTCAGGAGACCTTCGGAGGTTAGGAACGAAAGAAAGTCATTGGGAAAGCAAGGAGCGCTCCGGTAAAGTGAGAGGTAGGTCGTCCGGAATGGTCACCACTAGGGTGTTCGAGGGATTCAAAGGTTCATGCAGACCTTGATGAAGGAAGGGGCGAGGTTTGTTGGATTTGGTCGCTTGCAGGTCCGAATAGAGCAACCCATTCAGTGCCCGGATCTTTTCAGTGATCAGTGCTTAGTCGGCACCTTGCGAAATACCGTTCTCTGTAAAATGTGCATGTATTTCCACCAGGACGGCGTACAAAAGAACAACAAGAATCCCTACACAGTTTATAGTGATGCATTCATAATCGGGGGTTGATACACTCTGCGATTACATAAAAACCAAATTTTTCATTTATGTATAATGCAACACAGCTACCAGTTTTCTGGGGTCAATTTACACATTTACAGCGATGCCTACCTAATAAATACCGCTGTTACGAAACCAAGTTTCGGTAAATGCTAAATCATCAAATTCCATTTATAAGGTATTAACAAAACACTGAACATCAGTCACCTTGTTGCATAAACTTCTAGCATTCAAATGAAGAATTAGTCATATTGCAACTAAATGCACTAAACACCACTACATCAAATAACTGTTGCATCAGCAATCCCTCCCGCACCATCATCACTCATTAGAGCTTAATTTATCTTTGAGATATCTTGTTTGGAGGAAATAAACAAAACCTCCGTTTCATCCGTCTGCCTTACGAACACCTTGCCGTTCTTTGTCAATACGTGCTTCCAGTTGTTGTTATTGTTTTCACGATAACTGCGCCCAGCAGTTGTTTCTTGCTTGCGATAAGTGCCCGTTTACAAGGATCGGCGTGATTTCAGGGTCCAATAGAGCAATCTTCTGGAGGTGAACCTTGTCTTGCGGGAAGCCGCAAGAAATTCGTTGTGTTTCTTTCGTGTAAAGAAACGAACGATAAAGTTTTCACTCTCATTTCCAAGAGCAGGAACAGCGTGACAGATGTCGGTGATTCGAGTGGAGTATTCACGGGGGCTCCAATGCTTTGAGCGATCTCAGTAGCGGATGCTTTTTATTTCCAGGTTATTCGACTTGGGTTTGCGTTTTGTGCAGCTGTTCCTTTAGGTACTTGTTTTCCTTTTTCTAGGTGAATTGAACGCCTCAAAAACAAGGACAAGAGGACGAAGAGACAACACGTTGGCGTACTCGCAACCGAAAGTTTAAACTTGCAGTTGCGAGTACGCCAACGTGTTGTACTTTCAAGTGCCGTTCTAAAGTCATCCGTGGCACTTTTGCAGGCGTGACTTCGTTCTCATTTCCCGTTTGAAATCTCCTAGAGCCTTTAGGATTTTTGACATTTCTCATTTGGCACTACTTTGAGCGTAGAAAATCACAAATATATAGAAAAAAAATACACTGTGTCGGCGGCAGCAACACACAGAAAACAAAAAGGAAACGGAGGTTATGAAACCAGAACTTGCGCCTAGAAAAGCTGAAACACACTTTTAGGTGACGCGCCGAATGTGCCGCTGCGGACTCAACGAGGCTCCAAGGCACGAAGTAGCAGTGCCTCTTTTTACCTACGACGTCGAGCATCGCAGCTACCATACACGCTTTTGCAGCCCGAGCAACTGAAAACAGCGAGTAGAATCGCATCATCTGATTCGGGCTTTAGCGTCCATTCTGCGGCGTTCACTCCGAATGAATCGCCGCAAGTCACATTATGTGCACAAAGTTTTGGCGGTGTAACGAGACTCATTAATTTCGCTCAGGCTACTGAAGTAGTAAGACATGGCTAGAAAGACGTAGAATCAACAATTCCCATACAGAAAAGAGCGCGGGGACTCGCACCAACGCCGACATCCTCACATTTCAATGGTTTGCTGATGCGGGAAGTGGCACTTCTTGCCCACATTAGCGCATGCGCAGTGGGGCAAGAAGTAACCACAAACGCTCACCGACAGCGCACACAGCGATGCAGTCTCGGTCGACTTCCAACGACGGATCAGAGGCCCATCAATTTCGGGCCTGGAAAGGCGGGCGCTCCGCTCAATTGAGACGAGGCACGTCCAGGCGTTATTGCGGAATCGCTAATTAATTTACCGGGGCAACAGCACGTGCACGCTTCCCCTCAGTCCCGTCGGAGGGAATACTCGGCCGATTATATTGCCGTCGCGGCTTCTCTACGCGCGCCCAACGTCCGCGTCAAGTCAGAGCACCCTCCTTTCGGCGACACCATATTAAATCGCGTAGCAAACAAAAAAAAAAAAAAAAATTGGGGGGCCAACGAGGCTGGAAGCGAGCACCTCCGATTCCCGGTCAAACTCTCGTCAACCAGGCCTGCATACGAGTGCTGTGTATGCATTGACGTGTACCGAATACGAACGTGGATGCACAGGAACAGCGCCCTCGCGCATCTCCGACCGTTCCCGAATACTTGGCCGTGACGGCACTGCTGAAAGGAAGAGAGTCGGGGGGGGGGGGGGGGGGGGGGGGGGGGGGGGGGGGGGCGCCGAAAGCGAAGGACTCCTTCGTCAGATGCCCCTCATGTTCCGAGTCTTGGCGACTCCCATCCTTCCTGTTCGGTCCACAGACACTGTCACTTGCCGTGTTGGGCTCCAAATCGAAAGAATCGTCGTCAAATCGCACTTCCGGGCTTGGGTGGCCACTGTCAAGCTGAACACTCGGAGTGAGTCGCTGCATCCACCTTGAAAAGCCACTGACAAGGTTCCGGGAAACGAAGGCCGAGATAACGCCCCCAGCTTCGCTAGGTGACCACCTCAACGGGCGACTGGCACCAGTGCGGTAGAGCAAGTGCAGCTGCCGCGCTGGCATCGCGCTGCGGAGCTATTCAAAAGACGCTTTACTTGCCATTCATCCGCACCTGAAATGCAAACGCGTTTTGATCCTGTCTGGTCGCTGAACATTTGCAACGTCCGATTTGCGCGCGGCGCCACAGTGGCCACAGTTTAAAAGCCGTGCGCAGAGCCTACGCAGCAAGCGATATTCGTAGCTTTTCGCGGAGCAAGGGACGCACGAGCGACAACAACGGGCGCCGCGCGGCAGTTGCCATGGCTGCTTGCGAACGCTGTGACGTGACGGCATGGCATATGCCTATGTCACAGCATCCGCGGCAGTGGTTCTCTCCCGCTGTCTGTCTGATGCGTCTGTGCCCTATGTGTAAACGTGTCATTTGCGAATTCGCGGGCGGATCCGCGCCGGCGACGAGCGCATCTTGGAGCCGGGCAGCGAAATCCGCTCGTTCTAAAATCTATTGAGTCGGGACCCATGTCCAGGTTTTCCGCCAGCGGCAAGCCCACTTCGCCACGCGGCTCCAAAATCCGCTCGCCGCCAGCGCGGATTCGCCCGCGAATCACCAAGTGTAAACGCACCCTTAGCTATCGTCTGCTTCCTTTTTCCGCTTTTCGGTCGCTCTGTTCCTCGGGACCACCGATATGAGCGCTTATGATTTGCCGCGTTCTGCAGCCTTCTTTGCCCCATTCGGTCGATAGTTCGCAGCCCCGCTCGATTCACGAGCCGGCACGCGTCGCCGGTCGAGTGATGGCGAAAAAAAGGCGGCCTGTTCTGCTCAGTCTCCGAGAGACTCGCCCCGGAGCGAGGCTCCTCGGAGAACCCTTTGTCACATGTGGGACCCGAACGATCGATGCAGTTCCGCGCGCACTCCGACGCGCACGCACAGCCCCCTTCGCCGCCGTCTCGACGACACTTCGAGATTTGGCCCAAATCAAAGACACGGAAGAAAACGCCAAGACCGGCTAACCGCGCAAGCGCATTAAAAGCGGCAGCCCGAGATCCAAACATCAAAAACAGAGCACGGACCCACTGCCAACTCGGCGACACAAAAAAGAACGACCATATCTCACTCGCAAAAGAAAGGAACCAAGCTGACGTATCGAAAAAGCAAAGCAACAACCAGAGGCAATAGTTCGGGCCCCTCGGATTGGCACTCCTTTGCTTGCAAGCACAGACAAAGGACGCACAAACGCGACTTCTCCGGCTGGTTTGGCAACGCTCTCCAAAAAGAGACTGGGAGGAACTCAAACCTCGTGAGCCCCCTCGGCGCCCAGCACTGCGCTGCCGCTTCCCGCCGTACTCTTTCCTTTGCCCCCTTCGCTCAGCAGTCGTTCAAGAGGCGGGAAACGGGCTCCTCCGCCGTTTCATGGGATCGAACGCCAAACAAAGGAATGCCAGCTTCCGCCTTTCATTTTCAAAGCACGTAACGGTGGCCTCGTCGTCAGGCCGCCTTCCCCCCGCCCGAATCCTATAAACAAAAGTCCGTAGTCGGCATTGCTAAACAAAGAAGAAAGAAAAAACGGCAAAAATTACTTTGCCGATGGAGTCTCCAAGTGGGAATAAAGTCCGAGCAAGAGCCAGGCTCGAACGAGAGCCACGCAAAGCAAAGAAAGGGGTAGAGATGGAGGCAGCCATGGGGCAAAGCCCGCTTCAGAAGTCACGCAAATCGGCTCCCTCCTTTGCTTCTGCTACTGGCGCGTCGTTTCCTTTTTTAGTGCCGAGAGTGACGAGACAACATTATGCGAGACAGCACTGCGAAAGGGGAGGGGGGATCGGTGGCCGTGTGGTCTAGCGCACACCAGCTCGGAGCACGTGGAGCGAAAGCTTGCGCTGCAGAAGCCAGGGATCCTGAGCTCAATCCCCACCCCTGCCCACTTCGATCTGGATGAGCATCGTACCGGCGTGCGATCGTGTATCAGCTACTGCGTAATGCACGTTAAAGACCCCAGGCTAGCGGTTGTGCTGCACTGGCTAAATTTCTCATCTACAGATGAGAAATTTAGATGATAGAGCAATTAGCACCTCAACAAACAATGCCAGCAGGTTGCTCCAAGGTTTATTCGATGAAAATGTCAAGGATAGGGTTGTCAAACAACTGACATATCTAGACATCACCGCGATTACGTTCGTAAACCACAGACATTTCGTACCGTCTGCTTTTCTCGGGAGACGTTGAGCTAAACCCTGGTCCCGATACACTAAACCTGTAAACTGTCCTTGATAAACTGGATGCCATGAACGCATTCCTTCTTTCTGAACTTAGAAGTCGCGCGACGACAGCGCAGCAGAGGTTGGTTGCACTATTTCTCCACGGGGGGCGGTGCCGTCGGGGCCCAGATGCGCTCCGATAGGAAACCAAACTTAAAGGGCAACTCCGGTCCATACTTTCGAGTTTGGAATTATGACAGTTTTTAGTACAGTCTGCGTCCCTGAATTGCAAGGTGTAATTTTTTTCGCGTTATTGTGCCTAGTTTTAAAGATATCGACGCCTCAAAGCTTTGTTTGGGGCGCGGCCAACAAAACCGAAACTAGGCGCTCGAGGCCCCGGCAACACTGGAAATCAGGCGCTATGTGAACGTGACGTCAGGATCGTTCTCAATCAACGAGTACGCAGGCCGAGCGGCACCTACCTCTGTTGCGCTAGCCGTCTAAATATAGGAGGTAAGCTGATTTTGTTTTAATTCTGTATACGTGGTAGTTACCAGTATATGTAGCAAAAGTTAGTGCGTATACCCAAAAGTTAGCGACTGGAAAACCCGTGAACTCGTTCGGTGCCGTGCTCGGCGGCCGCCGCCGTGCGTGCGCTATGCCGTACTCGTCGCTTGTACACCCAAAAGCTAGCGACTGGAAAACGAGTGAACGCGTTCGGTTCCGTACTCCTGTGGCAATCTTTACTACCACAAAACCCCCTGTGTTGTTTGGGAATTTTTGGGGGAGAAACTCTGGGAAACAAGAGGCGCCTTTGAGAAGGCGAGGGAAAACCTTATTGTACGAGCTTCGGCCTGAAATATGAGTCACAATCGGCACAAACGCAATGTTTTTTTCACGAGCTCAATCAAAGTCACCCTAGCTAATCGGAGCTAGCAACAGGATTTGCTCACTCGAAAGAATGTTCACGTTTGCTCGTGCCACGCCCACGCCACTTCATACCGAAAAACTCGAAAAATGGCGGAATGTAAAAAAAAAAAAAAATGTATTTCAGATAATGAGTACAAGATACTCCAAATTGTAATTAAAATAGAGTACCAAATAATCTCGATCAAAAGTATTTGCAAGATACTTCAAAAAGTATTTGAAATACAGTATCTTGAGTAGAGTACTTAAGATAGGCACAAGCCTGACGTGAAGGCGTCCAGGCTTCCCGAAAAGTGTTGGTTGCTCTGGACGTTTCTTTTCGACGGGATGAACCGTGGGATGGAGAAAACACAGGCACAGGCACAGCACCGGACACAAGTCAAGGTTGAGGAGAATGCAACCAGACTAAATTAGGGGACCAGCCGACCTAATACAGCTGATCAGGTGACGACCGGTTGTTATCGGGCTAACCATATTGCCGCTGCCTGAAACTTTTCTTCGACGAATTGAGATATTGGCCGCTCCAAGATGCAGCTGGTTACTAATGATATTAAAGTAAGCGCTAATTCAGCGTTCGCTGCAGCGTATCGGCGTCGCCCTCCGCGCGCGCCTTTCCTTGACGCGAGGAAATCGAGGGCCCCCCCCCCCCCCCTCCCCTCCTCCCCGCCAAAAGAGCTGCGCTCTAATTTCGCATGAAAGAGATTTGTAAACGTCTTTCATTTTTTTAACCATCTACAAAAAAAAAAAAAAAAAAGAAAAGAAATCGATATCTTCGAACTCGACCTTTTAGAAAGCTTAACATTTTCGAATTATTCGAATTCTAACCTCAGCGGGGTTCTAAAGTTGGAATATTTTCAAATTCGAACCTAAGCGGGGTTTGAAAGTTGCGAACTTTACATATTCGAACCTTAGCGAGGTTCCAACATTTCTAAACCGTTCGAACTCGAACTTCGGGACGTTCGCGGCACCCCTAGTCATAACATCCATTTTTCGACTTTCTCCAAAAACCGAAAAAAAAAAAAAAATCCTTTTTGGAGAAACGCTTAACCAGTAACCGAATAATAAAATCCCAAACGAAACCGATTGAATAAATACATAGGCAATTCCGTAACTGAACCGTTATCATTTTTGGTTCGAGTCCCTGGTCTTCACCTTCCATTGAAAACTGCCCTCGCACCGTCTATAAACGAACCGAGAGGTCTTTTGGCTGCAGTTCGGCATATCTGGCTCGGTGTCACCGAATGGAATTCGCTATAGTTCTCGGGAACGACTGCCGTGGACCGACAACCGCCACGGTCGAGATCGTCATTCGCGAACGTACGGGAGTCTCTGAAACGTTTGCAGCACCCGTATGCTGACCGATTGGGTTTTAGTGCCACAAAAGCATCCCAAGCTTCCGATGCGCCGTCCACCCGTACGTTTGACTGCGGCTGAGGGTCTGGTCAGTGTACCGCACAAAGAACGTCGCCCGCAAATTACAGACGGGTTGGCGCTTTCTTTCGAGAAAAGCATGCAATACGCTGTACCACGCACGTGCCAACGGCATCGTCCGCGAAGCGCCTGATATACGAACGACACTTGGCGGATTTTGTTTTCTTCTTTTCAATGTAGCGGATCCTGGTAGATGGGCGGGTTTGGAAGATGCACAGCACCTACAATGCACCTGGAAGCACCATCGAAGATGGCGCTCTCGCGCTGCGACATGGTGAACACTCTAGCCGCCTTCGTTCCAACTGTCCGCGTAAAACGCCGTTTTCAAGCGCGCACGCGAAGGATAAGCCCGCCGCACAGCCAGCCCCCGCCGATAGAGAGAAGCTCTTCCTTTTGCGTGTCGTCGGAGATCCCTACCTTCTTTCGATCCCCTTTCCTTCCTCTCGAAACGACTCCATCACAGCACCCCCGCAAGGGACGGCCCAAAGGCCGATAAATAACACTCGTGTGACGAGGCTCAAAAAAGAAAATCGGAGAGGTGCATCGGGGAAGATCACGCCAACAGCTGCGGGCAAGAAATAAGACCATTCATAAAAACAACTTCCGTCATCTTATTTTCCTCCGCTCTGGCTCGCAGGAAATAACCTGCGCGTTCCCGCACGACATAGATCTTGGGGGAGCGCTGGGGAGCGCGTCATTCTGCCTCCCTCTCCTTCTGGTTGGTCCCGGAAAAACCACACTGAAAGCGGCAAAAAGGACACAAAAAACGCTCTCCCGCACCAGAACAAAAGTGGGAGAAGAAAAAATGGCGAAACGTTCAATGGGCCGCGAACGCTTTGGAGAAATGGGGCGAAACTAGGAGCCGGTAGACTCCAAAGGCCCGGGATATGCCTCGGAACCAATGGACGAAGCTAAGCAGAGAGCGGACGAGAAGTCGCTGGCCACCGTAAAAGAGGCCTCGGCTTCAAATGAGCATGCGCCCTGCTGTTCTAGTACTTGGAAAACACGAACGTCTATTGAGCGCAACGCGCATATAGTATGGAGGAAACGAAGATGCGGCCGCCATACAGAGTACGACACCAGAGCACGACGCAACACGCTGCGTTGCATCGTGCTGCACGGAGACTCCCCATTGGCTCGTCGCAAGGGTCGCCATAGCAACAGCTCGACGCAAGCAGTCTTAATTAGCAAGGCGCGAGTGGTTGCAGTCGCACTCGAACGCAACTGTGTGAACGAGCCTTTAGAGCAGCGGTCTCAAACTCATTTGAGTGTGAGTGCCAGAGAGCCCACACCGCAAAGGTCGAGGGCCAACGTAAAACGGGGGGGTCAAAACATTTTAAAGAGCAAAGACCTCGTGCTCTATGTTTTTTTGTAAACTCGCAGTTTTGACAGGGACATCGTACGATTTTATTTGTTTATACGACTACTTCGGGACCTGACCTCGTGTGATAGCAAGAATTAAAATGACACCGCCGCGCCGACATTTTTATTACAACAAGAGACCCTGTCCGTTCCCGTTGCTCAATTCGCACAGGAAGTAACCCCGCTCAAGGCGAGAATCTCGAGCTTGTAGTTTTATCTTTGGCAGTTGCTCCACCTGATCGAAAGTTCGCGCAGCCCGAGATGCATCCTTCAACGAATAGCTCGCGCTTGCAACCTGGGAACGGAATTGTTGTACCGTTACGAAAACCTGGTAAGCAAAGAATAAAGCGAAACAAAGGGCAAATGAACACAGATAAGTAGAAACTATGCGATTACGTTAAAAAAGCAGAGCAATCTTTTCGAGCGAAAAGTAATCGACGAGATGAGATCACTATAGCGCATTCCATTTCTAGCGCTCGAGACGTGGGAACCAGGACTCGTAGCCGGTTGCCTGCGGACCGCGTCCCAGCGAGTCGCGGGTTTGAGACCCCTGCTTTAGAGGATATCACAGTAGCATTGTATCTCCGATTCAAGATATTTACGAATCGAGATGGCACCACCGTTCTGGCTTGGCAAAAAACGTTTTGAAAGCTAAACCAATCTGACATGCCTTTTTGCGCTTTCGCCGACATCTCTGCGTGAAATCACCCCGATTCCACCTCCGCTTGGTGTTCTGTTTTGATGGTGCGTCGGCACACTACACTTGGGGACAACTTCGAGTGGGAAATCACAAGTGAAGACGGTGCGTGGCCCTGACCGGCGCTTGAGGCGCACGTGCACTTGGCGGTTGGTGGTAATAGCTTGCTTCAGTTCGTTGTCCCAGAAAGCTGTCTCCGAGCTGCGCGCCTTTCGGTAAAGAGCGTCTGCAGACAAGGCTGGCGGCGCGCATGCGCAGCTGCGGCGTTTTCTTCACGGATACCGTAGCGGAGGAGAAAAACGGTCTACTACAACTCCCTATTGTTAAGCACCTACGTACCGTCGTTTGGAACTTTGTCAAAGTGCAAATAAAGCTTCGCATTGACTTTGAGCGATGAGCGTCGGGCCCAGTCCTGGGTTCACGTTTGAAGAAAACGACGAAGAAACTCCGGGCACATGGTTGAAAAAACCCCGAGACTGCGGGTAAACGACACAACACTAAAAAGTCTCTACTTTAGAGACCTTTTAGTGTCGTGTCGTTTACCCGCAGTCTCGGGTTTTTTTCAACCATGTGCAATGTACACCAGCTCGTTTGCGCCCTTACGTTTTGTTCAAACTCCGGGGATGGATTCATTTTGAAAAACAGCGCGAATACCACACGGACAAGAAGGAGGAACACACAGGACGAGGCGACATGTTCTATCTTCTTGTCCGTGTGGTATTCGCGCTGTTTTTCAAAATGAATTCATACCAACTCGCCCAACTTTCCATTCCGGGGATGGGCTGGTAAACTTGTGCAGCCAAGCTGAACCGACTTTAGTCCACAAACTACCTGTGACCGCCGTCACCGGGGCCGTGACAAGCATTAATAACGAACGAGAAAAAAAAAAAAAAAGTAATTCCGTAAGCCGTTTTTTTTTTTTTTTTTTTCGTTTGAATACAACCATTGCGACGCAATAGGTTTAGTAGTTAGCGAGACTAAAGACCGAAAAGTTGACATGGAAATGCCTGGGCCTTTGTATCCAGTGATACGTTGCAGCGGTCTACAGATAGCGGCGCCCTTCGCGACTGGAAGAAGGGCAAGATCGCTCCACAGAAGTGGCGACGCACACTCGGCGCGAAGTAATCGACCCGTATCTCTGACTCCCTTCTCATATGGAAGCTGATAGAACATGTCGCCCATACCCGCTCTACTCAATTCCAAGAAGAAGAAAAAAAAAAAAATATATATATATATATATATATATATATATATATATATATATATATATATATATATATATATATATATATATATATATATATATAGCTTCCGAATCAACGCAGTTTTAGGAAATATCGCTCACGTGGCTTCGTTGGCGGCCGACTCTGCTCTCGTCAAACGCACGTCGATCGAGTCTACCGTTTGGTTGAGATTAAGCTCAAATAAACGCCGTATGGATTATCTATGCACCATCTGGTACGTACATTTTATTCGCGTCCTAAAACAGATCAGAACTTTGAGTTTCCATGCACAGACAGAGCAGAAACGAAAAATCAATAATAATAATGCAACTAAATACAAAGGTGCAAGCGAGCTGGACAAGAATGACGAAAATAATCCCCAGAGAAAGAGGACAAAAGACCAAAGGACAATAATAAAACGGCTGAACGCAACAGCAGGCGCCTACTCCATCCGCCATTTCGTGTTTTTTTGTGTGTGTGCGTGTGTGTGTGTGTGTGTGTGTGTGTGCGCGCGTGTGCGTGCGTGCGTGCGTGTGCGTGTGTTTTGGGGAGGGGGGGAGTAGCTCTCCGTTAAGGACGCTTCATTTACTTCCTAATAATGTGCAGCGTCAAACGATCAGGACGTCCCCTTCCTCGTCCCATGTCAAAGACGTTACAAAGAGCCAGAAAAGAGGCGTTTCCTCCAATTAGGTTCGCGCACGCCATGTCCCAGCTGCTTTCAGTAGTTTTTGTAGTTTGGGTAAAACCGTGCTCGCCTGCGAGAAAAGAGGGCCATTCAGAACACGCGGTGGCCGTCATCATGGCGTGCTCATGTGCTTTTGGGGTGCATCACGCGGTCGACGCAAATGAAAGAAATATGCAAATCATCTGCTCGTTTGTCGTCCCGTTCTCGTCCTCGCTGTTTTCTACTTTCAAGTTTTGTATCTATTAACCAACACGCTCGGTTTTCAATTGCAACTGTCAAAACTGGGGTGCGCTTTGAGCCTGCGTTCGCTCCTTCATTCGCTGTCTTTTCATCTCTTGTTCTTTCTTCTACGGAGTTACTACGGGCGGACGGTGGATAAAAAATAGCGTGGTTGACACACCTCTCGTAGCAACAAGCACTAAAACGCGAACAAAAGATACACTAGGCTAACGAGGGATCGAATTTAAAAGCACAGGTGCGCCGAACGTATCTGCAGGACGCTAACCATTCGGCTGTCGGCTGCCATGCCCAGACGTAACTAAAAGTCTCTTCAAATGGTGCATCTTATCGGCGAGTCTATGTCGCCTAACTCGGCATCGGGGAACAGATTGAACGAGGCGAAAAACGACACAGGAATCCGACAAAGGATGCGCGCACTCCGCCCAAAAGCGAGATTTTGCTCAAACTTCACTGGGCAAGGTTCAAGAGAGCGCCACCGTCGGTTGAACAAATGGTCCCGGAACTAATGGTCCCAAGTCCAAGGTAGGAAAAAATGGTCCCGTAAGAAGATTGTTCTGAAACTAAGATATACCATGCAATATACTTCATCCGTTATGCAGTGATTGCCTGGTGGAATGAAGGATCTCATCTACATTTTGGGGCCGGTTATTTCGAACTTATTTATATTCAAAATCGTCAGAATGTTTTCGAAATGAATACTGTCAAGCTGTTATCTTGTAACTGTAAATTTAGCAACCTCATACGATATTATAGGACTTATTACTATTTTTATATAAGGGACTTTAGAATATTTATATCAGTAGGCTCTTTTGAAACGAAAAATGAGTACCCCTAGTCATACTTTGAAGCGGGTTCATAGCACATGAGCAAGTGACGTTTTAGCGAACCGCGACATTTGAGCGAATCGACGTTTTAGCCGAATCACGAAAACATTTAAAAATCCATCTCAAGTCAAGCAATATGATCGGAATGCTTCGCTTCTTTTAGAGATTTTACGGCATTTATTCCTGTCCGACGGGAACCGGCGGACCTTCACGCATGCTAAGCTTTCGAGGTAGCGACATTCCGGTATACCCAGCAGTGCCTACAGCTTCGAGGTTTGCTCTTCTGCGCCATCCGATAGCAGTGTTAAGAAGAAACGACCAAAAAAAAGCGCACGAATCAGCTACTTCAATGCGTCAACAGCCCCACGAGCAAGCTGAAAGGGCCGTCCCAGGGTTGCAAATATTTTGCGCCAGATGGCGCGACGTGTCACACCAAACGCTGCCCATGGCCGCTCGACATCGCTGTGGCGTCGTCAGAGGAACATCCTCGACCTTCGCCAAACGTTCCAAGGTTCGGCGACGCGGACCCCGAACCGCGAGGGGAATGCCGGTGAGGAAACAAAGAAGCCCGCTACGCTTTCCGCAAACGACGACGACGACGTCGCCGACGCACCTCCAGCCTCGTCTGCGCGGGGACCTGCGGGCCAGCCCAAACGATGAAGACTTCACGAAGCGAGGCCAAGCATTGGGAGCCGTCCTCGCATCTCCGTGCGGGCCACGACCGGCTTCGTCGGACAATCGGCTCGCCAGCGGAAGCGCGGAGGTTACTTAGCGCGCATGAAAAAGAATCCCCCGCGTCGCCCCACACGGAAAGAGGGCAAAGAGCGCCGAGACCACATCGAGCGCACGCCCACTCCGTTACGAAGAAAGGGCATGAAAATGACCAAGCGATGGAAACTAGTCGGGAAATCGGAGAAATATATATATTGAACCCGAACAGCAGCCGCTAAAGAGCGGCACACTTTCCGTCGCCCTCTTCCCCTAAACAAAAACAAAAACAAAAAAACGGAAATTAAGCGCAGGACGGGACAATAATGAAGCGTACGGAATAGGACTCGACGAAGCTCGGACGAGATTGCACCAGCGAAACAACACCCTACCCCTCCATAACCCGCTTTTGAGGATAAAATTCATAATTATATATATGTATGTATATATATATATATATATATATATATATATATATTATACATACACACACGGTGTTTCAGAGAACGCAGGCCAAATCGGTCCCGCGAAAACTGCTCATCGCAACGAAAAAATGCTTGTGGCGTTATGGTCCTGGGCCAGGGGCCCATTTAGGAAAATTATTAATTATTTTTGCGTAATTAACTTTTTAATATTGTCTTGAAGGCCATGGTTTAAATTATAAAATTGCTCAGCATCACCGAAAGACACTAAATCAACGAATTGGAGAACGATAGAAGGCACGCGAAGCATTTTACGGCTTTCTGAAGAAAAAAAAAACGCACAAATTCGACGGGTTTTCAAATTTCAGTTTACTATCGGAGCGCATCTCGGCCCCGTCGGCACCGCGCCCCGTGGAGAGATGGTGCAACCAACCTCTGGTGCGCTGTCATCGCGCGTCGCAGCAGAGGCTGGTTGCACTCTCTCTCCACGGGGCGCGGTGTCGCCGGGGGCGAGATGCGCTCCGATAGCAAACCGAAACTTAAAAACCCGTCGAATTTGTGCGGTTTTTTCAGAAAGCCGTAAAATGCTTCGCATTCCTTCTATCGGTCTGTAATTTGTTGATTCAGTGTTTTTCTGCGATGCTGAGCAATTTTCTAATTTAAACCATGCCCTTCAAGACAATATTAAAAAGTTAATTACGTAAAAATATTTAACAAATTAATTATCCCGGACTTTAATAATTTTCCTAAATGGGCTCCTGGCCCAGGACAAAAACGACACAAGCCTTTTTTCGTTGCGATGAGCAGTTTTCCCAGGAGAAATTGGACCTGAGTTCTCTGAAACACCCACGTGCGCGTGTGTGTGTGCGTGTGTATATAGACCGACACGCTGTTTACAAACAAGCCCGCGTTTGCCCACACCAGGTGTGGGCACTGCGCATGCGCAGAAACCGAATTCGAGTGAACTGAAGCGTCTGCGCATGCGCAGTGACGTCGCCAGCGCCACCGCAGCAGCGTGACGTCAGGGACGGGTGTTGGTCTATAGCGTAGTAGTGCACTAAAGTTACCACTCGTGGAGCAGGTACAAGGCTAGCGGTTGCGGTAAGGTGCACGCGCGATTTTTTCGTCTCTGATCTAGTCCCAGCCTTGTATCTGCTCCACGAGTGGTAACTTTAGCGCACTACTGCGCCTCTCACGCGCTCAAAGGTCTTTCTAAAAATTACTGATTTAGTGGTTTTCGATGACGTTCAGCTAATTTCTAATTGGAACCTTAAGAGTATTTTCACTAATTAAAAGTTAACTAACAAATTTAAATAATTAGCCGACTGATCGTTATGATAAGCCCCCTATACTATGTCCCCCTGGCCATATAACTCAGCTGAACAAACCGCAGAAGTGTAGCTTTCACAGCTTTTTTTAAATTTCAGGGCTTTGCTTAAATTATTGTGGAAGTTGATGCCTGACACTTCTGCAGTGAACTACAGAAAACAGATTTTGCCTGGATACCCTAGTTTTTATTTAAAAAAATGAAGATCCAGGTTTTTGCCGCCTCTCAACTCGTGCATCGTCTTCCGGGTCACGTGTGCAGTGACGTTGATGGGGTGGGCGCGGGGTTCCGGAAAGGTTCTCTCTTTAGAGCCATCAGTGAGCAGCGAGAACTCATCCGCTCGCGACCGCGTGACCACGTGCTGGTGGGCGCCGCGCGAATATGGTGAAAGGAGGAAAGTCATCCGGGTCCGGCCATACCCGTCCGGCCCTGTCCCCCTCTCCCTTTGGCTTCTGGCGGCTGTTCACGGTAGCAGATAGAGTTGATGGTTTTGTTGGCCTCGGATAGATGGCGCCACTAAAACTCCGTATAATAAAAGTTTTGTCGATGTTACCAGGTTTTTGACGCATTTATATATGTGTTGCAACGACAAGATTTATAGAAAAGTTACCTTTTATCGAGCAGGTATTCGCACAACTTGGTATCTTTCTACAAGATTCCCCATAGACGTCACGCCGCGTGTTTCTCATGGGCGCCGCTCGCGGCTGCAGGTCGGGGAATATTCTAAGTTTTGCCTCGCTATTACGCGGCGGAATAGCAACATTTCGAAGGAAGGAGGTGTGTTTTCTGTCATTTGTGACAAGATGAACAATATCAAAAGCAGATGCCAATTCTTTCAACGTTAAAATCGCTGCACAGCTCCTTTAAGCTTTAAAAAAAAAAAAAAAAAAAAAAACTGCATATATGTATATATGAAGCATATCGGACAAAATAAGATCAACAAATCAGAGACGAAAATTGGCATCGGGTTGTAAAAAGACTGTACGGGCCGTGCTGCTTTATCTTCGGCGAGAGTTTTCACTAGGTCCCTACTTGTCTTTCTGCGATGTTTTTTTTTTTTTTTTTTCGACACTAGGTCCAGTTGTTTTGGAACTAAAAAGAACAGCGACACCCATTAGAACAGAACAACAATTTTGGGACATCGCGTTCGACATTGAGTTCATTTTTATGCCCCACCTCCACAAAGACCCCGACGGAACTCTACGGTAATATTGTGGACACACGGCAGCAAACATTTGTCCTAGACGACAGAGGATGATGGTTTGGGTGCACCATAAGCGGTTCGCTCCTCGCTGCAAAAAGAAAAAAAAAGAAAAGGCGAGTTCCATCTGGCCCCGAAATGGCCGTCGTCGCCAAAGACATCCAAGTTCGATCAGAATCCGACGGCAGCCCGCTGGAAGAGATGGGATCGGCGCCGCCCGTCAGTCGGATTCGATTCTGCGGGGACGACTGCAGGGACAACAAAATTCAACCAAAGAACAAAAAAAAAAAAAAAAAAAAAGAAAAAAAAAAACGGTTTTACATTTGAAATTGGATCTGTCTACGAACGGCGACAGCAAATAAAATCCCCACCATTTTGACATGAGCTCCGGTTTTGGGAACGGTACATCGGGCCGTTATAATGAACGTTTTGTACCAACGCAAATATGGCGCTATCGCGTACGCCATCGGTCGAGGTGAGAACCCCGGACTATCCGACACCTGGGGCCCTAGGTGGCGCTTTTGGGACCAGAGGGAAGGAAGGGACGTCAACAATGCAGCAAACGCAGATTGGATGTTGATGGGTGAGAGTCGCTGATGACGAATTTCCGCAGAAGAAAACAAAAGCTCACTTTTTCTTTGTTTTCTTCTGCGGAAATTCGCAATTAGCGACTCCCACCAATCAGCATCCAATCTGCGTTTGCTGCGTTGTTGACGTCACTTCCTTGTCCCTAGTCGCCGTGGGAGTCCACAAAGCGCCCAATAGGGCCCCTGCAGTCCCACCCTTTCCGCAATGCACCCAGAGGTCCTTATCTGGCGATACGGAAATGCTGGAAACGGAGCCTTCGACTCAGCGGTACCTGCGTTCATTTATCCGAAAGACGTCATTTATTTATTTCAAAGATACCGCAGGCCAACTTTTGAAGCCCAAAATACTCGTAAAAAAGAAAAAAAGGTGTCACTTTACACCCTTTTGTCCCACATAATGCACCCCAAAATTTCAGTTCGACAAACAGCGCACGATAGTCGAACGGACGGCCACAAATTTTACGAGGGGCTTGATAACGGTGCGATACAAGTCTAGGGTTCGGAGTTTTCGGTTTAAACCGATAAAAACCGATAAAAGAACGCCGAATCCATTTTCGGAAATTCGGTTTTAACCAAAAAAGGTCAGTTTGTAGGTTCGGCGTTTTCGGCTTAAACCGATAAAAACACGTCAAATCCATTTTCTAAAATTCGGCGTTCGACAAACAGCGCACGATAGTCGAACGGACGGCCACAAATTTTACGAGGGGCTTGGTAACGGTGCGATAGAAGTCTAGGATTCGGAGTTTTCGGTTTAAACCGATAAAAACCGATAAAAGACCGCCGAATCCATTTTCGGAAATTCGGTTTTAACCAAAAAAGGTCAGTTTGTAGGTTCGGCGTTTTCGGCTTAAACCGATAAAAACACGTCAAATCCATTTTCTAAAATTCGGCGTTCGACAAACAGCGCACGATAGTCGAACGGACGGCCACAAATTTTACGAGGGGCTTGGTAACGGTGCGATAGAAGTCTAGGATTCGGAGTTTTCGGTTTAAACCGATAAAAACCAATAAAAGAACGCCGAATCCATTTTCGGAAATTCGGCGTTCGACAAACAGCGCACGATAGTCGAACGGACGGCCACAAATTTTACGAGGGGCTTGGTAACGGTGCGATAGAAGTCTAGGATTCGGAGTTTTCGGTTTAAACCGATAAAAACCAATAAAAGAACGCCGAATCCATTTTCGGAAATTCGGTTTTAACCAAAAAAGGTCAGTTTGTAGGTTCGGCGTTTTCGGCTTAAACCGATAAAAACACGTCAAATCCATTTTCTAAAATTCGGCGTTCGACAAACAGCGCACGATAGTCAAACGGACGGCCACAAATTTTACGAGGGGCTTGGTAACGGTGCGATAGAAGTCTAGGATTCGGAGTTTTCGGTTTAAACCGATAAAAACCAATAAAAGAACGCCGAATCCATTTTCGGAAATTCGGTTTTAACCAAAAAAGGTCAGTTTGTAGGTTCGGCGTTTTCGGCTTAAACCGATAAAAACACGTCAAATCCATTTTCTAAAATTCGGCGTTCGACAAACAGCGCACGATAGTCGAACGGACGGCCACAAATTTTACGAGGGGCTTGGTAACGGTGCGATAGAAGTCTAGGATTCGGAGTTTTCGGTTTAAACCGATAAAAACCAATAAAAGAACGCCGAATCCATTTTCGGAAATTCGGCGTTCGACAAACAGCGCACGATAGTCGAACGGACGGCCACAAATTTTACGAGGGGCTTGGTAACGGTGCGATAGAAGTCTAGGATTCGGAGTTTTCGGTTTAAACCGATAAAAACCAATAAAAGAACGCCGAATCCATTTTCGGAAATTCGGTTTTAACCAAAAAAGGTCAGTTTGTAGGTTCGGCGTTTTCGGCTTAAACCGATAAAAACACGTCAAATCCATTTTCTAAAATTCGGCGTTCGACAAACAGCGCACGATAGTCGAACGGACGGCCACAAATTTTACGAGGGGCTTGGTAACGGTGCGATAGAAGTCTAGGATTCGGAGTTTTCGGTTTAAACCGATAAAAACCAATAAAAGAACGCCGAATCCATTTTCGGAAATTCGGTTTTAACCAAAAAAGGTCAGTTTGTAGGTTCGGCGTTTTCGGCTTAAACCGATAAAAACACGTCAAATCCATTTTCTAAAATTCGGCGTTCGACAAACAGCGCACGATAGTCGAACGGACGGCCACAAATTTTACGAGGGGCTTGGTAACGGTGCGATAGAAGTCTAGGATTCGGAGTTTTCGGTTTAAACCGATAAAAACCAATAAAAGAACGCCGAATCCATTTTCGGAAATTCGGTTTTAACCAAAAAAGGTCAGTTTGTAGGTTCGGCGTTTTCGGCTTAAACCGATAAAAACACGTCAAATCCATTTTCTAAAATTCGGCGTTCGACAAACAGCGCACGATAGTCGAACGGACGGCCACAAATTTTACGAGGGGCTTGGTAACGGTGCGATAGAAGTCTAGGATTCGGAGTTTTCGGTTTAAACCGATAAAAACCAATAAAAGAACGCCGAATCCATTTTCGGAAATTCGGTTTTAACCAAAAAAGGTCAGTTTGTAGGTTCGGCGTTTTCGGCTTAAACCGATAAAAACACGTCAAATCCATTTTCTAAAATTCGGCGTTCGACAAACAGCGCACGATAGTCGAACGGACGGCCACAAATTTTACGAGGGGCTTGGTAACGGTGCGATAGAAGTCTAGGATTCGGAGTTTTCGGTTTAAACCGATAGAAACCAATAAAAGAACGCCGAATCCATTTTCGGAAATTCGGCGTTCGACAAACAGCGCACGATAGTCGAACGGACGGCCACAAATTTTACGAGGGGCTTGGTAACGGTGCGATAGAAGTCTAGGATTCGGAGTTTTCGGTTTAAACCGATAAAAACCAATAAAAGAACGCCGAATCCATTTGCGGAAATTCGGTTTTAACCAAAAAAGGTCAGTTTGTAGGTTCGGCGTTTTCGGCTTAAACCGATAAAAACACGTCAAATCCATTTTCTAAAATTCAGCCTCACCGAAAAAAGGTTGCTTTAGCCTTCCAGTCGTATACCGCAGAGCCATGGCAAAAAAAGTGGAACGACATTGTCTATCGAAACGTGTCCGAATGTATGCGATACACGGATGCCATCATGACTTTTTAGTTTCATCTGCGCATCATTGATCGGAACGTCAAGTCCGAAATGCCCCATGACATCGCCATGTACGAGCGTGTTTTCTAACTCGGTGTGGGGAGACTGACTTGATGTGAGCTTTGCAGCCAGAGTTGAGTGAGTACACGAAATATGTTGTGCTTCAAAACGTCGCACCGCGTCTCTTTTGACGGTCACATTTGGTTGATTGGCCGATTTTGGCTCAGGCAGCGCTTCATCTCCTCAGCCTGTCAGTGCCCAGTGTTAGCGTTGAGAGGGCATTCTCGAAGCTCAGGGACATATTAACAGGAAAGAAAGAGTGCGGATCAAGGAGGAGAGCCCGGGGAAGTACATGTGTGTTTGCTATAACAAAATCACGTAATCCTGATGTACAGAAGGTAAAGTTCCACGTTTTTTGGGTATAGGCTTCATATCTGACTTGCCTGTACTTCTGTTGTTTTTGTTGTTTTTTTTCGTGTACGCAGGGGTGGAAGCGGGCTAGAGCCTTTTGTAGCAGGGCTGGGAGCAGCAAAAGTCCCACTTTGGAGCAGTTTTGGAGCAGTAAAAGGCTCGCTTTAGAGCAGCTCGGGAGCAGCAAAAGTAAGTTTTGTAGCCGTAAAAATAGGTTTTGGAGCAGGTCACGGAGGTCGAACAGGTGTCTAAAAGTATTTGTTGTTTCTAAATGTGAAAATGTAGCAAAAATATATGCATGCACATCCCAGAATAATTTTCAAGCAAGACACATACATACCTTTCTATTTCTATTGCATTAAAATATGGAATATTGGCAATTTATGCAAAGGAAAGGCTTCGAAAACCATTCCGGCAGCAGGCAGAGTCATGACAGACTTTATATGGGAGGCCCCGACAATAAAAGCACAACTTGAGCCACGCCAGTACAAACCCGTCTATTTAATAGACCAATTGTAAACATGTATCCAGAAAACTAAACCACTACAGGGTGTCAGATAAACTACTTTCGCTTACTACAGTTTTTGTTTAATAAAGAATACACATGTTCAATCACTGCTTAAAAAGCCCTATATCAAGTTTAGTAACAAGATACAAGACTACTGACATTTGACGAAAATTCAGATGCAAAACAAAATGTGTATTTTATATCTTTAGAATACCACAGTCACTCGTACATATGCAACTTTAAGCATCGACTAGAAGAGCAATGCAACATTATATACTCCATAAAATGTTGTGCATTGCGTGTTTCCATAAAAAAATTAAGGTACCGCAACATGTTTCAAAATAAAGCAGTCCTTGCTGACCTGTTTTCATTAAATACAAAGTTCTTAATCCCTGTTCATAAAATACGGTAATCCCTACACTCAAGTTAACATACAAAGCTATATCTATATCACTTTAGATGGAAAAATATATAGTCTTAAAAATATCACAGCCACTAACACATACGCAGCATAAACACTGACTAGAAGAAAAAGAGCCCACAGGCTTCCATGTCCAAAAAGAAAAAAAAAGGTTGTGACTAAGCTGAATCTGTGTACATTGGAAACAACTGAAGTTTACCGTTCACCTTTTTTTTCACAGTTTGAAGGGCAGAGTCCATTTCTTTTATGCGCTTGAGTACTTTGGGCAGTTTAGAGTTCACATCACTTAGCAGGAGGTGTCCACTCCACACCTTGTCCATGTCCTTAACTGCCACACCCTTGCTTATGAGTTCTTGTGCACTCAGTAGAAGTGCTTTAAGAGAAGATAGTTTGAACGAGACTGAAAATGAGATGTAGCTGATCAGGCGCTGATCCCTGCGGGGCAGGCTGCCTTCTTACGTGACAAAAAGCCCCACTATCTTCTCTCTACCAAACCCCCCCCCCCCCCCCCCCCAACCAGATACACCTATACCCGAAACTTGTACGAGTCATGAAACGCTTTTTCAACTTTTTTCTGTTTAGCTTTCCTTCTCAACTCATAAATCGCGCATTGTACCAAACAGTTCAAGAAGTCGGAAAGGGGGGAGTCCCCTCTTGCTCGGAATCTCGCTTGACTAGCCGGACACAGCCATTGTCCCCCTAGAAGATTAGCCCGGCGCTCAAAATTCCGACTAGTTGCTTTCCCCACCCCGTTCACCCCGAAGCTGACAGTGCTGTGGAAGCTACGTGCTCGTTGGGCCAGCCACACATTTTCCACGTGATCATGCCCTCTCGCGCATACCGACCCGCAGAGAATGAGGTCAGGTGATGAAAGGGAGACGGCTGATTGGTCCGGCAAGCGCGTAGCTTCCACCGCAATGTCAGCTTAGGGGTAAAGGGATTAAGTGAGGTCCGGTGTCGTGTGACGTGCGCTTGGGCCCTGGTGACGCGCTGCGGGGGCCCGGTTATGGTGGCTAGTAGCCGGGTGACGCGCTGCGGGGTCCGCGGATGTATCACAGTGAAAAGGCGGAGAGTTTACGAAGGGAAGGAGGTACGAAATAGTCCGCTATGTTTTGCAAATTTTCGTAGCGAAAGTCAGGCTTCTGACTTTCTACCTTTGTTCTTTTGGCCCACTGAACGATGTGCTATTAGTAAAATCCCAATATAAATTGATTTACTCCAGCCTAAAATTCGTTTCATGGGTCCTTTAAGGAGCGTTCACGGCAGGAATCGGCAGCGCGGGAGTGTTGTACGGCATTTCTGATGTAACCCCCACTCCTCCCCGCTAAAGGAAAGAAAAAAAAGTGTGTAGCACAGCCAATTAACCAACTCCCTTAAGATTGCGGGTATTGTTTTCGCCAGTGGTCTGACGGTGGGAAACAACACACGAGAGCTTGCACATTCGCGCACACAATGATGGTTTTGGTTTCGTTTTGACAAGACAAATTGAGCTCGAGAACGCATGTGCCTGTGCTCGCGATTCTTCACGGCTAAGCGTCCAAATATGGTACGCTACCAAATGACAGGTAAAGCTAGTAAAGACCACTTACTTCTGCTCATGTTGATGGCCGAAGTAGCCCACCGGTGCCGAGGCACCAACTTCCACGATCACGGCAAATCGGGACCACGGGCAACTGCATGCGCGCTCCAACCGCGCCAACCAACTATGCCCGAAACCAAACCGATGTGTTCGTATATCAAGCTCTTTGTAGTCAAAATCGACATCTCATTCTCGATGAACTAAAATAGACTCCTCGCCCTGCGGTTACACGTGTTTCGGAGCCCCAGTCGAGTTGGTACGAGTCTCCCGCACTGACGCCTAAACAAAAGTACACACCACATGGTGGCCAGTGGCCGACCGTTTTCCGCTAAATTTAGAGAAAACACAAAAAAAAAAAGAAGCTGAAATTGGCGTTTTGGAGCAGGCTGGCGCGGGGAAGTGAATTGGCGCAGGGTGGCGCAATTGGCGCAGCGCTTCCACCCCTGTGTACGAGTACTGAGAAATAAATTATGAAACAGATGGTTTTCACTTTTCGTTCAATTTCAACAGGCTGTATAAAAAAAAAAGTTTCTTTTGCTTCGCTTTTTTTTTTTTTTTTTTATTCCTTTCTTTTACCCAGAATACATTCCGTTAGAGGTATATGCACTGGTTTTTAGTTTTAAGCCTCTGAATATGCTAAAAAAATGATTTGGTTCTGTTATCAACATGAATTTCGCATTAGATATAAAATTTCGCTTTTAAAAATCTACGTTTCCAATAGGAAGTGTATTTTACTCTAACGTTTTACAATATTATACTTTGGTATTTCTCTAATGTAGTATAGATTATGTAGCGTATAGGGTTTAGGCTTGAGGCCCCACCAATCATGGCACCGGTGGAAATTGTCTTAAAACCCGCTTTCGGCAGTTGCGATTTTATAGTCTTTAGACGTTTGGAATTGCAAACTTGTTATTGTACGCCTAACGACATTCATATCTTTTATATGAGTATTTATTCAACGTCCCTTAGATTATTATAGTAAAGAATAAAATATACAGCTATAGCCCATAAACCCACCATCAGCATTTGCTCTTTTTTTTGGCATATTCAGAGGCTTAAAACTCAAAACTAGTGCATATACCTCTAACAGAATGCATGCAGGCTAAAAAAAAATGCAAAAAAACGCGACGCAAAAAAAAAAAAAAAAAAATTAAAAGCTTTTTTTAAATTTTTTACAGCGAGCTGAAATTGAACAAAAAGTGAAAACCCTCTCTGTTGCATAATTTATTCTTCAGTACTCGTACATGATGAAAACACAAAATTTGCTTAATTTGGAAGGCAATGAAAGGTTCTACACGTGGTATTATTTTAAAAACAAAACTAAACATAGTCGACTCAAAACCAAATCCGCAATTTAGGTCACAGGTGTTCGCGGAGGCATGTTTGGGGATTTTTACAAAGATTGGAGCGACGAATAATAAACAGTAGTTGTAATGTCGTCTTACCTACTTGCATATATATCACACTAAAAAATATAGACGCTCTTTTTGAACACTTTGAGATTGAGAGTAATTCAAAAACCCCACACACGACAATCGTCAAAACCTCGTCGTTCTTTCCCGCTTCTTTGAATTTTTTTTTTTCTCAGAAACTAAACATGTCAGGACATTAAAATAAAAAGGATTGCTATTAATACTTGGAACATGCGCCACGAAATATAAAAATTTGAAGCAAAATAAAAAATACGACTGCCACTCGTTGCCTGAATCCAAATGAAACCGTCCATACATACATATATATACATATATATATATTTAGAGAGTAACACGTACATTAGCCATTTTATTAAGTTGTACCACAAGGCTATCAAGCCTCTCGTGGAAGTTAGTAGCGTCAGATGGACGTCAGTGCGCTGTGCGTCCAACTGAAGTTTAGGGGTGTATTATATGGGTCAAAGGGTGTAAGAATACACCCTTTTTTTCTTTTCTGAGAGTGATAGTGTAGTAGACAGAACAATGGAAAATCAGCGAAGCAAATAAATGCACAAACATTCAATAAAACGGCCGATCAGTTTAGTCCTTGGAATTCATTCTACAGGGTGTTCAAAAAAAAAGAATAAAAAGTTTTTTTCACCGCAAAAATAAACTACGCACGGCCGAACTGCTCATTCTACGCGGAAGGGTAGCGCTAGACGTCCGAACCAGACGGCAAAGTTTCAGCACGAACCGATTCAAAAGTTACAAGGGATTTCGCAAAAAACTTCAATGGGAAATTGGGGCCCATTTTCGCCCGTTTTCGGCTTCTGGCGCCATACAGCACCATGGAAGTATTCGAGAGCTTCGTCGGTCACCATTTTCCCATCGACATCTTCAGAAAATCATTTATAACTTTTGAACGAAACATCGGTTCGTGATTAAACTTTGCCATCTGGTTCGAACCTCTAGCGCTATCTTTCCGCGTAGAATGAGCGTTCAGCCATGCAGTTTATTTTTGTGGTTTAAAAAAAAAAAAAAAAAACTATTTTTTTTTTTCGAGGACACTTTGTATAACAAGAAACATTCATCAATTGCGCTAGAAAATGTAGCAGCTAACATCATCATGCCCTTCGGAGCCGTCATCTTTTTTTTTTTTTTTTTCTTCTTCACATCTTCACTTCAACATGGTGTCTTGCCATTGGATTGGAAGGTGGTTCCTGTACACAAAGGTGGCGATAAACAAAATCCATCTAACTACCGTCCCATCTCCATAACGAGTATACCATGCAAGATCCTTGAACACGTAAATTACTCTCAACTTGCAAACTTTCTGGATTCTAACTCTTCCCTTGACACATCACTACACGGTTTTCGGAAGTTTTACTCACGCTTAAGGGGTGTCCAAACAAGACACTAGAAAAAACACGACTCCGACAAATCGTGAAAATTGAAGCGGGCGCGTCCGCTTCAATTTTCACGATTTGTCGGAGTCGTGCGTTTTCTAGTGTCCTGTTTGGACACCCCTTTAACCCAACTTCTTACCTTTACTCATAACCTCCATGTCACACTTGACCAGGTTCCCAGAACTGACTGCATATTCCTTGATTTTTCCAAAGCTTTTGAGAAAGCTCCCTCATGCCCTTCTCCATAAACTTAGTAGCCTTGACATGTGCCCATACATTCTCGCTTGCATAGACGCCTTTCTGACTAACCGTCTTCAGTTTGTCCACGACAACAGATCTAATTCTCCATACTCGCCTGTCAACTCCGGTGTCCCACAAGGTTCTGTACTCGGTCCACTACTATTTCTTACTTGTATTAATGATCTCCCTACCCGTGTCTCCTCTTCTATTAGCTTTTTTGCTGACGACTGTTGTTTACAAAGAAATTCCCAACGACTCCGACATCTCTGCTCTTCAGACCGATATTAACAATGTAACCCAATGGTGCAACGACTGGCTTAAGGAACTTAATATCTCTAAATGTAAATCTATCTCTCGTCAAATTAACATTTGCCCTTCCTACTCAATAACTCTACCCTCCTTGCTCCGTCCTCCTATATATACCTCGGTGTTCACATTTCAAATGATCTGTCCTGGAATATTCATGTCGACTATATCACGAAAAACCCTCATCAATTACTAGGATACATCAAAAGAAACTTTTTTCCTTGCCCCTCTTTCATTAAAGCTTCCAATTTATAAAACCTTAATTCGCCCTAAACTTGAATATGCCACCTCAATCTACCTTTAATGCCTCTTTTTGGCCTCGAACCTTGAGGCCAAAAAGAGGCATTAAAGGGGTTATGACACGAAAATTAAACGGATAGATTATTCTTGAAATGGAATGTTCATAGGCTACTTAGCATATACACTAAGTTACGCAATTTTTAGAGCTCTGATAATTGCAATATTCAATTTACGAATTTTTATAATTTTCATCTGGCGACCAGGCAACACTGCTCAAGTTAGTCACACCATGGTGTCCATAAACCACGTGACCATGAACACTCTCTCATTCTAGGCGCCCCCATGATCGCCCAAGCTCTTCTCGTCGCGGTACGAACAAAACCGCTCAAACAGCTCGGTAAACTGAAAGCTATTCTCGCTCTCGCCCCCCCGCCGGTTGACCTTCCACCCTGCATGCACCTGCGAGATATTCCCGGACGACGGTGACCACGACGAACTCGTCGTCGCTGGAGCTGGTCGCCAGTGGGTCGCAGTCAAAATGAACAGCTTCCAACATCTCTTGATAGCAATCACTCTCATCGCTGCTCCGATCAATGTCGAACACTTCTACAAGGCGATCGATGCCGTAGACGTAATCGTCACAGACCGGATGCTGGAAACGTGGAAGGTAAACGAGGAAGCTGAGAGTTGATATGCCAAGAGAGCCGAGTCTGTGAGTGCGTGCAAGTAGACACCGCGCTGGAGGCTGGTTACGTCATCAGCCTCCAGGTCCGCCCGGATCTGCCCCTCCGAGGGGCCCGCATATAAATCGATTTATCCACGAAATTATCGCGCCTTTTTGAAAACAAATTTAGCAGGATTATAGGAACATACAATGGGTCCTAGCAGTATAGTTATGTCATATTTTATTTTTGGCGTGTCATAACCCCTTTAAAGGCATTGTCACTATCACTGTCTCAGATAAATTTATGATTGCCATTACTGACCTGTTACATGATGTTTAGTAGTCATTTTGTGTATTTTTTGCCTTTTCATTGATATTTGTTTTATTCCATGTACTGTGCCATTACTAACGTGTTAAATTATAGTAGTTATTTCGTGTATTTTTGCCTTTTTATTGTTATTTGCTTTGTTCCATTTACTGTGCCCCACTCCTCTCTGTAAAGCCTTTGGGCCCTGAGAGACATAATAAATTAAATGAAATGCAATCTTCCAGCTGTGGACGAGGCACATCTGCATTTAGCTGTTTTCATGATATTAGGACAATGTATTTGTGCACTCAATGGGGTTACCGTTTAGTTTTTGGAAAAGGAATTGTCAGCAACGAGGTTGCAAGACTCGTCCCTGAAGCAGTGAACTGGGCCATCCTGGTCAGTGAAGGGTTTTCATCAAAGACGCTGTGTGAGTGGTTCATACTGGACTTGTAGAATCCCGGAGAAAAAAGCTCACCGGAGAAAAGCACACCGCAAAACCGGCGGAAGCGGAGAAAAGCTCACCGGCCATCGAGCGTATGCGGAGAGAAGCTCACCGATTTTTCCCCTATTTTTATATAGAGGTTGTTGGATCATGCGTAACATATCAATTTATTATCATTAAAATTTGTCATCTTTGAAAAAAGAGAATGCCCTTTTCTGTATTATTTGTTGAGCTTATTGGGTATATTGCTCCCAAATTAATAACTGCGGGAGTGTTTTCTGTGGTTTACTCTCTAGACAACGAAAGTCTTACTGAAAAATTTATGAACTTGAAATGGAAAAAGTTAAAAAAAGTTAGTCATGTCTGCCTAAAACCTAAAAAGCAAAACTGTAAATGCCGAAAATCCAGAAGTGCATGCGCAAAAATGTGGTGCCTGAAATTCTCTTTGAAGCTTTTGTTAACCTTTGAAAGCAGGATAAAGCAATCAGTAGGATATTGAGGTTTCTTGCTTTTACGGACATGCATATTTTCTAGCCGTTCGTGCTGGTGTTTCCACACGTTGCCTTTGTGTGATAGTGCCCTTCTATGGCGAGCCACCCACAACCTTCAAAGCTGTACACTATCAGCGTTGTTACTCGTGACCTATATAAGAACTAGTCTTCTGTAAGGTAGCACATTGGGAGAGTTGGTAAACGTTCTACACTGAAAACTGCTCAAACGATGACGAAGTGAGAACAACAAACACAACAGGACGAAGCTGTTCTCGCAACTAAAGTTTTATTAATGAAATGAACAGAAAGAAAACAGCGTAGCCGACACTGCTTACATCAACGAACACCTACTTGTTTATCAGGCATCACACAATCTTCGGAGCTGAAACGGTTCACACATCGCTATTTATATTGGTTGCAAAAAACAAACCACTTCATCTGATAGACCTAGCGATGGTGCACTGTGAAGCTGTCAATAAATTGTCTTTTTTATGGGTGTCCGATGTTCGTATGTTACACACTTGTGGCATAATTAATATACAGGATGGATGATTACTAATTTCTGAGGAATTAGTAAATATGCCCAATGAACTTCAAGAAAATTACAAAAAAGGGACAATTATTTTTAATGAAGTGACGAATTCGAATCTTTTTAAACTACCACGTGTGAAACAAAATTTGCTAAGCTAAGAAAAAAAAGATCAGTGAGCTTTTCTCCACTTCTGCCAGTTTTACAGTGAGCTTTTCTCAGCTGCCCGGACTTGTAGTATGTGTGACCATATTTTAGATCTACGATTCCCACTTTGCCCGGACCATTGTCTCTCAAGCGGAATCCCCCATTATGACCGACATTTGTTATTTGTGTAGTGTGTCATCAGGAATCTAGATGCTGCTAGAAGTTCACTATAATGGCTGTTCGACCAAAACCATACTGCTCCGCTCCATCGCAAACTAATTCCCAAAATTGTATGCAAAATGTAACTGTTCAGCATACGACAAAAAACAGTCCAGCGGCATGTGCTTGCAAGGACGGCAGGCAAGGTACAAGCTGAACACAGAAAAAAAAGAACCTGAGTGCATCGACGCAAGACATAGCGAGCCAGGGTCAAAACATTCTTGGAGAGCTTTGTGCAACGACTGAACTCGAGACAGACAAGCGCGCTGAGCGGGTTCAGCGTGCAGACATTGCCTTTTTTGTTTTAGCTCACTTCTCTTCACCAACTCTCTTTCGCGGCAGATTTTTCACGTATTGGGGTCCCTCTCGAAAGAAAGCCTACTGAGAGAAACCTAGGTAATCGATACTTAGACTCAACAGTCTGTGGGTTAAGGAGGGATTCTTGTAGTAGCAAATGATTTAAACAAGAAAAGGAATGATGATGAATATGCGGCAGTCCTTACATTTCAGTTTTGAAAGTGCCATATCTGCAGAGACAATACCTGGCGTCGCGCGACCACCACAGGAAGCAAATATAGTTTTCCCACGGCCGTTGCATTCAGGAGCGAGTGCTTCAGCTAACAAAGTTACTCCCGCCGCACAAAAACGTTGTTTCGTTGCACTGTACGACGACATAGCTCGCCTGGTAAACGGCACGCATACTGTTGGAGCGTCCACACACGCCCGCGTCTATCGTTGAAATTTTTTTAAAGAGACGTGAGACGAGACGACGAGAGCACCACCTAGCCCACGCACACTCAATTACTGTATTCAGTTTAGTTTTGGTTTTGAAAGACGACCGAAATTGGTTTTTTGGCGCAGGATTGGCGCAGATTACCCATATTTTGGCAAAATATAGCAGGATGTAGCAGGGTTAGCCCCTTGGCGCAGTTTGGCGCAGTCGGCGCAGCAATTCCATCACTGCTTTAGTGGCACAAAATACGACCCCAGTCGAAATATTAGGTCAAAGTGAAACCACGTACTCCACTAAAACCTATTTTAAATATGCGACCAGCTGCTCTTTAGCAGGCGGCAAGCAGGTTAGATTTTAGTCAAGGCACACTGGCGCAGCACCCTCGTGACGTCAGGTCACGGTGGAGCTGGGGTTGATTGGTTGTGCCGCATACCACAGCACGCTTGGGACATCACGTCGTGCCCGTACGGCTGGTGATCAGTGCTGCCATCCCTCCAGCAGATAGTTTCCGTTTTGCCGTAGAGGCCCGAAACTAAATTTTGAGCCGTGATATTTATAAAACGACACACAATATTGAAAGAAAAAAAATATACTTTGTAATTCAGGGACTTTAGCTGAAAACAGTCATAACCCCAAATCAAAAAATATTGACTGGAGTTACCCTTCAAAAGGGCACCGACACCCCAAAGGTCGTATATGTTTTTGCTGTTAAAAACATTGTAAGTTGTAGTCATAGACTCGCAAACAAAAAATATCGGAACGCAAAAACAATTATTTCTCGCGTGCGCACGAATCTTGATTTTTGGCGCCCTTCTCTCCCGCTCTTCACCTCCACGCTTCTTTTTATTTGTGAAGTAACTGATAATGGAATTTAGAAGCTTTGTAAGCAACATTTCTATAACATTTAGTAACGGCATTCGTAAAACATATATTCTATAGCAATTGCGAATGCACTCAACCCTTCTTTTTGAAATACCGGAAATCAAAGTCCGGAGTGATGTCACCTCCCTGGCTTTTTATCCTCCCTTAATAAACATGGTGGCACTCGACACATGTAGCAGAGGGTGATCGGTGAGTAGAGGAATCTGACCAAGTTCTCTTTTTTAGGTGCCAGGCGACCTCTCAGACTTCTAAAAGGAAATCGTCAAACAGTCAAAACAACGGGGTTTGGTGTCTGTGTACCATAGTTGTGGTTGTGACTCGCCGGGAGAGCCGTTCATGCAGAACCGGCGCGATGACGTGGCCCCTCGTGTCGCTCACAAAAGCCCAAGGCACGTTCGCTTCGACCTCACACCGTTTCACAGAATTCGAGATCGCTGAAAGGGCCCTAAAAGAACTTCAAACGCGAAAGTGAAATGTCATCTGCTCACAGCGATAGGCGGCACTCGCAGAGCGGTTGATCGCGGGACGTGGGCGAACACGACACGGAAGAACGAGAAACTCGAGTTGTAGGAGGACTCAATCTTTGACGTCACTGCACTGGCATGGATCGCGTAGGAACTTCAAATTCGGCTTTTGGAAATTGTTTTTTTACATCACAAATACTGAGCTCCCAAGTTTCGAATTTTGGGGGTAATGTCTAGGCACCGTTTTCATCAAGGTCAGATAATTAAAAAAAAAAAAAAATGATTTTGACTTGTCAGTGACTACGGTGCATTGCATGGAAAGCCCAAGTGAGGCATGCCCACCGGTAGCCAAAGCGGGACCCACGGAATGTTATAGGTGTTGCCCCAGCCCACTCTACCCACGTAGGCCCCACCTCATGCATGGATGGAGCCACTCCTGGGGTGCAGCAACTTCGGGTCGTGTAGCTTAGAGGGGAAAGCACGACACGACAGAAAAGTTTTTGAGGCCAGGGACACCAAAGGACTGCATAAGATTGAGATCGGTTAGGCGCTGTTCCCACCTTCAGTATCGCGTAAGCTGCCCCCAATCAGTGAAAGACACGATATCCCGAACAAGCGACTAGAACACGGCCAGAAATAAGTAATATTTTACGCCCACAATGTGCGAAGAAACGAAAGTGATAGTCGTAGCACAGTCGCGCAATGCGGGTGGAATGGTGCCGTCACATACCTGAGGACAGAGGTTCGACATGCTTAATTCTTATAGCCGTCGTGGATGCCACTGATGACTGCCACCAGTGGTCCGTGAAGAAAGTGGGTGAGCGCGGTGGAAGTTTCTAAAACCATCCAAATTATGCAAGCAACTGGATAATGCCAAAGTGGGATTTCGCTTAACGTGAGGAATATTTGGAAACATCCGTTGGAACCAAGTGACACGAAGATTCTCCCCTCGTTGCGCCATTCTTGGCAATATGCCTGGGTGCCTAGGTTGGGCATTTACATGTATGTGTTAAAAGGTCACGGAAGTGATGTATCGGTGTCTGATTGGTGGAGGCAATCGCCTCCATCAATCAGACGACAATATGTCACTTTTGTGATTTTTTAAAACGTACATGTAAATGTCCAACCTACGTACTTAGGGTTGCCCTCTTTCCTCTCTTCACGCAGCCCAGCCGACGGAAAGTCCCAAATTCCCCCTCCTAGAGGCCAATAGGGGAGAGAAGAGGTTTTTCCATGGCGGTGACAACAGCCCACAAGCTCGAAATCTTTGCCAAGTGTCACGGTAAAGCCATCACTTTAAAAGAGAACGACCTGGTAACAAAATCAGAAGGCGTTATTCGCTCTACCTTCAGAACTTTTCAGCAACCCAAAACCAGCAAAACCGTACACAACAAAACTTCCTCAACATTTTTTTTTCAGCGGCGGAGACTTGCTAGTGGTCCCCCCGCTCATCATGACTCTAGCACCATCCCAAAACTCGCTGCACGAAAACTCGACTCCACAGCTCCGGAGTTGGGCGCACCGAAAGTAGTGGAAGGAATCGCTCATGAGCTGCAATCCTCAACTCGCGATGCGAGAAACTTTGACAACGTGACTGGACGACACAACAATGAAGCGAAGCTGCGTCACGTGCAAGCGGCCAGTGGAATGATTAAACTCCCAGCTCATAGGTGACGTCTCCCAGCAGACTATCTCTGGGCACCCGGAGAGCTCCGAGAGACGAGCTGCCCGGTCCGCGCGTCCAAGGGGAGGTCCACCCTCTGAGCGCGCGCACGTGGGTTGTCTCACGGCTGCCCGATCGCAGGAAGCTTCACTACGCTCTTCACCAAGGACACGGACGGTGCAGCTGCGTTGTCGACGAGGAGGAGACGGGGCGCGAGTGACGTGTGTTCGACAGCAATCTGAGGCTACAGAGATCGGCTGCGACGTTTCGAGCCCTGTTCGTTCATCAGAAGCGTGTGGGTTTCTTTCAACGATAACTGGAACACTCATTCGTCGCGAGTCAAGTAAACAAAAACTCAAAAAACGGTCTTGTCTCGTTCGGTCATACTCGGTTGCAAGTGTGTGAACGGGCCTTTAAGGCTGATTCACACTGTTGCAAACGACTACTACCGAGTTCGACAAAACCATTTCTTAAGCCTCTTGTGAAGGCTTACAACAATGCTGCGGAGCAGCAATGGCGGTCATAAGCAGCTTAAACCCCCATTTTGATGGATTCGGTCGTTGCAACAGTGTGAACCAGCCTTACGCTGGTACACACACTTACAACCGACTCCGACACATCCAGTTTTTAATCTGCTTACGGCAGCTTGTGACAGATCGCGCAGCACGGTCGTAAGCAGCTTAAAACCGGTTGTATCCGATTAGGTCGTAGTCAGTCGCAAGTGTGTGGACCACCCTTAAGGGACACAGTTATGGCGTTAATTCTCACAGTCTCCAGCCAAAACACATTTGTTTACAAGGTCGGCTCAAAAAGCGTTTCTCCGACGTCCGCAGGAGGAGATGCTCAATGAAGAGGCACAAGAAAAATCCTGGCTCTAAAAAGGTTACACGGACAGAAAATGATCCATTCGTCCACTCCACTCAATTCAGATCAGAGCGCATCAGATGTCGTGTCAAATCGACTGCTCTCGGAATCCATGGCCAACTCCGAGGGGCCGGACCGGAGACTCGCGGGCCGTCGGAGAATTCTCCCGAGGAGGACCCTCGAGCTACGGCAAAGTTTGTCCAGAAGGGGGCCAAAAGAGTCACGCGCCATTTGTCTTTTTTGAAAGAAGCATCTACGTACATATCTCCAGACATGGCCACCGCCTCGGCGGGGCATCCTGAAGCGGGTCCTCGCAGTGTGTAATGTTGCATGAGCAGCACCACGGCGGCATAAACACTGCTCCTTCGCAGCACACACCCGAACAGCCTCGTGAGTGTCGTTAGAATCATCCGCTTCGTAGCACGTGTGGGCCGACACCAATGCTAGTCAACTGTGCCTAGAATGGGCGCCGGATACCGAAGAGCGGCACCTTACTGGAAGACTGCGTGCACCGGTACCTACAGCCGAAATCTCGGCCTCAGTTTTGGGGGAGCTTGCCAAGCAAGAGCTACTAAGACAACAACTGTACCAACCACCTGCAGCAAAGGTCTGTAGTACAAAATGGCACAATCTAGAAGGGCACAATCCTAAATTGACTCAGGCGCTCCCAACCATAAAAACAGGGTGAGGCGATTAAAGGGAGGGAGTCTCCTCTTAAACATGCGGTCTCAGAGTAGCGCACGGAGAGCGTCTCCCGTCCCCGAAAGGAATGCTCAAGAGTCGCCGGGGTGAGCAGTGCTCAAGAGCCACCCACCTTCGTCAACGTCGTTCCTGGCGGCGGCCTCCAGCAACATGACGCTGGGCACAAAGTGGACCTTGTACTCCTGGGCAGGTGCACCGGCCCGCAAGGCGGCCCGGGGCCCAGCCTTGCCCTTGCCCTTCTGCAGGTCCCGCTCGTGCTGGGTCCACTTCTTCAGCTGCTGCTGGCGCCGCTTGCGAGCGTGCTTGAGCCGCTCCTGCGTGCTCATCTTCTCCACCACGCACATCTCGGTGACCAGCTCGCTGTGCTCCGCCATCGCCTGTCCGAATGCGCCGCCTGCACGCACACGACCCCGGCTCAGCCCAAGGCCAAAGCAGGCCATCCATCGGCAGCACAACTAGAGGCCGAGACGCATCCCGCAGCAAAGGCAGACTGTCATAAACCGAGAATCGCTCCCCTCGCACAACTGACAGCTAACGAGCTGGCCCTGCATGTGCCCCCTGTACGTCTACAGCCAAAGCAATGAGAGCCAGCTAGCCACAGCCACTGCTTTAATACGCGCCTTTCTAGTAAGAGCTCATTCTTCGAAAGAACCTTTCAAAGCCAAAATCTCGAGCTCTCGCACTTTTAGCATTGGCTGCATGGAGTCTCAGCATAAAGGCTAGACTCTATGGAGCGAAAAAAGCGACGAATTTCGTCCAACGGCGTTCGCTCTGTGGGTGGCATCAGAAGAGTGACTGTTGCAAAGTTAGTCAGTTCTTCGCCGCATATTCACTCCATGGAGTTCAGCCTTAAAGGGTGATTCACGCACTTGACTAACGTAGAAGTTTGGGCTAGTTGGTATTTCATAATTAAATATTAAAACAGCGCAGGGACACAGACAAGAACAAGAAGGCAGACGAACAAGGCGCTGACTTACAACTAAAGTTTATTCGTGCTAACATGAAGTATAAATATTATAATGTCATGACACACAAATAAAAATAAAATACATGTCATGGGCGCCACGTGCTCCTTAGCCACCATTATGTGCTGTCACTATGTGTCAAGAAAGCAACATTCCTTTTCGGATAAACATATGGAAGGAGTGCTGACACAGTTTTTCCCCCATTTTTCCAATTTCCCGCGCCTCAATGATTTCTCGAGCGAGTTTGTCTTTATTTTTCTTGATCACTTGGCACTTGTCGAAGACGGGAGTGCAGCAGCAGTCACGGTAATGCAGGCCAAGGTGACCTGACACAACTCTAAAGACATTATACTTATGTTCTCGCAAGCGATCATTGAGGCAGCGCCCCGTCTGCCCGACGTATCTCCTGCCGCACGAGAGGGGAATAGAGTACACCACTCCCTCCACACAGTTCACTAATCGGTCGTGGTGTTTTTTTGTGCAACCCTGCTTTCCTTTAGAACAGGAGTTTACTTTTCTGCACAGCCCAGACAGCTGTTCCGGAGCAGTAAAAACGACATCAACACCAACCCTTCGCCCAACTTTCTTTAAGTTGTGCGAAATCTTGTGCAGGTATGGTAAAACGGTTACTTTTTTGTTAACCCTATGAGCCTGCTGGGTCGTTTCCTCACGTGTTTTCTTAAGCAGGCTCTCAGCAACTGTCGTCAACAGGTAAGACTGATATCCCGCATATCTGAGCCTTGATGCTTGTGTGTCGAAGCTCTCGAGCACGAATAGGGCGACACTACATTCAAACTTCACGAGCACACAACTTGAAAAGAGTCACCTTTCAGAGGGTGCTGGCCAGTCCTTCGCCGACGCGGCCCGATACGGCCGTGGTGCTGCAGTGGGACCCCGTCATCCCGTCAGGTGACCTTCATACCTGAAAAGAGGGCATATGATGCTCAGACATACATTTCATGCAACAAGCATTGGTGCAGATCAATCCAGCTGTTTGTGTTCTGGCCAACTCCCAATCATTGCGAATCCAAAATCAATCAATTATGATGAGAAAACCAAACGCAACCGGCTTTTCTTGCTCTTTATGAGCCACTAACTTTCTTTTAGAGTCTGACATTGTTGGCCGTCTCCACTCGCGGTTGACCAGCCGTGGTACGCCGCTTCGAGAAGTGCAGCCATAAAAATTTATTAACAAAGGCCCGCGTCGCTTTCTTCTCATCCCTGGCACCGACGGTTTTCCAATAAATTCGGTACGCACAGCCGTGAGCTAACTTAAACCTGATCAACTTCCCGCTTTCGACCACATTCCAATGTTCTTCGCTGTACCATAATGAGCCAAGACACGTTATGGCCGAACCTGCGCAGTAACCAAGTCCCCCAACATTTCCAGAGAGAAAATGTGTCCTATATGCGCACAACCGATTGATGATTGGCTGCAGAACTCTAAACAAGACGCGGTGACAGGGAACAGCAAAGACAAAACATGCCGACCCCGCGAGAAAACATTGTCGTCTGAACGCACAGAAGTTAAGGGAGCACTGCACCTAAAACGCTAGAAAAGACCTTTTAACATCGTTTTTAATAGTAGGTTGATTTTTCTTAAAGGTCGACCTAGAGAAACATTTGTTGCACCTTTTTCGCCCTCTCCCACTGCTATCTGGATGGCAGGTGGAGGGGGCCTTTTGTTGCTGCATCTTGGGGCTGGATAAGCCGAGAGCTTATCCCAGCTTATCCAGCTCCAAAATGCAGCAACAAATAGAGTCCCCCCCCCCCCCCCCCCCTTCCCTTCCTTTCCTTGAGAAGAGCCCACAACTTTGGGAGAACTCTTTGTTAGCATTTTGAGTGTTTATATCTTGCTCCTGTCTTGGTGTTACAATCCCCGTGTTCATGAAAGTGTGGGGCTATCCCCGTTCCCCTACCCCAGACAGTGTTCCCGGGAGTACCAGACTGGACAAAGAAACTGACATTTTTGCCCTAACAAGATCAAACATTAAAAAAAAAATCATTTGTCTTTTTTGGTGACTTTTCCTCATATCCTTCTATTCTTTTTTTTTGTTGTTGTTGGTGTTTTGAGCCTGCATCTTTTGGCCTGGCTTGTTTCCTGCTGTGTTCGATCGCTTCCGGTTCAAGTTGGTAATCTCTGAACTTTGCGCTGAAGGGTGCCAATTCTTATTCCCGTAAAAAAAAAAAAAAAAAAAATTGAGATTAATATTTGCAAGCAGTAAAAAAATGTATTTGGGATAATTAGTCCAAGATACTGAGAAATTTCATTAAGATAGAGTCGCAAAGACTTTCGATCAAATGTATTTCTAATCCAGTATGTTGAGTACAGTACATCTGGAACAGACAGGCCTGCCGCGGAGGAAGGCCCGCTAACCGTCCGGTCGAAGCCGGTCACAGCCCAGGGGGTCTGCGAACGCGCTTCGCCGAAGAGAGCCGCCGGCTACCAGTCGCTACCGGCCGGACAGGGCCGGCAACGCGAGCAGCGGACCGTCGGCCGTCCCGCCTCACCCACTAGCCCGAACGCTGTCGACGCTACAGCAGAGGAACGCAATCCTTTGATCCGTGTGTTTTGCCGACAACATGGCCGACAGAGCAGCTCGGCGCGAGTCAGGGTTCCAGGAGGCGCTCGCCATTTGGGAGAACGCATGAAGATCGACTCAACATCGAACACACGGCCGATCAAAGAATTCACGCCGAGTTCACACTTTTCGAAAATAGTTCGTCCTGAAGTTGGTAAAGCACTCAACACTTTCGCAAAGTTTTCGTAATATTGGATGCGTGTGAAAACTTTGAGAAGGCAATTTCCAAGGCAATGGCGTTTGAAGCAGACGATTTTTGTACGCAGCGGAGGTAGAGTTTTTGGGTTGGCCGGAGTGGGTCACGTGAACGGTGTGACGTTTTTTGTTTGTTTTTTTTTTTTTTTTTCGCGCGTTTTCCGCACAGCGTGAGAGACCGTCGATGCACGTCGAGCAGCATCGAGGAGATCCGGAAATCGAGTTTCGAAAACTTGTCGGCTACGAAGAGCCTTTCAGAATTCAACAAGGAAGAGCAAATCGCAAGCGTCGGAGAAGTTGGCTCAACCAGATCCGCCGCGACGACTTCGTTCCTTGGCGTTGATGCCGCCAGTACTCTGAGCACTTCAGGACGCTCGTCGAATAACTTCCACAGGCGCAACAAAAACTCCAGCTGTGTAATTATGTTCCGAGCAACACCCGCAGCGCAGATCTACGTACTAGTATAACGTTTAAAAAAAAAAAAAAAAAAGATATTGGGTTGTGTGTATGTTTATACAGCCTAGAACTTGGTCTGCCTCAACGGGCGACGAGTCTCCCAGCTGTAGATGAGCAATTTAGCCAGTGCAGTACAACCGCTAGCCTGGGGTCTTTAACGTGTACGACGCAGTAGTGATACACGACCGCACGCCGGTACGATGCTCATTCAGATCGAAACGGGGCCCTAGGGATAGGGATTGAGCCCAGGATCCTGCAGCGGAAGCTTTCGCCGTAAGCGCTCCGACGTTGTGTGCGCTACACCACTCGGCCACCGATCCCCCGCCCCGCCCCGCCCCGCCCCGCCCCGCCCCCGCCCCCGCCCCCCCCCCCCCCCCCCCCCCTCAAGAAGAACGTTACTCGAAATGAGACCGAGTAGTCAACATACGCCAACGAAATACAAGCATTCCGGAAACTCTGTAGCATTTCAAATGTGTCCAGTCAATTGTACATTACCAAGCCGGGTTGGAGCCTTTGATACCTTCGCCCACACGGAGTTTACTCGATTACAAATATTATCTGCAATATTCGGCGACCGAGCCGGAGCAGTTGGAGAGGCTGGAGCGGCCGATGAACCAGTGTTGCTGCTTCTACACTCCACCCTATGTTGTACCGCAGCGAAGGCTAGAAGCGCGAGCTCATAGCGTTGGCAGCTGCCCTTGGTGCACGAGAGCTTGTGCCGCCGAGATGTGCCCTGCATAATGCCGCTTAAGCAATTAAAAAAAAAAAAAAAAAACGTATTTACGTGGCTGGCACACAACTTAGCGCACATTATTGTAAAATGTTCCTTTATAAACCCTTTCCGAAATTGAGCCTGGCCACTTTGATCACTATCATCATCATCATTATCTGATAATTGGAAAATGTGCCATACCAATGGCGGCCATTTGTTTACTGATTAAGGAACATGATGAAGATATTGCTAAGCTGGGGATTCGAGGCCTCTACATTCGAGACGTGAGCACGACGCGAAGCAGGAATTGAATGCAAGAGCTGCGTAAGCGTTCATTTCTACAACTCGGGTTCAGTCAATCTGACAGTAGCACAGAATCGACTTCAAAGCTCCTTGGTGTATAGAACAATCGAGGCGTCTATTTGGGTTGGCGCTTCGTTCTGACTGGTCGCACCTTTGTAGCTATCGACACTGAAAGAGATGATTGAGAAAGAACTACAGTGAAGAGCACATTTTCGCTTTCCGTTGACGGTGCCCGATAAAATACTGGAGGCTACAGGTTCATTGGGGAGTTTTAGCGAGTCGTTTTTCGAGCACACGGTTCCGAAATCATCAACGGTGCAGCTGGTCGCTTCGTGAAACCGTACATAACATTTGACATATTTTAGCGAATCGTGTAATTGGGGCCCTATGTTGCACGTTTTGGACTCCCACGGCGACTACGGTGAAGGAAGTGACGTCAACAACGCAGCAAATGCAGTTTGGATGTTGACTGATATCTCATCAATCAACATCCAATCTGCATTTGCTGCGTTGTTGACGTCACTTCCTTCTCCATAGTCGCCGTAGGGGTCCAAAACGTGCAACATAGGGCCCCTGGCGCAACCCTGTAAACGATGATGATGATGATTGTGTTTGACCGGTGGCGCCATCTTCTAGTAAACATGTGAAACATTCTGCAACGTGTAAATCCGTGGGCGGCTCGTGTTTCCGGAGTACGACTGATGTAAACAAGACGTTTAGTAGGGTACGTTGTTGGGCTAGTTGGTTCATCTTTCCTTTTCCTTGCGCCGCCAACTCCTAATTGGCGGAGAAGCGGTCACGTGGGCCGAACTGGATCCAACCTCCATGAGGGAAAACCACCTTGCAGGCGCCGAGTTCCGGGCGGAGCATGTTTCTCGCTTTGCGTTTGCGAAATATACATCCTACACTAAAATCGAACGATCCTGAAGGTTCCTTGACCAATGAATATTATATCTAGCCACTGGGTACATACAACGCGAGCGATATCTTAAAACGTGTTTCCAAAGTGTGGCAAGCAGACGACACGGAAGACGATCACGTTGCTCGCGTCTGCGGCGCTCGCGGAGAGATACGCGACCGGCACATCCGGGCACTTCGGAACAGAAAAAGCGTAGCTACGGCTTTCGAAGGGATGACGCTTTCGTCGGCTACTATGTTCTTCCGAAGGCATAGCGAAAAACAGGAGAAAAATGACGAAACGGCGGTGCACGCACGGTGAGTCGCCGCACTATATCTTTTCTGCTACGCACGCCGCAGCACGCCGCCTCACAGCCACATCATCCGCGCCTTCAGGTCTCCTGAAGCAGAGACGGTCGCTTCCTGCTGTGCGGCCTTGGACCCAACATGGCCGCCTCAGGAGCCCCATTGAGATGCTCTGCTCCGCAAGCGGAGCATATGCAGTTATTCTACGCTACTCTGCTCCGAAGGAGCTATATAGTGCTCTAGGAGGCACCACCGAGGAGCAACGAGATGTGGTCACGGCTCGCCGGTTCTCCGCACTCCCCGCAGACGGACGCAGAAATCGGCGCCTGTGGGGCTCGTTTTGCCCGGCGGCGAGAGGGCCAATAAAAGCCCGACCATGTTTGTGCTCTCACGCGCTCCGTGACGCCGCAGCCAACAGCAACAAGGGCACGCGTCGGAGAGGCCGCCAGTCCAACTCCAAAAACAAAAAAAAAAAAAAAAAAAAAAAAAAAAAAGATTAACAGCGTCACGGACACCCGACACAAAAACGAGGCAAAAGCGGAGCATAGAGGCAGGAACCGAGGGGAAGAAACGGCCAAGCGCGGACAGGCCACCCGAGAAAAGAAAAAGCGGAGAAAGAGCCGACCGGAGTAACAACAGGGAAAGCAAGACCCGGGAAGAGCTTGCGAGATGGGGCGGAGGAAAAACAACGCCGGAAGGAAGTTGTCCGGATTAGAGAACCTCCCGAGGTTCGACAAGGTTTGGAAAACTCCGCATCTCGCTCAGGTTCCAACGCGCAAAGTTGGCAACCTTCCAACACCGCCAAGTTCTTGTTCGACTGTTGTTCAATTTCTTTCAGGTCCAGATTTTAAAAATTCAAATTCGCTCAATTCGAGATCTTGGAATCTCACGGAGGTCAGAGTATCCAATTTATATCTTCGTTTTAGCTACGTTTCTTTTCAGCTGAAAACTGAAATCTTTAGCCACGCCTCTACGTACGAGAGAGTATTTGGGTCCATTTCCAAGTCAACGTAACGATGAGCAGACTTGCGCCCGCTACTTGAAAAATGTCATGGATTCCAATTACGAAGTGCCGAGCCGTCGATGTAATGGATTACCGTTACATTTACTTTGCTTGAAAAGTAACGGAATACTTCACTCGTTACCTTACAATTACTTTTCCCGTGCACTTATCAAGAAAACAACCGCAAGCACTACTTTCCATTATGGTAGTCCTTGTAAAAATAAAATATTGTGCCTAAGAGAAAGAAATAAAGTGCACTCCGTTCGCCTGTAACATGACAAGGCAGCGAAATCTGCAACCACACCCGCCATCCCCGTCGTTTACGGCAACCGAAAAATGATCCCTGGAATTCTGCAGACAAAGCTAGCGGTGCGCATGCTCAGTAGCAGCATCTATTCGGAGGTAAGGGACCGATCTACGAAAGCGCCGAGCGCTCCTCATTCGTGCCTCAAGAGCACACGCTAGAATAGAGTAGCGTCAAGGAGGCCTAACCTCGACACCCTCGCGCGAGGCCACCTCGTCCGTTACGCCAGCTGTGAACCCGCGAATCAAGGGGGAACGACCCGCCTTCGATGTTTGTGCAGGTGGCGGGAGAGGTCCAAGTTCAAAAAGGGTGAAGCGGTGGGAAAGTCAGACAAATAAACACCAAGAGCTTTCTCCTGCCCAGAAGAAAAACACCACGGAAGGCGATGGAAAGAGGCAGAGCCTACTCGGCTTTGTCTTTGTTTTTCTAGTAGTTCTAGCCACCGGTCACACAAAAATTCGCGTTTTCTTTCCAGTTATTCTCTTCCTCAATGTGTTTTCTATTTTGTTGCACTTGCTATCTTTACGCTGCTGAATTTCCTGCTCATATTGCTCCAGTTTTTGTATATGTTCGTATTTTTGTTTTAAAGTAACGAGTAATGAAAGTAATTCGGTACAGATATATGTCACGAAATAACATTACAAATTACTGACGCAAAAAAAAAAAAAAGTGATGTAGCAATTACAAAATTACTTAGAAAGTAACGGACTACTTCCCAAAGCCATCATTGCCACCAGTTCCTAGCTGGCTTGGCTTCCCTTTAGGAGTCAGTCTTCTACGGCAGCGACCATGCTTCGATGACTCGATGACTTGGAACGTTTGACGGTCGTCCTTTCTTCGCAGCGGAGTGCCAGCACGGTCGTCGGTCACTCGAAGCAGTTGGCAAGTGTTCAACACAGGTTCAGTGGGTTCAGACTCGAGCGTACTTTGGCGAAAATCGCTTGGCCTTCCATGGTTCCAAATACGTCAAACTCTCGGTTCGAAAAATCGTCGAATTTCTCCCCGCTCGAAAGTTTTCTCTGTGATGGAGCACACAGACGCTTTGGCTGCAGGCTCCGACCGATCACTGGAATCCCCCCGGCAGCATCGGCTCCCCAACGGGGCAAAGAGGAAAAACCGAAGGCAATCTCGGGCCGCACCGCTGGGCTCGAACGCAGCCAAGCTCGAGGACGGGGCCATGATCCAATAACCCGGGGCAAGAGCGATGCCTCCCGACGCGCACTACTCTCGCTTCCCGACGCATGGAGTGGACCGCGAACAGAGCCGCATGGAGGAGACCGCACTGATGAGGCCAGACTCGCGCAAGAACTTGATGCAGAGGGGACGCCGGGAGTCGAACGAGGAACGGCCCAACGAGTCCGCGGTCTTGGCCGGGCCCATATCACACGAGCCAATGCCGTTTTAGCGAACAGAGCCATTTGGAGCAAATCGACGTTTTAGAGAATAACGGGGGCGCCTGCTTTCGGATGGCCGGATCATCCAAGTGATTGGCAGAGTGCAGGCGGAAACCATTAGGGATTGGGTAGAACTCCGAAAGAGTCACAATCAAATATTAGATAATGCTGCTGTCCAACTAATGAAGGAACATCTGAGATAGCTTAACGGGTGCTTGAGAACTCCCCTCCTTTAGCTACCTTATAAAACACGTATGCGGATGTTTTATCCTCTTTTTTGCGTTCTTCTCCAACACGCGGCCCTGACGTCATACAGTTGCGGTGGCGCTGTCGACGGTACTGCGCATGCGCAGACGCTTTCCTTTACGCGAATTCGGTTTCTGCGCACGCGCAGTGCCCACACCTCGTGTGGGCAAGCGCGGGCTTGTTTGTAAACAACGCGTCGGTCTATATAAATGTCCTATATGTCATCTATCATGTTATCGGTGTTCCAAACAGATGTTTTAAATTATCTTGTATGAAGTTTTATGTGTTCGGCTATTTTCACAGCCCGACATTTGGCTATTTTTCGGCTATATCACAAAAATTTGGGGAGTTAATCTACGAGTCCCTGGCAATCCTGGTGGTCATACTCTGCCTCCCTTTTTGCTGTCGGTGTCTTTTTTTTTTTCTTTTTTTTTTTTTCTTCCTAATTTTTAGTCTAAAAAATCAATTATTGTGTTTGAGCCCAAAAGTGAAGTAGATTATTGGTTATATCACGTGCCTAGCATGCTCGGAAATATGTTCTCTGCGCTGTAAGAAATCAATTCGGCGCAATTTTTTTTTTTTTTTTTTTTTTTTTTTTTCCGGTTTTGTTTTGCACAGCAGTGTGTTGTGACCCTTGGTTCGAGCGCGCGCCACCTCGGTGTACTCTTGCCGCTCCAACCTTTTGAACTGCACGTACTCTCTTCTCGCAGCTTTGCTGTGCAGCTGGGCGCAAATATTAGGTCTTGTTCGAATATTGTAAGCTATCAATATAACAGAATACAGTAGTGGTTATCGGCCACATCCGCGCCGATATGAAGCCGCGCGCTTTAGATATCAATAAGAAATAACATTAATTTTAGCAAACTTACGCCACGTTCGAACACTGACACGTCCGAGATGCACGGCGAAAGCATACTTATTTTCGAATGCTCCATCATCGATGTGCGGCAGGGGGGGCACTCAGTTGGTCGAGACTCGAGCGACGTTTTACCGAACGCCAACTTTTCGTCGAAAGACACTTTAGCGAATGGTCGGTCGGCCGTCGCAAGGCGGCGTTTACGGGTGAGTCAGGTGGGCTAACATTTTTGGAATGAGCCGCCGCAGACTGTGAACGCAGGAAAAGAGGGGCAGGGGGTTAATACGCTGCCCAGTCATTCCCTAAAACGTCGATTCGCTCCAATGACCGCAGTTCGCTAAAATGTCATTCGCTCATGGGATATAAACCCCTCTTATGCGGCTCGGGATATGGGTATCATCCGTGTAAATGACACCATATGTATATTTTGATGCGGCATTTATGGGATGTTATGCTAGGAACCACCTAGTCCGGCAGTTTACCATATTTCAACATAACCAGTCTTGTCCGGAAGGTCGCACTGGAGAGTGTTCTTTGCTTCGCATTGCTCGCAGAAGGCACGTTTTGAGTGCGGAATTACTGTAAAATTAGGAACAAGTGATCCATTGTCTTCACCTTTTTTTAGCGCAGTCCTACATTGTGCCACATGTAACAAAAGTTAACGGCGGTTATAGCGTTGTAGTGGCAGTGGAAAGACTAAAGAAAATATAAATGTAAAACTGCGAGTAACGGATAGCAGAAAGCTCATTTTAATTTGTGCGCCTTTTGGTAATTTTGCAATATTTGGTTGCAAAAAAAAAAAAAAAAAAAAAAAAATTGGGTCGTTAAGCGAATTGATCGAGTTGACGCTCCAGTAGTTTCGCTCTTTAAATCAGGAAACGTTGAAAGAGGCACTCAAAATTGTGAAAATGTCTGTAAACTTTTAGGAACTAGCTATCCAAAACTTGCTGGTCTTGCCCTCGGCGTGAAAGCCTTCTACAAAGAGAGGAAAAACTGGTAGGTTGCGGAGTTGGAGGTCACTTGACAAATAGTTCTCAAAAAATCGGTCAAATTCATAAGTTTTTATTTTTCAGGAAGGAAAAGAAATTTCGGACACTGACTTTTTACCGTGTACAGTAGTGTCTCTTGGTATGTGCATGTTTCAAATTTCTAATACTGCGTAAGTCTTTTTTCTTGGATGTGAAAACAAAAACAAACAAAAAAAAACCAGTGATTTAGGTTGCAAACACTAAGGCAATGAATTATGCCCCAAAGACTCTTTCGAGAAAAGCCTGCCCAGGGTTTCAACCCTAGTCTTTAGCACCTCCGGAAGCCGACATGAGAAATTTCTCCATGTGTCATTTTAAAGATATAGCGAATAGTAATATTAATCTGAATATCTGAAGCGGTGGAAATTGGTATATAAAAAAAAAAAAGTTTAAAACAGTAAAAATATAAAACATGTGTAAATAAAACAGGTACTGAGCTGTCCCGTGAAGATAAATAATCCCGAGTAATTTTGATTTCACTTTCTCCATGTATTGTAAGCTACGTACACGATGATTGTTTCTATTTCTTGCTGAACTCTTCCAGGGAACACGTACGTTTCAGGGACATTCATGCTGACCATGGACCAACTAGTCGCCGTTTCGAAATTAAAAAAAACTTCGCCATGGCATCCAGCTGCCTGCTTGCCAGTTATTTTGTTTTCAACAAAAAATACCCCGTCAAGCTGGAGGGAGCACTGGAGTTCTTTTAAAGGAGCAATGCAACGATTTTTGTACTTTGCGCAAATACCGCTTAAAACGGATCCCTAACGTTAATGACCTATGAAACACGCGTTCGTTTTTCACCCCACGCAATAGAAGTCCCAGAAACAAATTTAAGAAAAACGAGCAGCGTTCACCCCCTCAACTCGCAGCCAGAACAAGCGGCCACGTGATCTGGAGCCGATTATATGCCGCCAGTGTTGATCATAGCCACGCGCTGTGGTTGGCAAAGCGCAGGACACGCACTGAGTTCCAGACATTGTTATGGCTCGGCTGTTGTCGTTGCAGCGATTGGACACGGGTCACAACCCGAATGCTTCTCGAGCTAGCAATTGTCACGAGCCCAAGACGAGTACCCACGCAATGCTCGGGTCCAATTTATGAACCGCATTCAAATATCGTCACTTGGGTGTACTGCGATCCCCGAGTTACGTCATCAAATTTTGCAAAGGAGAGATTGAATGAAAATGATCGCTTTTGTCCTTCAAATTACACCGCAACAAAGGAGTTTCTTGGCCAATGGCGTTGCGTGTGAGTATCCTTGAGTCCCAGGTGTGCCAGTAAGCTCGTGTAGAGAGAAAAACATTCCAATAAAATATCGTTGCACAGCTCCTTTATTAAAGGTGAGCTTTGCCATCTGAATCTGCAGTCTTCATATTTGTGTCTTTATAAATATATCAGCAGGCACTAGAATTGCCTAGTTTAATATTGGGTCTAACATTAGCAATTGAGATCAGCTTTCTTCCATTAAAAAACAAAGTGTAGTATCAGCAACAATTTTTTTTCATGCTGATAAAACAGAAAAAAACTAAGCTACGTATTTTTCTTGCAGCTTTTATCATCACCGAATCCTTTCTTCTTCAAAAACGACATTTGTTTCTAGCAGGCCGACAAGCGAGCAGATTGCACGCAGTGGCCACCCATTGCTATTGCTATGTATAACTAACCTGTAAGTCACTTTATCAGAGAATCTAACCTGTAAGTCACTTTATCAGAGAATTGCCAGTTTTGGAAAGGTTTTAAAGGGATACTACAACGAAATTTCGACGATCATATTTTGGTCTATATGTGTTCAAAGGAGCAGTATCACATCGAACATACCAATATCTTGTTAAAAAAAGTCTTGAAAAGGAATTTTAAAACGAATTAAACGATTAGCAAAGAGCACCTTGTGGATGTCGCTAACGCCTCGCATGTAATGCCCGTCTAGGAACCTTGACAGCTATACTTAGTTTCAGCTTCCGTCCGAGCGCAGTCAAAGGCTGAGAAACGGTTCGCAACTTTCAGAAGAGCATTCCTACGAACCACAAAGTAGTCCGCAAAAGTATTTTTTTTTAATAACTCTTTTTTGCGTAAACATTGCAGAATATTCCAGATGTGTACTGCTGAGAATGACTTGCAACTAAAGGAATTAAATATCAGAAGTTTATGTTTTTATTAATATATGTAAATGCATGTGGTTCGGTGAAAACCCGTACATCCTCTGGCAACACGGCTGCAGCGCTCGGTTCTTCTGTGTGATTTCGTTCCCGTAATTATGGTGTACCGCAATGGCCGCATCATGTACTTCGCTGCCTTCCTCACAGAGTCGTCACTTCCTTTCGCAAAGGCACGTTTGGGCGTCAGGCGCGAGAACTCATGATGAATGTCTTTCAAATTCGGCAGGAGACTCTCCGGCCGCGTCGTACGAATGCGGTACGACGCGGCCGGACCAGCCGCGTCGGCGGAACAAGAAAAGCGACCGGGCCACTACCATTCCCTGATACGCGGCGTAATCAGTGCACCCCTTTACCTGCCGATCACATTGAACGCCGAGAAGCTGGTGGAATACAAGGACACATCAACGGCCGGATCATCGGGAACCTTGCAATGTGTACTTACATCTCGAAACTATGCCGACATGCCGAACAGGTGGAAAGCTCGGACACAGACGCCAGCGGCCAGCCTGCGTACTTATATCCCCTGTGACTAAATTTCAGAACGTGAAAGGGCACTTTTTCAACCTGTAGCAGACGATACCGTTGATACACCCGTAGCAGACGAAAGACTCGGCGAGCGCGGGCGGCGCGGACGACCAGCGGCGCAGCGGAGTGATACATAAGTGCAGGCGAGATCGCGTGACCTATTGCCGGCATGTGATTGGCTCCGGCCACACGTAGCTTTGGCTGCGCTCAGACGGAAGCCACGACGAGAGAAGAGGGGAAGGAGGAACTCCCTCTTCCCGAGAATGCCTTTCGTGTGTCGCAGAAGTCGCTATGGTCCCCCTACAAGATTATAGAACATTAACCCGTCACTCACAATTCGTACAAAACAGCCGCTTGGGTGGCTGCTTTTGTACGAATTGCGTCGAATACCACGTGGTCTCCGCTAGGGAGCCTTCATGTGCTGTTCAAGCGCACATGAAGGCACTCTATGCTCCGTTTCACCTTCCGTCCGAGCACAGGGAACGCTAGGAGCCATCCCAGCCAATGTGGCGTTGAGGGAGTGTCATGCGACCTTGAGCTCCCTGTGTCGCCTCGCCCCACCGGCAGGTCACGCGACTTTTTCCCGGCGCTGGATCGGCTGGGATGGCTCGTGGCGTCCACTGCGCTCGGTCTGAAGGTGAAACGGAGAGTAGTCTCCGCTGGGCCTTCTCCGAGCGCGTGTTAGAGTGGGCCGTTTATAACGAAAAATACAGCCACCAGGCTCAAAATACAAACGTGTGATTGTCATTTACGGATATTGTGGATCATATTCAACCTATTTTTGAACACGACGGGAATATTTCAAATTTCGTTGTATCTTTTTAAATGAGTGGTTCAGGGGCACAAGAACAGTCGGATAGTTTCAATCCTTCTGTGTAAAGTAACATCCTGACAATGTTGCAATAGACCTTTTTCAGAATTGTGAAACAGGCTTTCTGGCGTACTACGATGCCCAAAATTTGCAATGGATAGTAGCGGTAGGCGATGAAAATAAGACTGAATCGTATTGTTTGCATGGGCTGCGTAAAAAGTGCGCTAGAATTCAGAATGCCATACATTGCGTTATTTCGGCATCGTACGGTGTCTTTTTGAGTCCTCGTGAAAGGCTAGCTATGATGATAGCACACTGGCCATCTGTCAGAAGGAGGCCGCTGCAGAATATCGGAATCGATTTGGCCCGACTCCGGCGAACCTGCCAAGAGCTTCGACAGACGAGATATTGGGATTATTTTGTTTTTCCGTCGAGATCTGTGCGACATTTCAGACAAAATAAATGCTGGTGTGCACTCGTAATCCACATTATTTGCTCGCTTTCGAAGTGCTAACCAGTGGCCCAAATGGCTGCTTCGAAGCACGACCGCACACACCGATCGCATGATTTACGCCGACGGAATGGAAATAGGCTGCGCGAGACGACGCGGTTGCCACGTCGTTCTGCGCAGGCTCCCGTTGCGTTCGTGCACGTTAAAGTAGAAACAGCCTTGTTTGTCGTAGAAACAGCGAGACGACGCTCGTTTGCCAAGCGTAGGGCACATCTTGTCCGGAGACGGGGCCTGATACAGAGCCGGTACAAATATCATGGACGACTACGAGGACAGGAAGCACCGCGGCGCTACGTTTTTCAAGCCCTGGACATGAATGCTTGGGGGCTGAGAGCCGTCTACTTCGACTAGGCCACCCCCTGGAGCCCGCTGCCTTCGCCCAGGTGAGCGAGCGCACCATCAGACTGTCAGGGCGTTACCATCTGAAACCTTCAGCGAGCAGTCCGCAAGGTCACCTCGGCCCGCTGGCTGACTCGTCTCAACCGTACACTAACTTCCGAAACTCGGGCACCGGTATTCGCGACGACCAGAACACGTCGTCCTTATCGTGTGGATTAGAGCCACTAAATAAGCTGCGCTTAGAGTATCGGCACTCCGTTCCCCTACATTGTAGTGGGCGCCGCCATTTTGGCTCGTATGCAGAGCACACGCAACTACCGATCGCCATGATTCGAAAGTGCGACTTCCTCAGCATTAGATTCGGTGTTAGGAAGCTCATGGAATATTGCTTTGCTCTGCCGCGAACTGTCTAAACATTTGTGGAGGACAGAAAAGCGTTTCCTGTGATTTCAGATAATGCTTCAGATAACTGGCAACCATGATTTTAGGACACAATATGGCCAAGTGTCGTTACTCTGAAGCGTAGCTTATTTAGTGGCACTAGTGTGGATTATATCGTCACGTGATCATTAGCTAGACGCGGCACCGCGAGCCTCCATGGTATGGGCTGTTGCCTTTGTACGGTGTCGCGGCTCTCCTGAGCCAATACAATTATTATTAATATATCGAACGTTAAAGAGTGCACGCATTAGAGAGCTCGTATTTTCGTTAACGCCATTCAAGGGCCGCTCAGCTGGTGCGCTGGCTCTGCTTTCTTTCGCCTTTGCTAAGACGCAGTTTATAGCAAACCGACCCTGGTCGCACAAGATTCCACTGCGACGAAAGGGCCGAAGCCGTGAAAGCCCTGCCGATGGCAAAGTCATGGCGAGACGGCGTCCCTGGAGCACTCGAGAGAAACGCGAAAAAGGACAGAACGAAAACCATGGGTCAATTAAACAAACAATGATAACACGAAAGAAACAAGCGAATTGCAAGACCAAAGAATCCTCCGAACCCCTCTTACCTCCTATTTAGTAAAAGCGATCTGCGAGGGAATAATGAGCGAAACATTTCCACAGGCACAAAGAAAAATGTATTTTGGGGTCAGAAACTTTATTGAGTCGCCACTAGATTTCGTTTAAAATGATTTGATGCGCAGTTGGGTCTGAAAACAATCAGGCAGCATGGATTTTAAGGCACCGCTTTGTTAATCATGATGAGAAGCAACGATTGGGGCAAAGAAGCGCCTTTTTGTCCGAGGAGCTAGCCAAGCAAGCTCGATGATGATGTATTTAGCGCCACAGCGCACGGGAAAAAAGCCTCGAGCCATTTTTTTTTTTTTTTTCTCGGTCTCTCCCGACGAATGGAATGGCCGGAGGACAGCCTTGCGCACCAAGAATCTCAGAGGTCATAGAGGTCAGCTGAGAAGAGCTTAGCTAAGGCGGGATCCTTGATAAGCTAGAAAAATGATATACGGCAAATTAACGCCATTTAAACTCCTTCACCCAGGCAGCAACATTTTCGATTAAAACCAGATTTCCCTCCTTCCGTTAACGACCGCATCTCGAAACAGCTGCCGAGGAGCGTGCCATCCGACGTGGCTCGAAAAGAAGGAAATCTACCAAGTACGGAGTGAAAGACCCCAATTCGTACAACTATGGCTAAGGACCGTCGAGGGATTTCTACGAAAATCGTCCCTTCCGCACGAACCCCCTCTTTTTCTTCTCGCAAACCCAACGGTCCATCCCAGAGGGTCGCTCGTGGCGCGTTCATTAAAAGGCCTTGGCGTGTGGCCGGCACACGGTCTATTCCTCCCAACGGGATCCCCCCTCATCCCGCCAAGACGCCGAGCGCGATCGATGTCCCGGAGACCCAGGGAGAGGAGGATGCTCCTCGCCGTCCTCCATCACCAAAACAGTCAAACAGAAAGGATATTAGTTGGAAAACAAATCATTCTGTGGGCAAAGACGCCTTCCCCTTTTTCCGCCGCTAATGGAAACTTTTTTTTTTCCCTTCTTCTTGGCCCCTATCGACGATGACAGGCCGTGGGCGCACACGGAGCGTGCGGGTCGGGGTAGACGGGAGGAGGGCCTCGAGCGCCGGCCGTCAGGGCAAGCCAGGCTCAGAAAGCGCATCCGTTCCTCCAGCACGTTCGATGGACGCCGTCGACGGGGCCGCCAACGGGGCCGCCAACGACGCGGTCCATCATGTGGCCCAGTCCGCTACGATCATCTAACACACTGGGGACGGACGCCCCGAGACGCCTAAGTGACATTCACTCGAACAGACTCCGATCTAGCGCTCTGTGTTTATCCACTACGGTTTCGAGAGCTTGGCGGCTTGTCTAAGTACCCAGCGAATGGCACTCTCGAGAAGTCCCCTAGCGGTAGAGTGCGTACCGTTCATCGGAGCGTCGGGTGGCGCGGGAACCTGACCTGGGTTTGGATGTAGGGCTAACCCTCCGATGTGGACGTGTATCAATGGATCGCCACTAGGGCACTGTCTTCGTGACTCCTTGTGCGCACCCGGTGCATCGCACGTCACCACATCGGAGTATTCTGCTCGATGCACCCGAGTCCGCAGCATCCCGCTTCGAGCGTCCAAGAGTAGTGCACTGCCCATAATCCAGGGAGTCCACTCTCTTCATCTCCTGCTTCGCTCTCAGCCCTCCGCTGCGTTTTCTCTTTGTTCACCCTGGCCCGTATGTCTCCTCCCCGGTTGCCCTTCGTGCTCTTCTTCGGCCGGGTAGAGAGGAACGGGTCAGTGATGCCATACCTCAGGGACACAAGTTGCGTGTTCGACGCACCCATCGGCTCGAGATATTTTTCGGGTGTACATATTTGTACACCTGTCTCGCCCAGCGCCTTTCCCCCATCCTGCTGAGGCGCCACTCGAAACCCAGCTTTGCTCGGGCCTCCCCGGCATCGAAACTGGCCCACCACCCCATGTCCCCATTTGGTGCTCCCCCGCTTCACTCTGCCGCACTTCCAGGCATTCCCGGGGTAGGGACGAATGACACAGCACTCCATTTTCGAAGGCGAGCCCCGGCACCGCGACCATCTTCCACACTACACGGGTCACTTTCTGCTGGTTGTATCCAGGGCCTTGGCCGTAGCGACTCCGCGGCTTCTACTCTTTGCCTACAGCGTGGCCTCTTGCTCTATCAGGTAGTTGTGTCCCGAGTGAATCCACACTCCCGCCGAATCCCAGCCCCAGGGCTGCCCCCATTTGCCCACACTCAGTCATGAGGGCCTGTAGGTCCCGCAGGGAGACCGCCATCAGCACGATATATATCGTCTGGAATAAACAGACCGGGGACCCTCCCCCTACTCCCACTGTTCCCTCTTCCATGTACCTGTCCATGCGCACTGCTCGAAATGCCAGACCAGACCTCTGCTTGGAGATTCGAGCCCGTACGGAACCTATGTATACCTTGGAGACAGCACTTCCACGCCCTTCGCCGGCCGACATGTGCGCCTTTCTACACTCGCCCTGAAACAAAAACGCAGTATTGGGTCTGGATGCTCGGACCTTTTGGCAGCTTTGGACAAGCGCGGACATTCAACGGGCTTTCTCTGCGGTAAGAAGACGTTGGGAGCTTAACGTTCAGCGCCAATCAAGGCTGATTAATGGTCCGCTCCGCTCCCGCCTATGTGGCACAGACTATCATTTTTAGTTTATCTCCAAGAGCAACCAAATCCAAGGAGCTACTAGAAGCAGAAACGCATCGGTGTGAAGAGAATGCAAGGCGGTTGAAGCGAACAAACCCCCCAGGCCTACTGAGCTCGCCACTCCACATAGGCCGAAACGAAAGCCGCAAATTATCCACAAAACTCCACAGAAATCCGCACACACACTCTAAACAAAAGGGTAGTCGTGAGGTACTACATTTGGGGTAGTCAGAAGCCGTCACAGATATCGCTACCCCCCTTTAGTAATACTAACGATGCATGGGTAGTCAACCCCCCTTAGTAATACAAACGACCCCATGGGTAGTCACACGGCACGCAATCAACAGGTAGTCACAGTCCGCGACTGCTTTCGGCGCGGCCGGCTGCATTTACTTCGCGGTTAGAAAACATTCAAAGAAGGAACCGTATAGCGACAAATGGAATGATGTCTTTATTGAACAGAGCATCTGCTTGCTGTGTTTGCCGCAAGGGATCCGGCGTTTTCGCCGGATCACTTGCGAGGCGAATCATCACCGATCGTTCCGATCGCTCAACGCTCCTGCTCACCTGTTAGCATTCGTTATCCACTTTCAAGTCCCCGGTAATCCACACCGCGTCTGTGCACGCACTTCGCGCTATTCATTCGCCTGGCTATGGTACTGATCCCACTGGGACCAGAGGCCGAGAACCGAACCTTTTGTGGCTGCTCCGTGGAGCCATGGAACGCCTCCATGTTTTTCACTCAAATAAGAAGACACATAAACGCGCGACTCCTTGAATTGGGCGGCGACACGCGCCACCTGACGGACAGCGCTCAAACTAAGAAAAAAGAAACCAACAGTCTTTGCTCTGAGCGCCTCGCCAGACATCCACGTACGTACATATCCCACACCACACTTCACACATACGCGACATACAGACACAGACACCATAGTATTTTTTACAAGAACGCGTTCACAAACAGCACAAGGTACAACATGACATATTGACACTCTTATATACTGCTGTATTTTCTGTGACCGATTAGGATGGTGACCACTGCCATATTTTTCATAAATACGAAAAGACTGTGCAAGATTTACCCGTATATATTATTTTCCTCTACTGCCCCAAGGAAAACGCTCGTATCTCTAATGTAATCCATTGCAAAAGTGAACTGCAGGTTATAGATAAATTTGAAAAGTCGCTACACGTCACGTTTTGATCAGTTTCGTTTTCTCGCTAGCCAGCACTTTAAGTATAGAGAAGCCTGTTTAATTAATTGTATTAATTATCGAAGCCAATTTCTGCAATCACAACTTTCCGAACACGCTGATGCGTTGTCTTTTCTCTTTTTACATATTCGAATGACTTCAGCGGCGGTTGAGTACACTGAGCACGCGCAGGTGAGTGAATCTATAGCGAAGCCCGTCCGCCGGTCCTCCCCGAAGCGTTGTTTCAGTTTTCTTCTTTTCGCTACAATCGTTTCTGCTCAAGCGCGTGTCTTTCAAATATGCCTTCTATGCGCTCGCGCCACACCTGCAACGAACGCGAAATACGTATGCTAAATTATCTAAAGCCTGGTTCAGACAGTTGCGTTTTACTGCGTCTGACTGCGTTGCGGCAGCGAGAAACCATGACATCCCTGCTGTTTATATCGCGTGCCAAGATGATTCCTTGAATTGGATTCCACGCTTCATACGAAGCACAAATGTGCCGGTGACTCGCTTTCGGTTCTCGACGCAACGCAGTCAAACGCACTCAAATGCAAGTGTCTGAACCGGCCTCAAGCATCAAAGAACGCCGAGAACATTGTTCTCTGCGCTGCACCTGCTGGCGTCTCCAGCAGTACTTTTTCTAAAAAGAAATCTAAAACAAATAGCACGTGTACGTTTGCCAATTTTTGGAAATTTACTTGGAATCTTTTATATGGTAAAAGGAACGCGTGCCGCAAGGCCTGAAATCTTAGTCCCCGTCAAAGTACTCCACCTTGGATGACACACACTTGTTTAAAGCATTTTTTATCTAGTATGCTCGATGAAATGTGCCAAACGAGCCAGTGAAGGCGAATTATATATCCCGAGACAGAGAAATACTGAAATACACGGACATGATCCCAGATATTTGTGTACGTTCGTCCTGTCCGGCCTCAGTCGGGGTGTTCAATGCTTCATACTTCACTGCACTTGAAAGCAAAAAAAAAAATGGTTATGACAGGCGTGCAAGTTCGGCGGAACCGAGGAGGCCATTTGCAACTGACCTGCACGCAGAACTGACCAATCACACCTTTAATGAGAGCACGCTCTTTACTGAACCGCACAATAAAAGACGACAAGAGTATCTCGTCCGGCGAACATTCCAGTCAACTCACGCCTGCGCGTAGCTCTTCCTGTGCTTTTCTAGAGATTTGGTTAAATTCCTCGAGCACGACGCCAGCTGCCAGCTGTTTACTGTTGTACATGGTAAAACCCACGACGGAAAAGGACAACCGCGATACGTTTTATCTGCCTCGGGTTTTAGTAGGTGCCTACCAAGGTTGCCTGTACTCTTTGGCAATGTTTGTTTTCTGCCAGTTTAGGCGAACTGAGCCACACGCCTGTTTCGACCGGTTCAAATTTGAATAAATGGTAACCAACGCACAAAGAAAACAAGTTTCAAGTACTTTTTGAGATTTTTGAAGTGACCTACTATTGCCCGACTGCATGCACTAGAACGTTCAATTCAAGAGTTTATAAAACGTGACTACCCCATGCTTGTCACCTTCCAACAGGGTGGTAACGCTCAATGGCTCGAGCTCAGTGGGTAGTTAAGTATGCCTGTGGGGTAATTACAGCTGTCAAAACGCACGATGACTAGGGGGGGGGGGGGGGGGGGGGGGGTGCTCACTTTTTCTTGGAGTGTATCCCGTCGAGTGGACATTAAAAAAAAGAAAAGGAAATCGGTATATGTTTACTAGTGATGGACCGAATCTGCCGAACTTCAGATTCGGCAAAGTTCGGCAAATGCCGAACGTAAGGAAAGTTCGGCAAAGATTTGGCAAATGTCTGCGCACGCGCGAGAACGCGACGGTCGCCCCGTCGCGTTCTCGCGCGTGCGCAGACATTTGCCATGGCCCCGTCACGGGGCCATGGATTGCAAATGGACGCCGTGCAGTCGTGCGGTTACCATCGTGCAGCGTAGCACAATCAGCGGTTACGGCGAGGTGTAAAGTAGGCAACACGGTAACTGCGCGTTTGCGAGCGAGTGTGGTCCTCTTCAATATTTCAAACATACATTGTCTGACAATTACTTTAAAGCCCTCCTCGCAATTATAACAATTCTGTTTCTGGCTCAGAAGTAGTGCATGCCAAAACAAAATATGTTTAGACTACGTGAGACTGGGTGGAAGAAACACATGTTTCTTCCACCCAGTTTCAGGTGGTCTAAAAAATGGTAAATTTACACCAGCTCGCCTGCGCCCTAACTGTTTTTTCATTAAAATAATATTGCCTTTTCAATTAGCGTTATTACGCGATTTTCATGTATCTGCATAAAACTAAGCACAGAACTATCATGCTCGACGTTGCACATCCGACCATTCTTGACTCTCCCTATCTTCCGAAACCTTCGTGTGTGTCCTAACACCAGAAACTGGTATTTTAAAGGTTAAAAACGAGACATTGCGAATAGCTGATGTCAAGTGACTCAAATCGAAAAACATGCGTATTTACAATATTATTATTCTCTCTTCTGGTGAAGGCTCAGCAACCGTTGCATTCGTTTTCGCGCACGAAACGGTGACTCCCAGAGAAAGCAAGAACGCAGTGATATTGCCTTCATTTTAGCAATGTACACAGACGTGCAGGCTTGCGCTGATAATGCCTCAAAAACCGAAACTCTCGTAGCGTGATTCGTGACTGCCCCACGCTCACCTTTACCCAACCTCGTTGTCACGCCACTTCTGCAAAAAGTCCCTAAATTTGCAAGGAAACACACAAAAACGATACCGATACAATTATCTTGTCGAATATCACCTTATTTAGTAATAACTGTGTCAATATGCATTACATGTTGTATTGATGTTTAAAAAAAAAAACTTTTTCGCCAGAAAAAAATTAAATATCAACGTTCAGTCTGGTAAAAATGTATCTTTGCCGAATATTTCGAAAAGTTCGGCAAAAATTCGGCTTTGCCGAATCCCAAGATTCGGCGCCGAGCTTTCGATTCGGCAAAAGTTCGGCCGATCACCAATTTTTACGGCCCGGACCGCATCCTGAAGGCAAGTAACAGACGCAGCAAACGTTGCTATCAGACGCTTTTAGCGGATTTCGAGAAGCCCGCTTCGCCGCCGGAATCTGGCATTCGCACTCGCTGAGTCACGGGCGGATCCGCGCAGGCGGATTTTGGAGCCGGGTTGCGAAAGGTTCTCGTCGCTGGCGAAAAATCCGAGGTCCCCGACTGATTCCGATGTTCTGCCAGAGGCGGAGTCGATTTCGCCACGCGGCTCGAAACTCCACTTTTCGCGTGCGCGGATCCGCCAGCGAATACGTTTACCCGGAGAATCCGCTGCCGCGGTAGGGGATTCGCTCCCGCTGGCGGCGGCGACGAGCGGGTTGTGTTTCCATCTATTTCCTTCGAGCGGCGGTGGCGGCGGCGCCGGCTGCTCTAGTAACTTCGCCGGACTCTACCGAGGGGCGCTCGAATGCGTTCGGGAGCGGCGGAAAACGTCTGGCCGCCCAACGTGGTGTGCCCTAGGCCGTCGTGCACGCTCGCCGGATCCGTGGCTCACAATGAAGAGACGGCCACCTTGGCCGGGGCGCGTCGTCCAGAGAAGAGCAGGGCAGCAAAGCGCGCCAAGATCAAGGCCAACGGCTGGGCCGAAAGCAGGAAGCCGCTGGCCCCATCTGATGCGGCCACACCGGGGGAGTCCGTTCCAGTCGCCCATTTGCATCGGGGTCGGCAGATAGACCCTCGACGGGCCGGAAACTCTGGCGTCGCCGTCTTTGCCCCGTCCCAACCGGATTCATCGCTGCCCAAAAGAGGTCGCTAACATCGTCGGCCGCCTTATGTACGTGCACCCACAGCCAAAGACGTCGCCTTCGACCTGCCAAGGGTGCAACAACAAGACGGCAACCCCGAAAAAAAAAAAAAAATAGAAAATCCACCCGCGAGCGTTCTTTCAACCGCTTGCCGTTTCACACAAAACCGCTCGTTAAAATAAGTGTCCGGCGTCACACGGGCATTGTGAGATTAGGCGCCTTATATCGAGGCTCCAGCGATATCGAAGATTGAATAGTGGTCATTAGCACCAAGTACAATCTATATTCGATAAAGCATCCAAATAAATCCTGTTTGTTTTTTCTTCTCGCAAGTAACGAGGCGAAAAGGCCGCGCTACGTCACTTTTCGGGATGAACGGTAGCGAGAGGAAAGCAAACAAATGAAAGAGGTTGGCTTTTCAAATGCTTCTGCTCATCTAGATGCTCACATTTGAGCAGGAAAAATAAAAAGTATTGCAAAGAAAAACAAAAACAAAAAACAGGTACATGTACCAGTGCCGAATGCTCCGCCTCAAAATACTGTTGTTATGTAAGGTACTGGAAGAGCACAACAAGATCTAACGAGAATGGAGCTGGCGTTAGAAACGAAAACTGTCAGCCAAGGACCTCTCTCAACAGGTTCATTGTCTCCGATTGCCCTCGGTGATCTTGGTCCGATTTACTGCGCTCGTTGCCTTCCAAATCCAGTGCCCGGCGGCCTGAGAGCTCCGAGCCTCAGGAACATTTTGGGAACCCGCGAAACGGACGCACACTACCGCCGTCGTAAAATGAAAGCGGTCTTCTGCGTCCAAATCAGCGGGGTCACTAAGCACGAGTCCCGCAACAGCAACGCCGCTCCAAGTGGGCAGAAAGGGCGATCGAACCCGCAGCGCCCATTCCCCCAAAGACCCGTCATAAAAGACAGCGCCCCAAATTTGTCGTAAAGACATTTCAAAGCGCATTCAGTACCCGATCGCATCTCTCGAGGGGCATTTAGGAGAGACCCTTAACGTGACCTACACTTCCATTCGGTCCACAGGAGAAGGGATAAGGCAAAGAGATCCTAGAGTTCCCTGTATTCGCGTCTCCAGCTCACCGCTCGCCCTCCCGCGGCGGAAACGGGAAGCGCTCTAGTGAGGGTCCCCGATTCTCCTGCTCAGCGGCCACGGCGGAACTGCAGCTCGCGACCATGGCTCGCGAAAGGTCATTTCCGAATGCAAACAACACTCTATAGTCCCAAATGGAGTGTTGCAGCCGGTATGGGATTGTACCCTAGTAGAGGGTTTTAGTATTGCGCATGGAAGCAAGCGCTGTGCGTTAGAGTTGCTTGCTGCGCGTGCGCGTCGTTGTCATGCTCCAATCTCAAGACCGCAAAATTTCGGGCTCCGCTCCCGCCCAGTGTGGAACAAGCAACGCTTACGCAAACAGACAGTCCTTGCGTTTGCTCGTACACGCAATACAAAAACTCACTACTGTTTCAGCGGTTTCCAATGCCAACGAAACGCTCTGCAGTGGGCAGACGTGCAAGCAGGTGGCCGTTCCTTCGAACTGGAAAGGCCGAGATTGACAAAATGACGACGACTATAGAAGTTAAAGAAACTGAATGTCCTCTAAAATTAGTAATTAAAAAAAAAAAAAAAAAAAACTGAATCTTTTTCTTTTTAGAGGGAGGGAGGGAGGGAGGGAGGTTCGGCAGGTTCGGGCGGCGATTTTGCAAGTTTTGCCGATTGCCTAAAGAGGCGACTGTTACATTACCCACAATTAATGTAGATTTACGTGGATTTCTCACACTAACTAGAATCTTTTCCTCGATTTTAGATCATTTTGGTTTTATAAATTAGTAATTAAAAAAGCTGCAATTGGCACCAGTGATAAGTTGCACACTTTTTATCGCCATATTTGTTCGCGCGTTGGAAGTTAGATCATAAGTAACTAATTATATTGGAACTTGAAAAACTATATATTAGAATGTTAATTGTATTATTACTAATACAAATCGCGGCAATGTAGACCTCCAATAAACGCCACAATCACACACAGAAACCCATTTAACTATAATAGTCTTTCCAGAAAGGTATTTTGTTGTCTTTTTACCAACGAAACACGAAGCGAAGAGGAGACGGAATGAGAATCGTGACGTGAGCCTTGTGACGTCGGCCTTGTTCAATCCTAAACTTTTCCAAAAAAATACGGCCATCCGTTAGAGATATCGCTGTATAGATGATCTTGCGGGGTTTTGCAGCGTCCCGCCAATCGCTCCAGCCTTGTTTTGTGAGCTCCAAATTTCGGTTCTGCATCCCTTTAAAGGCTCCGCTCAATGCCGAAGATTTCAAGATAATGAGTGATTTCGCATTAAAAAGCCCCAGTAAAAGACACTATACGTCATTTGGTTCGCAAAAAATGGGATATATTTTTTTTAAATCTATTTTTAAACACGAGCAGAAAAGTAGAAACCGAAACTTCTTGGGCTCCGTCCGGCAACATTGGCCTTGGGCCGCCAAGTACATGGCTACCACGTGGCGCGAGATGTCACGTGAGTCTCTACGCAACGACGGGCGGGATTGGGGCGGGCGTGTGGCAGGCGCAAGTGTCGTCTGCACCGCACTCTTCACCACGTTTTGGTGTCTACGACATCCGACGACGTCTGCACAACAGCGGCATTTGTCTGTGCGCGAAGTGTCCGTAGTGTGGACGAAACTCCGAGAGACAATAGAGGCTCAATGTTGGCTACGCCCATGCCGTAGCCTTGACTGCACACTGCTGGTTGCGGCCGCCTGAACTCGCCCGCTCGAGTCAAGGGATGTCCACACAGGACACTAGAAAACGCACGACTCCGACAAATCGTGAAATTTGAAGCGGGCGCGTCCGCTTCAATTTTCACGATTTGTCGGAGTCGTGCGTTTTCTAGTGTCCTGTTTGGACACCCCTTCAGCCGCTTTCGGCAACTTGGCGAGTTGCAAAGTTTTCCGGACCGTTTATGAAACATTCAGACAGAACAACGTCGTAATATTTGACGTGTGGCCTTCCTAGGTGATACTGAAGAGGACTGCATTGTTTGCTTTTTCAAAAACAAAAATGAAGCGGAGTCAGAGTGTCGAACCGAGCTTTTTATCGGTTCGGCTCGGGTTCATGGCCTTTGGTTTAGTTGCGTTTCAGTTCCGGGGAACAGAAATAGCGGCTCAAACTTTAGCTGAAGTGAGGATGCATTTCCGGGGTTGTTTTGGCAATAGGCACCATTTCTGCCCTGAAACAGGTAACTATGCAGTTTTTTGTTGTTGTTGTTTTTTATCGTTTATCCACTTTTATTTTCACATAGCAAAAATAAAAAATGTGTTATTTAATTTCAACGCAACAGAACACCTGGATTAACATAGAAGACGTCCTATTTACACGACTCAACATCCATTTGTTTACCTCAGTCACATATATTTTACCTGAATTGAAAGGTTGTCACGAAGTGTGATACGTCGCCTAAAATACCCGTGATTGGTACAACTTGGCGTCGCAGTACCAAAAGTTGAATCGTAGTTGTGCTCTTGAACTAAAGTTACAGTGCACAAAATCATGCAATGGGCACCTCGTCCCCACATATATCGTGAAAAGTAGTTTACGAAATACGTTTCACAATATATATGATGACGATGCAACTGAGCTAAAAGCAATGATATTTTCAATGTCACGAAAGATTTAGCACAAGCTCTTTCAGTCTACCTTTTATAGAAACACTGAGCGGCAATCACAGCGCTTGTTTTCCGAACCAACATTGTTTACACTCAGCACCGTGATGCAGGCGAACAATCATGCAAAAAAGAGGGATCAAAACTGTTCACCCTAATTTATACTCACCTTCATACTCAGATCCAATCTGGCCTAAACTAGTAAACACTTTCTTATACAGGATAAACTGGCATAGCCTGGCTGTTGATGCTTGTTCTCGACAAGGTGCCGGTCAATTCAGTGGGCAAATAAGCATCCCCCTTGCCACTTCATTATTTTACGTGAAATGGAACAATATAGCATTTCGACATGGCAGCTAGTTTCCGGCGACCTACGTGCGTAATCGTCCTCGTTCCCCCACGCGCCCTTGAATAATTTGTTTTGGCCAGCCCACACACACATAAAATTGCAATTCATTACATAAAAGAGGCAATAATAGACTTCTATGTGTTTGAGAAGTTATATATTTGACAGGAATACATAGTTATTTAAAAAGCTTCAAAATCGTAATTTTCTTTTAGAGGGAGGGGGGGGGGGGGGGTGCCACGATTTTAAGATTAAAAGAATTTGCATCTCGTCAGTTTTAACGTTGTTTATCGAGTCGTGCAGGATACAGAAACCATGTCTTTCATCACAAAATGTCGCGATTCCGCCGCATAATCGCAAAGCGAAAGTCGAGCTTTTTCCGCCACCTGCAGCCGCGAGTGGCAGCCGAAGGAACTACGGCGAAAAGCTTACGTGACCTCGCTCGGCTCTAAGCTACAGCATAATTCCCGCTAATGTCAGCAGAGAGGGAGAGGAAGCGTCCTCCGAGAGAGCAGACGATGGAAGACAAACACGGCGCTGTCGTCTACTCTGTCCGTGTCCCTGCAATGTTTTTCCCCGCTAAAATGAACTCTCAACTCGCCCATTCGTCAACGCTACTTCACATAACCGCTTGAGACCCGACACGGGAGGACGATGCAGGAAAATACGCCAGCTGTTGAGACAATCTGCGGAAACGGGCTTTTTCGTTCGCTGTTTGGCGTGTGCCGATAATGTTTTCGGACCAGTATGGCTGCAGTCTGTACTTCACGAAGAAAGATTCGGACGGTCACAAAAAGTGACAAATGCGAATCTAAGGAAAACTACATTGATGCTTGGAATCACTGGACAACCGACGCTTGATATGTGAGTTTAGGTAGTGCGCTTTCCATTATCGATCAGCCTCCCTTCAGACCTGGAAATCGCCTTTCTTCACATAGGGGTTTGCCGGCAGGCAGCAGATGACTGCAAAACAAAATGCCGCAATTTTTTTTTTCAAATTAATACAAGATAACAAGTTACGACTCAATAAAAAAAGATGAAGAAATTGTAATATTATTATACACCAAATAAATCAGTTTTATTCTTTAAGTTTAAATCAAATATAAATCAGATGTATATATTATTTGAACAAACTTACAAAAAAAAATCATTTGTTTTCCATTAATCTTTTTGAGAACGGGAAATGGATTCTTCAATCCGCCAAATCACTGAAAATTGTAAAAGAAATACTTAATGGAAATTTAATTATGTCCCAAGGTGCATGTTAATTCAAAACTGTTTTCTTGATATAAACCACGTCATACTAAAACGTAAAAAAAAAAAAAAAAAAAAAAGTTTAGTGTGTACGGAGGGAAAGTAGCGGGACAAGCGCTGGTGAGCAAATGCTGAACCTGAGCAAACATTTCAGTGTCTATAAAATAAGTGGCGCACGATCTTTCCAAGAGTCAGCAGTCGCCAGTGTGCGCGAGCACACGCAACGAAATTGACGTCATAGTCCCCCGTTCATGCTCGTGATGACAGCGGAATGTGTGGGCCCCAGGGAAAAGGAGAATAAAGACAAGCTTTTCATCTCCACACTGGGGTCTGGTGTAGAAAGGTAAGTGATTAATTGGTCTAACAAGCACGTAGCTTTCACTTGCAGGGATGAAAAGCCAGTCTTCACTGGATTTCATCTCTACGAGTGATGAAAGCCAGATCGGATTCCTTCTGGAGCCGCTGCCCTCACCAAAGTGAGCGGTCGCACCATAGCACCACCAGGGGCCAGGGGTGCTATGTTGCGCTTTTTGCACTCCCAGGAGACTTGGAAGAGGGAAGTGACGTCAACGACACAGCAAGCGCAGATTGGATGTTGACAGAAGAAAACGAAATCAACACCCAATCTGCGTTTGCTGAGTCGTTGACGTCACTTCCCTCTCCCTAGTCTCCTGGGAGTGCAAAAAGCGCAACATAGCTCCCCAGGGCATAAAGAATGTTCATCGAACAGCCCGCCGAAGGTCCCCCTGGCTCGCTCACTGACTCGCTTCAGGTGTCACCAAACCTCCAAGAGTCGGGCAGCGGTTTTTAGCGACCATCGGAAGATCAAGTCGTCCACGTATTATATATATCATCCCACAATCACTATCATTAAAGACACGGCACCGCGGACCTCCATGGTATCGGCTCTTGCTTTTCTGGGGTGCCGCCACTCCCCGGAGTGATTCAAGATTCATTGTTATTCTTTAAAGACGGGGGAGGGCATAGGACGAGCATACAAGCAGGAGACAAGCACTTGTCCTCTCTCTCCCACTCGTCCCTTGCATAAGGTATGGCGAACATTCGGCGCCCGAGGCCCGCTCGAGGTCCGAATGTAAACATCCGTTCGTGTCCGACTGGCGAGCCACTGGAGCCGCGGCGTGCCATCGGTTCACTCCGCCGAGGAGCGTCAACAGAAAACTCGCCAACAGACAGAACCAGGCTATCACTGACCAGTGATTCCCCCCCCCCCCCCCCTTCCCCAACACATACCTACGCCCAGATTAACAATCTCGAAAAAAAAAAAAAAAAAAACTGCTACCGACGCACATCCTAGTATCCACGTAGCAGAAAGCGCTCACGCCCTTGCGGAGGTTTTTGGACGTTTTTGTTGTTGTTGTTGTTTTTTTTTTTTTTTTTTCGTTTCGCGTTTCGGTGACACGCAGCACCAACAAACAAAAGTTAGCGTGCAAAAAAAAAAAAAAAAAAAAAAATCCGTTGCTCGACAAAAGCTACCGAAGGCAAAAGACGCTCCTCTTGGCACCATTTTCGATGCAAATGTTGGCAGCCGGAGCCGACCGTTCAACTCTTACCGTCGCTCCACTAAGAGAAACAGGAAAGCGAAGACGAAACAGCAGCAAGGCCTAGACTAAACATTGACCCACGCAGACAAAGGCTCCGATCCGGCATGTGCGCCGCAAGGGAAGAGAGGCCCAGCGAAGCGAACTTCTATCGCAACGCCCAAGAGCCACCCCGAGGGCTGCCCCAGGGGCTGACGAAACGATTCGCTTAGGCAGGGCCCAACAGATGGATGGATATGGATGCAGACGGCTGAACCCGGCTTGCGACACCTAGCCAGTATTCCTAAAAGGGTCCGCTTCATCAATATTTTTCCGACCTCGATCAAATAATTATGAGAGCTTTTACTAACCTGCGTCAGTAAAGAAAAAAAAATAAAATATATATATATATATATATATATATATATATATATGACAAAAATTGGAAGTTTGGGCGCCTCCCATTCCCTCTCAACTCTCGTTTTCTTAGATCGTTGTGTTGTCCTTTGAGAGGTCGTTCTGCTGTCTTTTGAAAGGCCTTCGTTCTGCAGAGTGTTGTGTTGTAATAAGGTCGAGTCCCCCTTTCATCTTCCCTTTAGTGTCTGAACGTGTGTATATGCAATCCCTCATGAATACCTCGAATGCGTTTCAGACAACGAGATTCCAAAAAAAGGATAAGGAAATGTGAAGAGCGGCTGTTTATCGGTGCGTGATATATGCACACATCACTGCAAAGTGGTGCTGTCTCGGTTCTCCCTGACAGTCGCTTACACCCGGCGCCTGTCCGTCGGCCACGATATCGACCTTGTAGTACCTGCTTCATCTGCTTCAAGCCGTACGGATTTCAACCTCCAGACGTTTGTTTACTTGCTTAGAAGTCATATAGTAGGTCCAAGCTGGAATATGCGTCTATCATATGGAATCCTTCATAAGACTATCTAATTCAAGAAATAGAATCCATCCAAAACAGAGCAGTTAGATCTAGTTTTAAAGATTCTTCTCGATACACGAGCGCATCCCAGCTGAAAAATGAGGCCGACTAACTATTCATCTCTACTGGAATCACTATTAACCTTTCTCCATGACATGTATCATAATAATCCACCTCTGAGGTTTCACCTTCTCAAGTCGTATTTTTCCTAGATAGATCAGCATAAAATGTTACTACAGGCACCTCGCACCAAACCTTACCAAGCATCTCCGTTGCAGTTGGCAATAAACGATTGGAACAAACTACCTAGAGTGACCACCTCCCTGCTAGCAAAATGCGGGACACGCTGACCCCGGGAAGGGAGGGAGGGGGGTATTATACTTAGACTGTGGCAACTGCAAAACTTAACTTAGTGCGCAGTCGAGCTGGGGGGAGTTTACCATGACACTTTTTTACTCGAGCCTGGGGTAGAAGCAGGAAGCATATTTTCCCCTGCTTGTGCCCCAGTCTCAAGATTTTTTACCCGAGACTGGGGCACAAGGAGGGAAAACAGAATCATAAGAAAAAAAAATATTCGAGAAAATTTATCAACAGACGCCACGAAATGTGGCTCTGCTAGTACATTTAACATCCTGTCTTGTCTCAAAACATATTATACAGCTGCAATTTCATTCCCAGTGATATATTTCGAGTTTTAATGACACATATGTTAACAAATGTGCTTAAGTTGGAAACATAAAATCGACTGCAGCAGAACTCAATGCATAAGAAGGAAAGAAGAAACTAAATCTTTTATGGCTTCTTGTTTCCTGTTGATTCTTATTTTTTCCAACACGCTCCAACAGAAATTTCGAGTCATTTTGTTTTTGACCGTTGTGAGTTGCAGTCGTTCTGTCTTGTGTAACCGTCTTCACAAAAAAAAAAAAAAAAAAAAAAAAAAAAAAATTGACAGCAATTTTTTTTGCAGTGACACAGCACGATTTGAAAATAATTACAATAATTTATTTTCAACCTTTGGCGAGCAATTTTCTCTCCAATATATTGCCGCCAAGGGAAGAGAGGCCCAATGGCTCATGCGCGTCTGTTATAATGCGAGAACGACGGTCGCTTCCCACAATGCTTGGATCGAAAATGCTGTACCATCGCGATTCACACGATTGCCAGCGACCTCTGCACATCCCCGTGCTCCGTTGTTTAGCAGCGCCATGAGTTGCATAGTGAAGTTTACAGCAGTCTGAAATGCGCGACATTTTCAAGATTTTAGTATTTCTTGCGGGACGCAGGACACGAGCCCTCAATGCGGGACAGTCCTCAATGCGGAGAAGGCCCAGCGGAGACCACGTGACATCCAACGCAATCGTGACGTAGGTCGTCTCAGGACGAGCAAAGCTACGGCGAGGCTGACGTCGAGAGGATGGCCTAGTCGATCCAGCCACCGAAGCGGCTGCTTTTGTACGAATTTTGAGTGACGGGTTAATCTTCTGTAATCTTGTAGGGGGACAACAGCGACTTCTGCGACACACAAAAGGCATTCTCGGGAAAAGGGGAGTTCCTCCTGCCCCTCTTCTCTCGTCGTGGCCGAATTCGAGACAACCTCCGTCACTAGCTGTCAAGGTTCCTAGACAGGCATTACAAGCGAGGTGTTAGCGACATCCACCAGGTGCTCTTTGCTAATCGTTTAATTCGTTTTAAAATTCCTTTTCGTGACTTTTTTAACAAGATATTGGTATGTTCGATGTGATGCTGCTCCTTTGAACACATATAGACCAAAAAATGAGCGCCGAAATTTCGTTGTATAGTATCCCTTTAAAGGGGCCCTGCAAACATATTTAAGCGTCTACCTTTTATGCTGTTTCCAAGTCTCTTGGGGTTCGGGCAAGCCAGCGGGCACTTAAAGAGTAGCTAAATATCAGTGCGCCATATTTTAACCGGACGACACGGAAACCTCCTCCACCGACGAGGGCGACCCGCGGTACCGAAAGCGCGCAAAATGTGACGGCTTTGGTCCTAGGCTTACTACTGGTCAGAGCCACTAAAAACTTTTTGGTCGAAATACAAGATACAAGTGGCCGCGAACCATTTCAATTGTTTATAAAAGTAGTTTTTGTTCACTATTATAGATGAAAAAAAGAAATAAATGCAGTTTATGAAGTACGGAAACAAGAAATGACCCGTCAACATACTCACCGCCAAGCGGTGGAAAAGGCTGCGCATACTAGAAAGGAGTAGTGGGATAAGTCGCCGACACGGAAAAATCCCGGATGTACGCGGTGGCGCTGCAGTCGTCTCGACAGGAGGATCCGACCGGCTCCGAGCGTTCCGAAGGCCTTCGGCGAGAGGCTTTGTCTTGCGGTTTGGCCGTTTCGCGGTATGGCAGCGCGAAGTGGCTCCCATTCTGAACTGATCTTTACCCCTTGTTTGGTGTCGTTTGTGGCCAATGAAGTGTCATGCCGAATTAGTGTTTAATCACGCAGCAAACGCAATGAAAGCCGCTTTGGCTGCCCGCTGCATACAGCCTCTCCAGAATATGCTTTGGTGGCGCCCTCCGGCGCCGTCGACACGGAGTGCGGCGGCCGTGAGCGCTCGATGAGCTCACTATTCCTCCTCTAGTTCACGGCCACTCAAGCCAGGACCTACGACGTCATGGAGGAGGTTATATTTTGCTTGTTTTTGTAATTCTAAATTGCCTATAACTTTCAAAATAAAGCGAATTTCGCGAAAAGAAAAGTTTCACTAAGTTACTACGTTCAGTGCGCTCAGGTTCGGTGCAAATTAAAAAACAGTAAAAAGTCCTTGCAGGGCCCCTTTAAGCATTCATTACGGTACATATAATTATGGAAAGCGCACTTTGTCGGTATATATAGCGTAAAATATATTTCACAAGATATGTTTTTCTCTTTATATACGCAAGTTAAAATTATATTTTCTAAATGCCATCAAGGGTTTGGGACAAGTATCTCCACTCAATTTTTATGGAAACACTCGTGGACAACCACAAGAACCGTTTTCCTAACGAACATAGTTTATATTCACCACCGTGACGTCGGCGACAATCGTGTAAAAAAAAAGTTATCAAAATGCATCTCTCTAACATGCATGCGCCTTCGTACTCAGTCGAAGCTGGCCTGAAGCAGTGCATAACCAAGTGAATATTTTCTCCTACATGACTAAATTTGCTCAAGCCTGGCTGAGGTAGAGCTCTGTTCCTTTCTTGACGTGATACCGGTCAGTTCACTTTGCAAGTAAGCTCACACTCTTGCAACTGTGCAAGTGTTTTTTTTTTTTGTATTTTTTTACAGTGATATTTGTTATGGGTTCTTCCCACCAAAGGAAATGATGTCCGCTGTTGATGTTGTAGTAGTTGTAGTTGGTGATGTATGGTGTCCGTAGCCGATGTTGCCAAATACTTGAAAACAATTGCCAAACACCTCGGAAATAGAACCTGGGGTTTGCTGCGTGCGAAGCGGAGAGGGGGCGGTACCAGTGGGCTAAGCTACAGCAATAGTAACTCATTCTATAGACCCTTTTCATGGCTAACGCCACCAGTCGGTGCTCCAGTCTTTGAGGTCCCAGAGAACTTCCGGTTCATCAAAAAGAATTAACAAAGTCCATCTTCACGCCGCTGCTTGAAATGTCGATGAAACGTTTACTGACCGATTCTCCAGGTGAACGTAAAAAGAATGAAGGAGTGCGAGATACATTAAAAATTTTCAAATAGTCCTCTAAACCAACTCTCCTCCTCCAAGACGTTAAATTATACAGCCAAAGGCCCTCGTCAAATCTCCAACTTTGTTGTCCGTGTAGCATTTATGCTTTCTAGCACTGGCGACATAAGCAAGCTCAACAGGCTTCCGGTCGCTTAAGACACAAGCCGCAGTTCATGTTTGTAAACAGCAAAAAAGGGTCTATCTTAAGCCGGGCTCCCACTGCTTATGCATCATACAAAAGACAATCTGCATACAGATACGAACGAGAGTCAAGATGGGAGAACTCTGTCAACTTCTCCCATCTCACAAACTGAGCTCTAACAGATAAAGCTCCAAGACGAGATTGATGGCTACATTAAACACGTCGCCACCTCTAAGCCCCTGACAGCATACAGTCTTCAACAGATCGCAAAACAAAGAGCAAAAGGACAAAGTGTGCATACGCCTTCGACAAATGATCCAAACTGGATGGCCGGGGAGCAGGGATGTGGAAATGCAGCTAAAACCTTATGGGGGATAGAAGGACAGCATCTCACTTGTTGATGACGTATTGGTCTACACCTCAAGAGTGATAATCCCAGAAAAGTTGCGTGACATTGTCCTTCACCAACTTCACGACGGCCACTTCGGGATGGACAAGTGCAAAGGAAGAGCAAAGAACGCCGTTTGGTAGCCAGACATTGACTCCCGATATTGAATGTCTGACTAAAAATTGCCACATGTGCGTCAAACAAAGCATCAATCGCAATTTCCAGAGTGCCCTTGGGAAAGAGTAGCGATGGACTTGTTTTTCTGCAATAGAGCCTGGTGGCTCATCGTAACGGAATATTTTTCACGGTATCCAGAACTAGCTCGCCTTGCAAGCCTCTTGGCAAGAAGTGTGATCACCCATTGCAAGTCTATTCTTGAAAGGCATGGGATACCGAATGTAGCGGCATCTGATGATGGGCCCGTTTTCAAATGCCGAATTCACTCATTTTGCAATTTTGCGTCATAACTTCGAGTCGAAAGTATCCCCAAAGAAATGGGATGGCAGAAGCCACAATCAAAATAATAGAAACGTCACTGAAGAAGGCAGAAGACCCATACAAAACTAGTGGCATACCGGACGAGTCCATTGAAAAATGGATATAGTCCCGCAGAACTCCTGATGGGCAGGTGATAAGAACTACTGTTCTGGTCTCGAGGGAGCACCTCCCATCCCCTGCCTTCCAAATTTCAACCGCGTCAGAACATTTGAGATGTTCCAGCGGCAAAAACAAAAGCAAGACTTCGACCGGTGACATGAGGTACAAGATTTGGTCGAAGGAACAGATGTGTGGGCAGTTGACCTGCAACGACAAGGAGTGGTCGAAGGCAATGCAAATGACCCTAGATCGTACTTGGTGGACACTGGCTACAGAGACCTCATTCGCCGAAACAGAATGCACCTGATCCCGTTACCAACCCAGACATCTGGATCAGAGTCTCCTACGAGAAGGAACAGATCCACCCGCGTCTGGGCCTCCTTGCAACGACACTAGCCACACACAAACACAGAGTGGTAGATGTGTCCGGTTATCAAAGAATCGAGAAAGATGAATGGCGCTTGTATGAGACTTATTATCGGGGATGTATGACATCGTTCATCGCTCGTGCCGGCTTTGCCAACAGGAGAGATGAAGAATAAGTAAATAAAAGAGACAGTTCTGTGCCTGTTTTCATGTTGAAAGGTTGCCTTTTTCCTACTTCAAACATAGGGGAAATATAAAAAGGTGGGGCGAGGGGAGGGCCACTGCCGGAGTTTGCTTATGGTGCTTGACAGTGTAAGGCCAGCCCAGCCTCCAGCGGCTGGAGTGGGTGAAACGAACGAGAAAGGAAACCTCAAGCCTCCAACGACTCGCACACATGTGCGCAATGGCGTTGTGTTCGAGGACGAACCAGTTGTGTCAAAACACTCACTACAATTCCTCAATCGTTTCTAGGCGATCGATTCGTCCCCGAAGGAGCTTGGGAAGGGTTGAACAGAATAGTCATGATTTGCAGAACCTGACTAGCGTGTTTGAGGAAGGCTCAAAACCTCACAACTACGGGGCCACTACTGAACGCACCTATTTCTTATAGGAAAATAACTGTGCCTGGAAATTTCACACAGTAAAACTGACCTGCTCAGTACACATTCGGTGAAAGTTGGAGCTTTCCAAGTGCCGATTTTTCCGGCACGTTTTACAGCGAATGGTCAGTTTCAGACACACTCTACATCTTGCACCGTGGTTTAGATACACCATCCTGAAAAAGCACCATAATTCTTTTTTGTATTCTTGTAATTTGTAAACGAGAGGCAAGTGCCAAGAGACTCAAGGAATTAGATTTTAAGTTTCACTTTCAGATTCCACGCATGAGAAAGCATGGATAACTAACGAATGCAATCGAGCACGCTGTGCCTCAGGACCACATCAGACGGCCGATTTTTCCGGCCAATCCTCGGTTGCTGCAACTGGGGAAGATCGAGGCAACCAATTAATGATGGGAACCTAGGAGCACGTCTGACACTCGTTTTCGCGAGGCTAGAGGTTCGAGGGAGGGTCTATTTAGAGTTTCGAGCTAAACAGTGCGCTCAACTTCCTCCTTAATTACGATGGTGACGAAGCGCAGTACATATCTGCTGCAGCGGTCCTTGCGCACAGGTCGGGGTTGCAACAGATTCAACGTGAAGAGGAAAAAGCTTTTCCGTGTTCGCAAGCGGCAGGTCCATCCCCCCACCGAGTCGGCATCAGGCGGATCGTCATGCGCCCGTCCACGACTGTGCAAGATAAAGTCAAACTTCGGTTGCTTTACTCCATCTATCTCAGACAGAACGAGTTCCTTCTGAAAAAATCTCTAGCATTGCCATAACTGGAGGAGCGGCGCTGTCGAAGATTCGCGCTAGCTACCAAATGGCGAACGGAGAACACTTGACAGCTGTTGAAAACGGTCCCCGCATTGAAATAAGAATGTCGCGACTTCCAAACGCACGCACACTGCCAGAAAAGGCGACCGGAACGGCCCCGTGCACGCACGGAACGCATCTGTTTTGTTGGGCAACGCACTTCGCGCACAGCGGGAGATTTGCATGAAACCCCGCGGAGAGAAGGAATTCCCGACACCGCCTGGATGAACTCGCAGATTCTTCGAAAAGGATCGCGCGCAGACAGAACAGACGCGCGTGACACAGCACAACGGGGCTCGCTCCCGTAATCCAAGCAGGTTCCGGTTTCGAGTTTGGTTGGGTGCCGCTATTGATAGCAGCATCGGTGAGGTGTACGGTCGGAACTGGTTCGATAATTGGGTCACGAGGACGATCAGTGCGAACGCGACGCGGCCACAGGGGCGGCCACGCGGTTCTCCGGCTTTGTTTCGGGCGGGGGAGGCAGGTGTACGCCAGAGCCGTACAGTGTACGCCACCCACGCCTGCCTACGCGCACACATAGGCCGCCGGGCAACTGACCTCTCCGCCACCGCAGTTTCAATCGTACCGGAATGAGCGGTCGCCCAAACTTGCCCAAAACGAGAAGTTATTTCACATCATGCTTTGCACGCACAGGGCTCGGTAAAAGATATTGGGAAAGGACGAACGAAAATAATCCAATCCAAGGGAACAGTAAACGACCACCTGCAGTCCGTCTGCGACTTGAGGGGGAAAAAGTTTCAATTCGTTCGGCGGCGTAGCAAAACACCGCAAAACCAAAGCAACCGCGACGCTCCAAAGTTGCTCAGGATGTCTGATTGAACAGGAGACCAGTTGGCGAGTGACAAGGGAAAACTTGGAGAAAGTTTCCGTTGTTTTGTCCAACTTACCGGGCAGGCGTTGTTTTGTGGCTTTTTGTTGTTGTTAGGGTTAGCAGTTGTCGGTTCACGCAGGCTCGGTCATCCGAGGGCAGTGTCGTCGGCGCACAACTCTCAAAAGCGCACCCTTGGGACACGGTTGGAAGACGAGTGAAACTAGGCAACTCGGCTGGCTCAGTACATGAGGCAACATCGAACGGCGGAGGGCCCTGGCGTGGCCCTGTGCCCTGGCTCCCTCCAACTCCGACTACCAGCAGCGCCTCGTTCACGACTACGGACACTACAGAGAAGCGGCGGAAACAGTTTCAAAACCGAGCATCGCCACATTATCGCCACCGTTTTGCTTGCAGCGCCATCTGTCGCGAAGCGAACCAAACGCGCAGGATCCCGAAGCCCGCGAACCATAAGCGCGAACGCTCGAACGCTTCTCCGGCCGTCCCATTCGTGCGGAGAGGGCGTAATCGGAAAAAAAGAGAAGGAGGCGGGCGTCTCTCCTCGGCAACATGGCGCGAGGCAGAAGAGTTCTAGAGCACTACGGAGCAGAGTAGCGCAATCCTTTGATCCCCGTGTTTTACCGACAACATCACCGAGGTGGACAACATGGCCGACAGAGCAGCTCGGCGCGAGTCACGTGGTACTCAGGGTTTCACGGTTCCAGGAGGCGGCCCAAGCTAGAGCACTATATAGACCTTTGCAAAAAGAGCGCTCCGGCCGCCGCCATTTTGCGAATCGAGCGACCCCTATCAGCCAGAAATTTCTGGCACCCGCCTGAGCGGTGGAAGCCCGGTCAGCGTGGCTCCCCACCTGCATTTTGCATTCGGAGTTTGCCGGCTTTTCTTGGAAGTTTTTACTTTATTCGCCTGTTTAGGATGCTTAACCTTTGTATGTTATCTTCCACTGTGAGAACCAGAGAATACCAGGGCTCGTAGGCTGCTCGGCCTTCGCAGGAAACGAACGAAGAGAGCGAACGTCAAGCAGCCCGTGACGCAGGCAGTTCGACGTTCTTAGAGGATTATTTCCGTTGAGATAATCTCCAAAAAGCCTACCCGGCTGTGTTCCGGGTCTTCGCGAAAAATAGCTGATAGGGTCGGGTCCGGGGTGTGGGGACAGAATAGACACGTTCGTTCATTTGCTTTGAAGCTGTGCAAAAAGGCTGCTCTTTTCTACATGTTCCCCAAAACACGCCGGATTCCGTCCGATTGTCGTGAAGTGACTATCGTCGACACTGTATATTGGATATGCTGGGTTATTTGTGACCTTTCTCAAATCCTGTTCGGATAACGCGGCACCGTGGGGTACGTATAATATATGTTGTTCTATTGATATGGCTCTTTGAGTTTCATGTTGTGGACGGGGAATATCCATGCAGTTCGGATATCCTGTGTGGTTAAATATTTTGACCTGTATAGATTGACACGGCTGAGTGTACGGTGCCGTAAAACGATGAACATAAAATGAAACAAACATTCCAGTTGCATTTGTTCTGTCGCGCACGGACTCACCAAAACAGCTTTCATTTCTTTGTTTTTGTTCCCAAAAATAGAGCACTGCTTTCTTAAATACCTCTATAAATTATGTTCGCCACAGAACACAAAATAAAAAAGAAAACGCGGCAATTTAGCCTCCACCAGCGTCCGGAATTGCGCCTACGCAGGCTGCCACGGCTCACTGACGAGAAACTCCACAGCTCAGCGCAGTCTGGCAACACTGACGTACACTCTCAAAACCAGGGACGCGCGCTGTAAATCGCTTCGTTCGAGACTGCCGCTGGAAAGGTCTATAGCTCCTTCGGAGCAGAGTAGCGCAATCTAGAACGCCGTCTCTCGGCGACTAGCGGCGAACGCCCGGAGGTTCCAACTGCGGTCAGAAATGCATGGAGAACGTGAGAAAATCGTCGTTTCTTCAGTTTTGTGGGGATGTGCGGAATGGAAATCATTTTTGACATAATAATGAAACATTTTAAAATAATATGCGATAAGTTTTGTGCCATACAAGGACGTAACTTTTTTTTAAAAATTGCCTGAGCGGCATCATGCAGCAGACGACACGGCGACGTCGCACCATTCACGTGACCCGCTCCGGCCAACCCGAAAAGCCCATCTCCGCTGCGAGCAAAAATCGTCTGCTTCAAACGCCATTGCCTTGGAAATTGCCTTCTCAAAATTTGCACACGCATCCGATATTATTAAAACTTTGATAAAGTGTTTAGCGCTTTACTAACTTCAAGACAGGCTAGTTTTGAAAAATGTGAACTCGCGGTTAGTTTTTTAATCAGCCATGTTATGTCGATCTCCATGTATTCTCCCATAGGGCGGGCCGCCTCCTGGAACCCTGAGTACCACGTGACTCGCGCCGAGCCGCTCTGTCGGCCATGTTGTCGGCAAAACATGGAGTTCAAAGGATTGCGCTACTCTGCTCCGTAGGAGCTATATAGTGCTCTAGCCCAAGCGGCCCAAGGGCCCCGCCATCTTGAAATATCGTCACTTCCAGTATGGGCGAAAACATTGCTTTGCCGTCGCTACGCCAATTGAATGCATTTAGGAGATAAGCGTAACCGTCACCCGTTCTCGTTTTGTCTTCCCTCTATTCTTTTACTATTTGTAGGTTGATGATGTTTTAATATTTCTTCGTCGCCCATACCGGATATGCCTACTTGGCGGTCGGGGGCGAGAGTAAGCGGAAAAGGTCTATAGGAGGGAGATCGACGCAACACGGCCTATTAAAAATTGACGCCGGGTTTACACTTTTCGAAACTAGTCTGTCGTGAAGTTCGTACAGCACTTAACACTTTATCAAAGTTTTAATAATATTTGATGCGTGTGAAAAGTTTGAGAAGGCAATTTCCAAGGCAATGGCGTTTGAAGCAGGCGATTGTTTTGAGCAGCGGAGATGGACTTTATGGATTGGCCGGAGCCGGTCATGTGGACGGCGTGACGTTCCGCATCGTCTGCTGCATGATGCCGCTCAGGCAATTTTTAAAAAAGAACTAAGTTATTACATGGCACAAAACTAAGCGCAAATTATTGTAAACTGTCCTTTATTATGTAAAAAACTATTGTAGTTCCGTACATCCCCAAAATAATCAAGAAACAGCAACCTACCACGCACAAACACCAGGGGCCCATATTTAGGGCAAAGGTAATTTTGAACAATCACACAACCAAAATCTATTACCTATTAAAGGTTTAACAAATTCGTGCTACAGAATCGGATGCCGAAGGAAAGAGAGTGTTATCTTTGCTAGGCCGTTTTATCTTGCAGCGTGATCCAAAGGCAGCAGCAGCATATCCTCGAGGTAAGGAGAAGTTATCAGTCCGAACTCGTTGTTCCGTCACTCGGAGAAATGACATGACGCACCACAAAGAAACTACGCGCCGAACGTGGAAAGGAACTTGACTAGCCTTGCGCCTGTGGGTAGTGAGAGTATGAAGGCTTGCCTCTTCAAGTTTCTGATGTTCCGTGCAGTGAAGAGATTAAGCTAGTAGTAATAAGGAATTGCATCGCATGCCACCTTGACATTCAAAGCAGAAAGCAAGACGGACTTCATCGCATCCGTGAGCGACGATTTTCGCAAAGTGAGGGAAACTTCGCCAAAAATAGGGAAAGTTTAGGCGTCCAATGCAAGAGGGAGAAACGTGAAGCGTCCGTCACATCTGCGGTATACAGGTGGTCGCCCTCTGTCCGGAGGCCCTTTTTCAGAACGTCCATCGTCTCCTCAAGATTCTAGTTGCTCTGCCCTTAACAACGGCGGAAGCTGAGCGCTCGTTCTCTTCACTACGACGGTTGAAAACATACCTGAGAGCCAGGCACGTAGCAAGAATTTGGTTTGAGGGGGGGAGGGGGGCGGGGGGCCGCTTATGACAAAATGCTGTATGAGGGGGACGGGGGAGAGGAGGTCCCAGCTAAACGGAAGATTTCGGGGGGGGGGGGGGGGGGGGGGGCGGGCCCCATGGGCCTACCCCCTGGCTACGTGCCTGCTGAGAGCGTCCATTTCGAGTGAGCGACTGCTCGGTCTATGCTTCGTTTCAGACGCAGCCGATGCTACAGGCGTGAACATGTGGCCCTGAACAGTACTTGCACATCTCGAGCGCGCGTGCTTGGCAGGGACGCTGAAAGCTCGGAGCTCGCGCTTGTAGCATCGGCCATAGTCTGGACCTAATTGCTGAAACGAAGTATAGCGTTTTTGAATGTTAACCGCGACATTAAAGTTCAAGCGGAGGACGTCCGAGATATTTCTTTTCCGTGAACGCAGGCGGCTTCATTTTAATGTGTAGGCGCTTGGCATAAATGAGATGATAAAAAGAACCTGTAAATTGCATTCTAATATCACTAGTCACAGTTACCTATTTATTCGTGATAATTTCTAGTCGAAAGCACGTAATTCTGATCACAAAAGGTGTGCGTGAGCGCAGCGCCACCCGTTGCTTACAGTGCGCTTGTTTTTTTACAATTCATTTAATATTCCTTACATTACTGACATTGTTTTATATTATCATCGTGTGTTCGTTTTATTATGTTCACTTTGGTTAGATTGAACTGTGTATTTCAGTGAGGACAGTTTGTCATATTTTGCGTTTAAATTGCCCGGATCGTTCACCCCACAAATGGTTCGAAATATCCGTTCTCTATATCTGAAATCAAGTTCCGCGTCCCATCGAATTAACATGAGTTAAGCAATATTGCATATTTTATTAATTTGAGCATTTTCTACCCCACAAACAATTTTTCCGAAAGCCCGTAAGTTGGAGATGGTCCGCGCTCCCCCGTTGCTCCGTGCCTCGTGCAAAACAAACTGCGTGAGCAGGGCAGCGAGGGGGCCCCGTTGGGGAGGGAAGGGGGGGGGGGGGGGTAGCTTTGGCATTTCGGGAGGGGTTTCGACCCCCCAAACCTTCCCTCTGCCTACGCCGCTGGTTAGCAGACGACAAGCGTGAAGGCTTTGACACGCGGAATTCGCGCACTCACTGAAAGCCGCCGTCAACGCTGAACGTTTTTGTCATTCATCAACTTCTGGGCTCCCCCGAGTGCGGTCTTATTGAAGGCAAGTCTCTTTGTTTACTCCACTACGCAGTGGCAGATCCAAGGGAGGGGGGGGGGGCGGCCGCCCCCCCCCCCCCAAACAAAGTCGACCCCCCTCCCTCCCCCCTTCTCGGAAGGCAATTTGACATGGGTGGACCTCCCTTGCACAAGAAAGAATGGGAGAATAGTATCCTTCCGCCCCCCCCCCCCCCCAAAAAAAAAAAAAAAATCGGAGTTCTGGATCTGCCCCTGCCACTGTGAGCAAGCTTGCCAGCTCAGCCCAACGTTATTAGATTAGCTCAATTACGGAACTACTCATGGACGCTGCATGCACGACCAGTACCCCCCTCACCCACCACGACTCGCCTCCCTTCGGTCGACGCGCCGGACGGCTGCTTTGGTAACTGCAGTGGTTTTCTAAGGGATACGTATATTTCAAAGCGCAGCGTCTAGATGGCGTTCCACCGTACTCTATGGAAAACACAGTTCGTAAACGAAAATCTAGATGACGCTTCGAACGACGGGCGGCAGACTCAAGAGAGTGAAGTGAGTGAGTGGTACCCCCTTCCGCGGGAGTTCCACAACTGGGGTAATCGAGTAATGTCGGCTCAACCTTGGGTGCTCCGGCACGTTTGATTTTTTTAATCGGCGTTCGGACGCTTGACAAACACCGATGCAGTCTCAAACACCCGATATAATGACCGCAGCTCATCACAAAATGCTCGCCCTCGAGCAATGCGTACAAGCTCCAATATTCCTACTTGTGTTTATCATGATGTAGAAAACCGGAGACTGTGGTAAAAGCTGGGAAACTTGGTCGAAGAAGAAAGACAGGGGAAAAGAACGTCTCAAACTCAGCTACATCCACCAGGTTGCCTGCGCACTCACTGTTTTTTCTTTCTTTTTTTTTTTCTTTTCTTTTTTTTACTTTTGCTTGATTCATCCATAGATTTACGTGTACTGCCTGGTGTCAAGTAATGGCCGCCGTTGGCGCCACTGACGGGCTCCCGGTCCTCGATGCAGCGGACGATCTGAGGGAAAGCGAGGTACTCGCTGTTGCCTCCACTTGCATGTTCAGTGGAGAGATGGAACCTCAAGCGTTCGCGAGCAGCCTCGCGTTTGCTTGCTTTGTCAGGGAAGAGATGGCGCCGCAAACGATGGACGTGGCTTGTATTTTGGGGAGATGGCGCTGCCATTTTTGAGGCCCCCCCCCCCCCCTCCCCTCCGATATATGACCAGTAGGGTTTGTGCGAATATTCTAAATTTCGAATAGTAGTTTCGAATAATAGACTATTCGATATTCGCTTCGAGAACAACTGCACTATTAGCATTTTTCGAACTGTTAATTGCGGTGGGTTAGCCCCGTTGAGTGCGCTTCTTTCCGAGCACCGGCGCACAGCGGAGAAGCGATTCCCGCGGAAGCGAGCTTCACGGGTGTTGCTTCTCTGCAGTACACCAGTGCTCGGTAAGAAGCGCACTCAACGGGTTAACCAGCAGCTATAAACACTTGGGAAAGTAGGAATATCGCGATTGCGTGCTGGGAAGAAAAGCATACATTCTAAGCGGGATGGTTCCCGCGTGCCGGCTGTATTTGGGAATAAATGAAAACTTTGAGAATGTGTATATCTACATTGTACTAAAAGTTCCAAAATTAAACTGTTATGCCCTTACAACCTGCGTTCAACATGCACACTTATTTCGTTTTTAACTCGAGATTAAAGAAGGAATGTTTTACATGCCAAGAGTTGTAAAATTCACTCAACTGGGTATAGTTGTCCACAGCGGCGTATACTCTCCATTTTCCCGGGGGGGGGGGGGGGGGGCAGGCTGAGAAGTTCTCTGGGGGGGGGGGGGGGTGCTTTTCCGCGCAATTTTTTTTTTACAATGGCAATTATGAGTAGTTTATTTTATGGGGTACATTTTCCCAGCGTATCCCCCCCCCCCGAATCTGACCAGGGGGGGGGGGGGGGCACGAGCCCCGATGCCCCCCCCCCCCCCCCCGTAGTCTACGCCTATGATTGGCCATCTCTATAGGATTCATTTTATGTAAAATCCTTCATTTACTTGCCATCCCATGACATCAGACCTTATGAAGACACAGTTCAAAAATGTAGGTAAACTTAGCTCATAAATGAACACATGGAACAACCTTCACGAGTTCAGCTGGGTTTTCGTCTAAGCATTACGCAATGGTAGTGAAAGGTGTGGAAAAACTATTCAATATTCGAATCGAAAATATGCGGCCAAAACCAGCATTCGCTTCGAATTCGCTTCGAACTCAAAATCCACTATTCGCACTAGACTAATGAGAGCGAAACAAGCAACCAAGCAGCAAACAAGAGAAACGAAGAAAGACTCCGCGTCGTCCTTCTTGTCTTTTTTTGTTGTTTTTTTCGATCGCATGGGAAAATGAACGGGCGCACAGACAGATCTGGTAGCAGGGGTGACTCATGAGTCATGACCAGTGGCGTCACAAGGGGGGGGGGGGGGGGGGGGGGCGGGGAGCGGACCGCCCCGGGTGCAGCGCTCAGGGGGGGTGTCGCGGCGGGCCACGAGAGCCGGGGGGGGGGGGGGGGGGGTCGCGGCGACCCACGCGAA